>NC_059113.1:22394403-22756069 GCF_020740685.1 Jaculus jaculus
TTATAATGGATGTGTTTTGATGTAGTCTTATATAACTTCCTAAAATGCCCTCTCATTTGCATAGAACTGCTCTGCATTACGCGTGTGCCTATGGCCACAGGGAAGTGGTCCATCTGTTACTCGACTACGAATGCACCATCAGTGTCTTCGATAACGAGCAGTGCACTCCACTTATTAAGGTAGGTAACATGCAGCAACTTCAGTGTGAGAACTTAGTCATTGCAATGCTCGAACATCAAGGAGGGGCGCACCCCTGTGTGCCGCGGACTGACTCTCGGGGAGATCAGGACCGAGGGAGAACAAGGGCGAAGGCTCAGGGAGAACTCGGGATTCGGCGAGGAAATGACAGACAGACACACTCAAGTTGAATATGCTGCTGCAATTTACTGAAGGTTTCATGAAGATTTTATACAGATTGAACAGAGAAACTTAGCAAGCCAACAAGTGATCTCAGAAATCATTAATCTAAACAATCTTGAGTATTGTTCTATTGTAAGCATACATGTAATGTTGATCAGGCAGGAACTGTACCCATTTTTTAAGAAGGGCGTCTTGTATCATTGACCACAACATTATACAAACAGAAACTAGGTGTAAGGTGAATAACAGGTTACTTATTTCTTATACCCCAAGGACTGTATAAACACCAAGGCTTACGCTTCCTTGTTAAGCGTTCCCGTAAATGGAAGAGAATGCCATAGCCTCCTTTTTACTTCATAATTCACCCATCTATTACCGAATTCATCATATCCTCCCTCATAGGGGAGTGGAACTAAGTAGATTCCAGCTCTAGGAGTCCACCATCTGCCCTGATCAAGTACTGAACATATCCCCCAGGAAGTTTCCTGGTGGGAATGCCTAAGTTTTGTAACTCCTTGTCTGCAGAACTGTCATGTTTTTTATGAACACTACCGATCAACATTTCTACTTTCATATTCTCAGGCTCAGTATCGTTCTCAAACATCATAAGCTGTTTTTACTTTACACCATCTAAAAACTGTTCTAGAGTTAATTTTTTATTCCTAGTAGAGTTATACATTCTCTCCATTGCCCTAATCATAGGAGGGCCACATTCAATACTCAGATTGTTTCTTGTATTCTGATTGCGTGCATGATTACTAATAAGTGTTGAATTAGCTGTTCTTAGACAAACAGCTAGAAGAAAGCAGGAAAGAAACAGCATTGGCGCCAGCAATTAGGTCGTCGTGACTTCATGGGCAGCAGGAACCTTTACAGTAACTGACTGCCAAGGGGTCACCGGGGGCATCCCTCCGAGGAGTGCTGGCCCTCTGTCCTCAGCTCTCTTCCAGTGCAGAAGCATTTCTGCTTGCTACACAGGCGAGGTCGCCGTGGACGTAGCACCTGTGATCCCTCCCCATGAGAAGCTGGGATGAGAAGCCTGAGCTACATGAGGAGCCCTCATGTCAACTTGGGAACAAAACAAGCTGAGAGGAAAAATGAATGTCTCTCATTTATAGGGAAGTAATTGTGAAGCTAGTGGATTGTTGATCTGGATGTCTTTCAATCGGGGAACTCTTGGTCCACAGGCCAGCCAGCGGGAGTTTCATTTGTGTGTCGATACCCTGCTTACACATGGAGCTGATCCGAACGACGCAGACATGTACGGGAACACCGCGCTGCATTACGCAGCTCTGAATGATGACTTAGAACTGGCAGATCTACTGCTTGCCTACGATGCAAATATCGAGGCAAAAACAAAGGTAAGATGACCCGACTCTATTTCCACACTCATTGAAATAGGTTTGTTTTAACAAAGGCACATGCTGCTCCATTGTTCATATGTGGAATCTCCAGTGTTAACAAAGTGAAATGGTTTGAAATTTTACTCTTGACAGATTTTTCTATTTTTTTTTGTTAATATTTTAGTTTTTTATTTGAGAGCGACAGACACAGAGAGAGACAGATAGAGGGAGAGAGAGAGAAAGGGCGCGCCAGGGCTTCCAGCCTCTGCAAACAAATTCCAGATGCGTGCGCCCCCTTGTGCATCTGGCTAACGTGGGACCTGGGGAACCGAGCCTCGAACCGGGGTCCTTAGGCTTCACAGGCAAGCGCTTAACCGCTAAGCCATCTCTCCAGCCCCAGATTTTTCTTTTAATATTGGAACTTTTTATTTTTATTTTTTATTTTGGAGGTAGGGTCTCCCCCCACTCCAGTCTATGTGGAATTCCGTATATAGTCACAGGGTGGCCTCGAAATCATGGTGATCCTCTACCTCTGCCTCCTTAGTGCTGGGATTAAAGGCATGTGCCACCATGCCTGGCATTGGAACTTCTTAAAGACGTTTTCGTGGCTACAGCATTATTTCAATGCTTTTGTGGCAAATGATGGAAGAGACATTGAATGTTTTAAAGGTAAAACTTTGTTTAAATATGTTTTTCACCAAGGACTTTGTAATTACTGTAAAACAACACGGAACAGTAAATTATCTAAGAGTTGGGCCTTGTTTTACAACTCTAAATAAATATTTATGACAAATGGAATCCTCGTTAGCATGGATCATCATATAAAAGTGAATGATGGGCGGGAGAGATGGTTTGGAGGTCAAAGGTGCTTGCCCGGGAAGTTTGGGCACCATGTTTGACTCTCCAGATTCCGTGTAAGCCAGATGTACAACCGTGAGACAAGGGCAGGGCCACAGATGCCCACGAGGTGGCGCAAGCCTCTGGGGATCGATTGTGGTGGCTCATGCCTTTGGACAGTTCTCTCTTGTCTTTTTAAAATTAAAAAAAAAAAAATCTTTGAAAGTGAATCATTTCTGAGATGAGGCTGAACTGTAAGAAGGAGTGATGAAAAACAAACAAACAAACAAAAAAACAAACTTTAGGCTCGGTGTGGTGGCACACCCTTTAATCCCAGCACACGGTAGGGAGTGGCAGATGTAGGATGATCTCCATGAGTTTCAGGCCACCCTGAGATTATATAGTGAATTACAGGTCAGCCTGCACTAGAATGCAACCCTACAGTGAAACACCAAAATAAAATAAAATAAATATCAGTATAAAACAAAATAAAAATCGATATAAGAAATCAATCAATAAAGGAAAAATAAAATAAAGCGTTTAGGAAATTGCTACTCATAGCCTTTGAATAATCAGAGGCTTTCCTTTCAAGGATGTCTTCTCTATTGTCCTCATTCATTTCAACACATTAACAAATATCAAACATGAGCCAGATTTTCTCGCTGAGGATTGTAGCAAGTTAGGAAAGGTTTTTGAATTGAAGGTGTGTGGTATCCACTCAGTGTGTCTGTGATGGTTCTCAAAGCCTGCCCTCAGCAGCTTGGCAGTTTTACAGTGGGAGAAACATTCAGTTAATAAGAAGAGCCCTAAGATGGCTTCACAATGCATTGATTGAGAACTTGGGAAGATACCGGTGCAAATGGAGTGGAAGTTAATGTGTTGAAGAAATTCTTGTAGAGGGTGTTGGGCACCGTTTTCATTACACTTAGGTTGTTATCACTTGACTTTTTGCTAAAAGGAAGAGTCCACAGTCACACACTTGCTTTTCCTTAAGCATGTGGAAATGAGCAGGGCAGAGGGAAATCTCAAGGGCTGTGGGCTCAACGTTGCTCATAAATACACTGATTTGCCTGCGTGCATGAAGTCCACATTTGAACTGATGGAAACTTGTAAAGAAACTTGCCATGAAAAATAGCACGCAGTCGGGCGTAGTGGTGCTCACCGTTAATCCCAGCCCTCGGGAGGCAGAGGTAGGAGGATCTTCGTGAGTTCAAGGACACCCTGAGACTACATAGCACATTCCAGGTTAGCCTGAGCTAGCAGGAGACGCCTACCTTGAATAGGCAATAATTGAATGCAGTCTCCTGTGAGTCCATGTGGCATTCTGGTGTCTTAGTAACACACACTACTTATATAGAGGGCCCACGTGAGTTCCAGGTTTCTAGGGACATGCCAGGATATTACCTCATGCCTCCTGCTTTTCCATTCCAGATATTTGACATCGTGGTTCATGATGATTGTGAAATATTGCAAGGTTATCAACTTGATTAATATTAATTTATAAAGATACATGGTTGACAGCAATGTACAGCAGTACATGAGCCTACACGTTCTGTTAGAGATTAAAATTTGGATTGAAGCCAGGCATGGTGGTGCACACCTTTACTCCCAGCTCTTGGGAGGCAGAGGTGGAGGATTGCTGTGTGGTTGAGGCCACCTTGAGATTCAGTAATGAATTCCAGGTCAGCCTGGGTTGGAATAATACCCTACTTAAATCCACCCCCCCCCCAAAATAACATGGTGTGAAGCTTACAAATTAGGCCTGGATCGATGTTTCAGTGGTTAAGGAACTTGCTTGCAAACCATCACAACAGAGGCTTCCTGCTCCAGAAAGCAGATGAAGCTAGATGCAAAAATCGGCACATGCCTCTAGAGTTAGTATGCAGAGGCCAGAGGCCCTGGTGTGCCCATTCTAATTCTGTTCTCTATCATTCTCTGTTTCTAAATAAATAAGTTTTTTGTAACAAAAGATCCCATGTAGCCAGATGCACAGTGATGCATCAAAGATAAAAGGTAGCACACTGTGTTCACATAGTTGTTGTTTTAGTTGGAAAATATCATTCAAGTCCGTCAAAGTGAAATTCCTTAGAGGCAGTGGGTGTTGAGGTGAGTTCCTGAGCGAACTGGAGTGCACGTGTTGATAGTGAGCAGGGGCAGCGCACGTCCCAGCGCAGGAGCGGCCTGTGTGCAGGAGCAGCTCGGGACGAGGACGAGAGGGACTTGTGAGTTACTGTCTACACTCCTCCTTGTGTTCACGACCTCTTTCATGATCTCTACAGTTCAGTGGAGAAATGCATAAATTGTGTAAGTTGTAAATTATCTGTATTATTTTATTTTAATTATTTTATTTGTGTGCCTATTGATTGATTGATTTCTTGTTTTTGTAGGAAGGCTTCACGCCATACCTCCTTGCTCTACAGGAAAACAAAGATTTTATAGCAGAATTTTTGGAACACATGGGCGCAGATATACATGCGGAGGAGCTGCTGGATAGGTATGGTTCCCTCTTGTCAGCTCTGTGCTGTCCTGAGTGGTGGCGCTCACAGAAGTCAGAAGCAGCGAGTAGACAGAAGGAAGACTGACTCATCTCTCACGAATACAGGGGAAGCAATGCAAGGAAGGCTTAGCAAGAACAGTCACTGGTCAGATGAAGCGACAAGACATGCATAGGAGGTTCCTGTCCCTTCTCACCCTGCTGACGCGGGGTCTTTGTGCTCTGCTTTGCTGGTTAGGGAGCTGAGACTGGGAGCAGGTCACCTTCCCTTAGATCCCAGGGAACTCTCTTTCTGTGTGCTCCTTCTGCTTGTGACCCTTTGCCCTTCATTATTTTTCTACGTACAAGCTGCATACAAATTGTAGGTGCCTGAACCTCAACGCGTCTGGGGGTATTTCCCATGGCCTCACTGTTTGGGTGTGAAATACAAAGTACTGAGCACACAGAGTTGAGATCAGTCGATTCTGAGAAGACTGAGGGCTGGAGACAAAAGGAAGCCGTGCTCAGGGCTCTTAGCTTTGCTGGCGACCCCATGAGTGATGGCCCGTTGGTTGTGGCTCTCCAGAGCAGGATCACAGCCCTCTCAATGTTCATCCCAGGGGTGAAGCGCCAAGTGGATCCTAGGCACATAGAGCTGGAGCTCTCAGCTCTTGCCAGGAGAGGGGAGCAGTCGTGAGGCGTGCAGCCCGCGTGGGAGTTGTGGCAAGGGTGTGCGCTGTAAGGACTCAGCATGACAGAGTCACGGTGATTGAGCAGAGACGCAGTGAGGTTGTAGTTTCAACATCCACTCTGCAATTTCCTGATAAGAACCATCTTCAGAATGCCCAAAATGTGCTGTGATGTGAGCGTGGTGGCAGGTGAGGCTGACAGGTAGCAATGCATCTCCTCATCTCCCATACCGAGTGTGGGGGAAGCAGGCTCAGACTCCCAGAAATGCCTATGAGGGTGAGCCCCTGGTATGGTGTGGTTCTCCTGGAACCTCGGGCGATCCTTCGTTCCTTCTGAGTAATGAGAGGTACAGGGACCTGTGTGCTGTAAGGAGGGAACTCCCAGTCCCTGCAGCAGCGCAAAGAACAGCCATGGAGAGTCAAGGAGCCAGGAACGCTGAGAGCAAGAATGTGGACTCAGGGAGTGAGCGCGCTTCAGATCACCCCTGTCCTGTGTGTGTGGGTGTGTCTGCCTATGTGTGTCCTTGTGCATGCAGGTATCATACGGAGGTGTGGTTTTAAGATTTTTCCAAGGGAAAATTCTATTCCTATCTTTGACTTCAGAGGAGAAATAAGGAAAGCCATCATCAATCATTACTAATTGCTGAAGAACCCGTGATCGATTGATTTTAATAAGTGCATCCAAGTAACTATCCTTTATTTTTAGGAAACACCGTAAAATGCACCGCAGGAGGATGTGTAAGCATACAGTGCGACATCGAGGTGAGACTGCTCTTTTGTTTTGTTTTGTTTTAATTAAGACAGAATGAGGAGAGAGAGAGTAGGAACGTGCGTGCCAGGGCCTCTAGCCACTGCAAGCAAATTCCAGATGCATGAGGTACCATGTGCATCTGGCTTGTATGGGACCTGGAGAATCGAATCTCAGTTCTTAGGCTTCTCAGGCGAGCACCTTAACCACTAAGCCATCTTTCTAGTCTCCGATTGTTTGTTTTTTTCCCCATACTGGGTGTAGTTGCAGGGCCTCAGCCATGTGAGGCCCTTGATCCCTCACTGACCCAAACCCCCAACTCTGGGGAAAAATGCTGACTTTCAGTTATGCCTGCTGCTCTGAATTTACATGGGAAAACAAAAACCGTTGTCATTATACATTTTGCTCATTTATTTATCAACTGACTGGAGTTCAAAGTGAGCTAAGTAATTCTTCCTAGATAATGCAAAGTCAGTTTTTGGTTGATTTTTAATTCCTGAAAACAATCTTAGACACATAGATACAATCACTTACAAATATGAGAAAGATTTTAAACATTTTGTATTTCTTTTGCCATTACTACAAAGAAAAAAGGGTATAAAAATGTATTTTAAATCCATTTGTATAATACATACATTTATCATGTATCTGATGATTGTTTATTACAGTGCAGTTATGATTTATCTTTGTAGTGGTTTACAATGATTGCATGTGTAAAATACAAGTTGATGATGTAATGAAGCCATGAATACCTTCAAATGGGATCTGTGGCATACCATACGATACACCATGAAACACTTTATTAATTTCTTGCTCGTTCCTACAATTACCATTGTGTGGTATAACTTTATACCTGTCAGTCTGCACAAACCATACAAGATGCTTTTCCTGAGTTCATTCGGTCACATATTGAGGTGACTATGCCTGCCTGTAATACATTATTTTTTTTTGATTTTTTGAGGTAGGGTTTTACTCTAGCCCAGGCTGACCTGGAATTCACTATGTAGGCTCAGGGTGGCCTGGAACTCACGGCGATGCTCCTACCTCTGTCTCCTGAGTGCTGGGATTAAAGGCGTGCGCCACCATGCCCGGCTGTGATACATTTTAACAGGCTCACTGAATATGTCTTTTAGATCACTCCTCCTCTTTTTTTTTTTTTTTGGTCTTTTCAACAAATTCAGCATAGAGACTTCTGAGCAGTCTAGGCACTGTGCCTCTCCTGAGCTGTACCTCCAGCTCCTTTTTGACCTTGCCTTCTTGTGGACTAAATTGGAATATGGTGCCTCTTATTTAACATGCCGAAAGTATACTTTTCAGGGAGATCTGCCCCGTCATGTGAGCTGAAAAAGATCACATCATGCAGGAACACACCACATTCTGCCAAGTCTGTCCCGAAAGTGTTAGTGGTAATGAAACGCTTTCGGTAACTTGCACTTTTAAAAACTGTCTAAAGAGGCGGGCGTGGTGGTGCACGCCATTAATCCCAGCACTTGGGAGGCACAGGTAGGAGGATCAGCATGAGTTCGAGGCCACACTGAGACTACATAGTTCCAGGTCAGCCTGACCAGAGGGAGACCCTACCTTGAAAAAGAAAAAAATAAAATAAAATAAAAAATAGAAAACTGTCTAAAACATCTTTCCTACCTATGTATCCTCTGGAAATAAGACCAGGAAATTAATGGTGTAGATAAATCATAATAATCCTGTGCCATTCATGATGAGTATGCAGAGATTCACTGTTATGATGAGAGGGCTCATTTTCTCAGGAACCATTTTGTAAATAACACTTTCTTCACTATGTATGGTGATCAGTACTGGCTGCTGGCTAAGGAAGTGCTCCACCACGAGCAACCTCAGCCTCGACTATTTTTTGGACAACCCTCGACTCTCGTCATTGGAAATACCAGGAAGGTCTCACTGGGTGTTTGTGTCCTTCAAATGAAGAGAGAATGCGTTATTTTCTCTTTTAGTGAGAGCCAGCTGCTGGCCTGGGACGAGCGCGTGCGTGGATCCATGCGCTTGCTGTCAGGCGGTTCTCTGTAGGCTTGTCGCTCTGTCTCCAGTGCCTCCCTCACCATGTCTCGCTGTGAGATCACCGCTCAGCGGTCTTCACTCCAAAGGCAGCGACCCCTCCCGGAGTTCTTTTCATTGATTTATGTTTTTACTTGCACGCGTGCACAATGAAGGGAAGCCAACAGTGACTCTTGCTTCTGCAAGAGAATGTCCATGTTGCGTTATGTGACTGCAGAAAGGAAGCAGGGCTGGCAGACTTTCCAAACGAGCACCTTTCAGCACTGAACCAAATCGCCCTCAATGGTTCCTTTCAAGGGAGATTAAGTGGAGGATGAGCGTACATCAGACAGGAGCAGAGCTAGAGCGATGCACTTGTACTAGCGTCTTTCCCGAGGAGGAGTCGGGAGGGTAAGCACTCCGCCCTCCCTTGAGTTTTGCCTCACTGACAACTGGAGATTCATTTCAAACCTCTTGGTTCCTGGTCTATTTCCTGTTTTTATGCTGAGCTGCACAGTGACGTTAGTTCTCCTTCCTTGTGAGAGACTTTCACCCTGAACTGAACAATTTCAGTGGAAGAGCTGGAGATAACTTTCTGGGGCCAACACAGAACATGAAGTGTTCCTCAAGCCTTCAAGTCCAGGAGAGCAACGTGTCATGTGCTTGACGCCCTCACCTTGGGATGGGGATTCTGCTGGCGGAGCACCTCATGTCAGGGTGACAGTGCTCAGCTAGAATGGCAGTCGTTGCCCACAGCAGCTTACTTCCACGTGTTAGTCCTTCATTCATTTCTTTCTTCTTCTTATCGTTTTTCATTCCACAATGAAATGGAAGTAAGGCTTCAGGGCATTTTCACCTGCCTATTAATATTATAATGAATGGTGACACGAGATTTGTGTCTAATTATGTCCTACCACTACATCCTTCATGTAATTTCACTATGTTGCATTTTGTATTGCTGTTGTAAAATGTACTTTCCTTTCTCCTCAGAAGCAGCTCGCAGTACTTCTCCGAGCTTCTATCGCAGGTAGGATTTCTTGACCTTCAATATTGTGGAGTCATGGACAACACACAGAGGAGGCACTCTTGATCATTGGGTTTTCTTGCGGACACACATCATGCTATGTGCTTCATGTGTGTCAACTTGTAACCATCACAACAGGCTTACAAAGCATCTGTGCTTCCTGACCTGTTTTTCAAGAACTGGGTAGCTCTGAAGGGAGTGCTGGAACCTGGCTGCTCTGTTGATAACTTCATGATTTTGTTTTAGCAAGTGAGAAACTTCCTGGTCTCCGCAGCATGTTAACCACACTCCCAGGAGCGTTGTCTGCAGCAGACAGGCTCATGGTAGTGTGGGCCCCATGCCTCCATGTACAGACGTGGATCTACACTTAGTCTTCAGCAAGGAACAGACACCTGGGAGGGCCTAGTTTATCTTTCTGCCTTGCTGCAGTAAGGGATTTGCTCTCGTTTCGATGACAAATGTGCCATGTCCATGTAGGGAGTGTTCTGGGATACCTTCAAGAGAAGAACATGATATAGACACACAGCGCAGACTCTGCCAATATGCAGCCTGTAGGTGTCCCGTATGGACCTGGTTGGTCTCTGTTGAACTTCCCGCATAGTGAACTGGTAAAGGCATAAATATCTACCAGCTTTGAAAAGGCCACTTTTACTTCATAAATGAAGACCTCTTATTGATTATGTAGAAAAGTGACCTTGTACCACACTATTTTAATAACTAAAGTTACTCATCATCCCCTGTCATTCTGAAGGGCGACCAACAGAGGTGCTCGTGATTCTGAAACTGAAAGAGACGAGCAAGACAATGACTTCAATGCCCAGGTAAAATGCACGTTCTGAAATTCATTGTTTTGTTGTGAATTTTGTTTTGGTAGTGATTAGTTTTAAAATGCGGCAGTTCTCTGCCCAGGATTGTTTATTTGCAAAGTTGTGAAGTTAACACCAATTTAATTATTCATCACTTTGATAAAATTAAATATGACTAGTACAATCATTGAAGTAGTAATGGATGAGGTAGAAAATGTTTTTGAAAGTCCATACTGTACAGGAAAATTGAGTTAGGAATACTTGTCCCACGGACAAATGGACTTTACAGGGCTTTTTACTGACATGACTCATGCCTAAATACATCTAGTAATTATTCAACCACACACATGAGCGTGCCTGTGTCTTATGCCACTCGAATGAAAGACACAGATTCTGAGGCTGAAATCATCTGGCTGACTTTAGAGGAGGAACTGAGAAATTCAACCCGTGTAAAGACTTTTAATCACTGAGCCATTCCCCTCCTCTCTCCCCATTAAACCTTAATAAATCCAATCATCAATGAATGCAACTCTAGAAATTCCCTGAGTTCATTGTGGAAGAAGTTGCATTTGGTCTTTTGAATACCTTTACTCCTGTCCCCCTACACAGAGACTGAGCATGGTAGGTGACGTAGAGCACAACAGAAGGAGACACGGAAGGAAGCCTGTCGTTTGTTGAGATCCCTGAACACTCTGGTTCTTTCACTTGAGAAGAAAGAAAGCAGAATTTATTTCAAAAATCAATGATTGAATATGATAAAATCAATGTAAGGCACAAAAATGTGTTGTAGGGTTGGAGAGATGGCTTAGCAGTTATCGCATTTCTCTGCAAAGCCAAAGGACTCAGGTTCATTCCTCCAGGACCCACATAAACCAGATGCACAAGGTGGCATATGCGTGTGGAGTTTGTTTGCAATGTCTGGATACCCTAGTGCACCCATACTCTATGAATATCTGCCTATGGCTGTCTGTCCATCTCAAATAGCTAAAAATTAAAACCAACACTTTCTTCACTATAATTAAGTCACGGAAAGGAAGTGACAAGCGATAAAAGCAATGAACGGAGGCGGGCGTGATGGCGCACACCTTTAATGCTAGTATTATTGAGGTTGGGATAGGAGGATCCCCGTGAGTTTGAGGCCACCCTTAGACTACATAGTGAATTCCAGGTCAGCCTGGTGTATAGGGGGACCCTACCTGGAAAAACACAATAACAAAATGAAAAGAGAAAAACAAACATAGAAAAGCCATAAAACTTCTTTTTAGTGGAAAGTAACACGACTGCAACTTTCATTAAAGGTTGAACGAGTGAGGAAGAAATGCTTACTTAAGGAACTGACAGGCTCAGAGAAGTTACATCGTAGAGCCGCAGCTACTGTTTCTGCTGCTGCCGACCCTGCTGCCCCTGGTTCTGGTAGCGCAGCTCCTGCCTCCTCTGCCGCTGCTGCTGATGGCACTGATCCTCCTGTTCCTGCTACTCCTGCCCCTCCTGCTTCTCCTGCCCCAACTTCTACTCCTGCCACTACTATCCCTGATGTTGACCCATTCGATTCTCCTGCTCCTTCTGCTTGTGATACTCTGGATGGTTCTGATGCTCCGGATGCACCTCATATTCCTGATGGTACCGATACTCTGCATGGTCCTGATTCTCCAGATGGTCCTGATTCTCTGGATGTTCCCAATCCTCTGCATGATCCTGATACTCCCACTGACCTTTCTGCTCCTGCTGATCATGCTCCCCTTTCTTCTCCTATATATCTGCACCTGCTCTTCCTCCTCGTCTTGCTTGTCTTCTTCCACCTGCCCCTGCCATTCCTCATGCCCCTGTTGTTCCTGCTGCTCCTAGTGATGCTTTGTCCTTACCGTCCTCATGCTCCCCTTGCCTCATCTGCACCGGACACTGCTGATGGTCCGGACACTTATGATGGTCCAGATACTCCTGATGGTGCAGACACTCCTGATGATCCAAACACTACTGATGGTCCGAATATCACTGATGGTAATGATAGTCCCAATGGTCCAGACAATTCTGATCGTCCAGCTAATGCTGACGGTCCAGACACTCCAGATGGTCCGTACATTCCTGATGGCTTGGACACTTCTGATGGCCCAGTATTTCCCGATGGTTCAAAATATCCTGATGTTCCAGACACAGCTAATGGTCCATATACTTCTGATGCTCCAGATAGTACCAATGTTTCAGAATATCCTGATGGTCTGGTCACTCATCATGGTCCAGTAACTTCCAATGCTTCAGATAACCCTGACCTTCCGGTCACTCCTGATGGTCTGGACGCTTGTGATTGTCCAGATACTATTAATGATTCAGACAATACTCATGGTCTGGTCACTCCTGCTGGTCCAGACACTCCTGATGATCTACACACTCCTGGTGGACAGGATAGTCCTGATAGTTCAGATGATCCCGATGGTCCTAACACCTGTGATGTTCCAGTTACTCATGATGGTCCGGATAACCATGATGATCCGGACACTTTGGATGGTCCAGATAATACCGTTGTATTAGATAATCCTGTTGGTCCAGACACTCCTGATGTTTCGGACACTTCTGATGGTCTGGATAAGCCTGATGGTCCAGATAATCCCGATGGTCCAGACACTCGCGATGGTCCAGACACTCCTCACAGTATGGACACTTGTGATGATCCTGATACTTCTGCTGTTCCCGATACTTCTGAGACTTCCACTACTTCTGTTGGTTTTGAAATTTCTAATGGTTCCAGTACATCTGAGAATCCCCGTGTTTCTGATGGTCCCGATGCTCAGGATGGTCCTGATTCACCTGCACCTCCTGCTGCCCTTCTTGATCCTGCTATTACTGTGGATGCTGATGTTCCTGCCCCTCGTTCTGTTCCTGCCGATGGTCCCGCATCTCCTAAGGCTGCTGACTATGATGATGAAGAACATGCTCTAAAAGCTGTGAAAGACGTTCCAACTAAGGAGAAAAATGATAAGTAAGATGATGGCAATACTTTAGATAATTATTCTTTGCCAAGAAAATTCATTGTAATATGGGCTCATTTTTATGATGACTAATTAATAACCATGTAGATGGCTTTGCGGTTAAGGCACTTGCCTGTGAAGCATCAGAAATCCTGCTCAGATCTCCACATCCCATGTAGCCAGGAGCAATGGTGCAAACATGCAGTGCCACACATGCACACAAGGGGGCACAGGCATTTGATGCATGGTCACAGTGGCTCAAGAAACTGGTCTGCCCGTTCTCTCTGTCTGTCCCTTTCTCAATCTCTCTCAAATTATAAATTACAAAACTGTTAAAATTTTAAGAAATGTGAAAAGGGGAATTTTTGGAATTTTGTCAAACTGTTTTGTAAGCTTGAGGTGTAGAATTAATAGACAACATTATTCTGTTTGACTACCTTGCAGAAATGAAAGTGCTTGTCCTTTGGAGAAAGGAAACAAACATGAAATTACAAAAAGTCCATTGAAAGAATTGGTGAGAATACCAACACCTAAGACATCTAGTGCAGAAATGGACACACCGAAGGGAGTGAGCGGTCATCTCGTGTCAGGTGAAGTCCAGCACACAGGGAGCAGGCTTAACGAGGGAGCTAGGGAATCCAGCCAGGAGGGTAGGCTTTCTGAGCAAGCTTCTTTAGCTTCTGACACATCTCCCAAACCTGTCGCAATCTGTTTCTTACTGTATCTACCTGATTTTATAATCATTATTTACCTAGGATTCTCTGTTAAAGTAAGATAAATGGTGTCATCTATTCACTTAGGATTGCTTTAAAAATATGTTACACACAGCCGGGAACCATGCTGCACACCTTTAGTCCCTGAACTTGGGAGGCAGATGTAGGAGGATCACTTTGAGGTCAAGGCCTCCCTGAGAATATAGTGAATTCAGGTCAGCCTGGGCTAGAGTGAGACCCTACTTCAAAAAAAAAACCTGCATATATTACACATTATACAAACATCATCAGTAGACATTTCCTCAGAATATGAATGAGGGAAGCTAAAAATGCATATTACACACACATAAAAATGACTCATATATTATTTCCTTCTCCTTTTCTCCATGATGCAGATTCCACCATCAGAATGGAACGTAATAATCAAGCATTTTCATACAAATGCCTAATGTAAGTTAAAATTAAGGACAATGATGTAGTTACAAAAGTAATTCTAGAAATGGCAAAACCTAAAGTATTGTTACAAAGAAATCCAAAAGTAGGAATAATTAAAAGGTATAATTACAGTATCCTACTGTTATTTATTTCTTGATTTGTTTTATTTATTTGAACAAGAGTGAAAGAGTCAGATTATATATATATATATATATATATATATATATATATATATATATACACACACACACACACACACACACACATATGTACATATGTACATATGTATATGTACATACACAGAGAGAGGGACAGAGAGAAAGTATGATTAGGGGTGCTAGGGCCTCCAGCCACTGAAGCTGATTTCCAGATGCATATGTCCCCTTGTGAATCAGCCTTACATGGGTCCTGAGGAATAGAACCTGTGGATTGTTTGGCTTTGCATGCAGGTGCCTTAACTGCTCAGCCATCTGTGCACTTCGCGTTATACTACTTTTAAATCCCTAAGTTGTTCTTACTGCAGAAATGAAAGGGTACACTCCCAGTACTGAGTTGATGGTGTTTTTTCATTTGTTTCTGGTTGGTTTTGGCTTTTCAAAGTAAGGTTTCTCTATAGCCCAGGCTGACCTGGAATGCATCATTTGAGGTCTCAGGGTGCCCTGAAACTCACAGTAATTATCCTATCTCGGCCTCCCAACTGCTGGGATTAAAGGAGTGTGCCACAAAACCCAACTCCATGCTACATTTCACATCATTTATATTGAACATTGTTACATTTGAAAAGAAAACCAAAATATGGTGTAAATCGCTAATGCATCACTCCCGTCACTGCGTCATTTGTTATATTCAGTGAGGTCGATCCTGTGAGGGTAGCATTCACAAGTAATATGACATCGTCTCTGTTTGCATTCATCTGTTTTCTTTTCCATTGAAGTATCTAGACATCATAGGCACCATGTGTCTGGTGTCTCTTATCTCCATGGTTGATGCCCCTCATTGTTCATCCCCTTGTTTACATTGTTGTCCATGTAAAGACGTCCTTGAGCTCAGTTACAACTTCTCGCATAAGCCTCGTGTACCACATAGTATCAATTGTACCTGTGTCCATTTTATGATCAGAGAATATATTTTTCCTTGCCATTTCCTGGTAATTCTCATGTTAAAAATTCATTTAAAGATAAGTAGGTCTAGGAGAGATGACTAAGCCAATAAGGCGCTTGCCTTCAAATCCAAATGGCACAGGCACAATTCCCAGGAGCCATGTGAGCCTGCGGCAGAAGGTGGCATTTGCATCTGGAGGTCATTCGCAGTGGTTGGAGTGCGCGCCTCACCCCGTCTCTCATACCTGCCACATGCTCTGTCTCTCTAGAACAAATGAAAACGGTTGAAAAAACAATCAGTGGAGGAGTGGAATTTTCCCCTATTGTTTTGTAATCTTCTTAGAAGAAACAGTAGAAAACATTGACTTTCATGAATCTCTTAAAGGAATGGAGCCCCCTGCCCTCTGGCAGAAGAAAAGAAAAGTGAAAATAGCAAATTCACTACAAGCGAATCCGTGTCTGCATCAACCAGCGCGGGGTCTCCTTTTGAAATGGGGACTGTGCCCGAACCGCAAGTTGACGGTAGTCACGTGTCCGGTGATCTACACCGAACTGGGAGAAGGTAAGACCACCGATTATTCCTTTCCCTCAACAGGAATTGTAAACTGCTCAGTT
This sequence comes from Jaculus jaculus, assembly GCF_020740685.1. Taxonomy (NCBI): domain Eukaryota; kingdom Metazoa; phylum Chordata; class Mammalia; order Rodentia; family Dipodidae; genus Jaculus; species Jaculus jaculus. The sequence goes on from NC_059113.1 coordinate 22,410,520, forward strand.
TCTCTGGAAATTGTGCAGATTCATGTCCTCTTCATTCAAAGTAGGAGGGTGCTCAGCTCCATCCCATTGCTGAGCGGTGCAGGAAGATGGACCCCAGGCACACTGACGAGCAGGATTGGTGATGATGGAAGTTTGGCTGTAGTGGATATTGACACCTAACACCTTTGACAATGTTTCCCCATCAACGGATTCAAGAACTACTTAGAAGTGAAGGGCACTGGACAACGGAGAGATTTCTTTTTACATCATCCTTTTGAGAAATGATTGCAATCTTTGGACATGATGCAGTAGAGAAAGAAATTTGTGTTCTAATTGAACTGACATTTTATTTCCAAGTGTTAGAAATCTAGATCCAGCCAGTTTCATGCCCATGCCTATGGACATAATTCCTTACTGTATCTGTACACACATGAAAGGCAGGATCAACATGTTAGGAAAATCATGCAGTTTTCTTTTTGTGACCCTGGGGTACTCCGTTAGTATAATATTTTCCACTTCTATCCACCCGTTTCCTATATAATTAATAATTTCATTGTCTTTAGAGTTGGATAAAATTCCATATGTGTGTGTATACTCAATTTCTGTCCTATCATCAGTAGATGGATGTCTAAGGAGATTTTACCCTTTAGTCTTTGTTCAAGTAGATTGGAGACCATAAGATGGAATCTGGAGCTGTTGATAAACGTTCTCCAAAGAATCCTTTTGCCTAGCTGGGTGTTGTAGAGCACGCCGTCAGGGGAGTGGGAGTTAGGAGGATCGCTGTGATTTTGAGTACAGCCACAGAGTACATAGTGAATCACAGGTCAACCTGGGCTCACAGCAAGACGCAACCTTGCAAAACAAAACATAACATCCATGAAAGTAGAAAGCAGGCCATGGTGGAGCAAAGACACAGTGGTGGAAATGAGTGTGGGGTTGAACAGAGGGTGGAGGTAACAAAAACATATCTAGTTCGAAAAACACATCAAAATCTACATTTCACTGTATCTGATCATGTTTAGTCAGTCAATTCCGACTGAAATTGCAGGTCACTGATAATTGTGGAGTAGTTTACAAAAGCAGGATCTTAATGGAATTCAACATGCAATTGATGTGTTGACATGAAAGTATCAGGAATAAATTATGTAATTAACATTCAGACACTAGAGACAAATGTGTCATTTATTGTGCTTTTTGTAATGAGCAGCAATAACTTTAAATGAAGACATGGCTTAGATGTTAAGTGTTTGCCTTTGATACCTAAGAAAACCTGTTCACCTCCAGGCCTCACATGCAGATGCAGTGAGTCAAGCATACACTGTTGCGCATGCACACAAGGTGAAGGGTGCATCTGGCATTGGTTCCCAGGGGCTGAGAGCCCTGGATTGTCTGTTTTCTGTATAGTGGTCTTTTTATCTGACCCCCCAAAAAATAAATAATAATGAAAGTGTTGAATTTGAAAAATATATATACAGGGTACATGTGTGTAATTTTCCCTAATTGTTTTGCAACCTTGATGAGTAGACTTATTACAAAACATTGTTTTCTACGATTAACTTGCAGAAATGAAAGAGCCTATCCTTTGGAGAAAGGAAATAAAAGTGCAATTACAAAAAGTCAATTGAGAGAATTGGTGAGAATACCAACACGTGAGACATCCAATTCAGAAATGGACTCTCCTTACAGTCCTGACACTTCTGGTGTCCCAGATACTCTTGATGGTCCGGACACCCACAATGGTCTGGACACTTGTGATGGTCCAGATACTACCACTCTTTCAGATCATCCTGATGGTCCGTACACCTCTGATGGTACAGACACTTCTTATGGTCCACATAATCCTGATGGTCCAGACATTCCTGAGGGTCCGGACACTCCTGATGGTGCGGATATTCCTGTTGGTTCAGATAATCCTCATGATCCGGACACTCCCGATGGTCCAGACATTCCTTTCAGTCTGGGCACTTCTGATGATACTGACACCTCTGATGTTCCTGATACCTCTGAGGGTCCCATTACTCCTGTTGGTCCCATAAATTCTGATGGTTGCAGTACTTCTGAGAATCCCCGAGTTTCTCATGGTCCCAATGCTCAGGATGGTCCAGAATCTCCTGCTCCTCTTGCTGCCCTTCTGGATCGTGCTATTTCTGAGGAAGCTGAGGTTCCTGCCCCTCTTTCTGTTCCTGCCGATGGTCCGGCATCTCCTAATGCTGCTGACTATGATGATGAAGAACATGCTCTACAAGTTGTAGAAGTCGTTCTCACTAAGGAGAAAAATGATAAGTAAGATGATGGCAATAATTTAATAATTATACTTTGCCAAGAAAATTCATTCTAATATGGGCTCATTTTTATGATGACTAATTAATAACCATGTAGATGGCTTTGCGGTTAAGGCACTTGCCTGTGAAGCATCAGAAATCCTGCTCAGATCTTGACATCCCATGTTGCCAGGAGCAATGGTGCAAACATGCAATATCACACATGCACACAAGGGGGCACAGGCATTTGATACATGGTCACAGTGGCTCAAGAAACTGGTCTGCCCATTCTCTCTGTCTGTCCCTTTCTCCATCTCTGTCAAATTATAAATTGCAAAACTGTTAAAATTTTAAGAAATGTGAAAAGGGGCATTTTTGGAATTTTGTCATATTGTTTTGTAAGCTTGAGGTGTAGAATTAATAGACAACATTATTCTGTATGACTACCTTGCAGAAATGAAAGTGCCTGTCCTTTAGAGAAAGTAAACAAACATGATATTACAAAAAGTCCATTGAACGAATTGGTGAGAACATCAACACCTAAGACATCTACTGCAGAAATGGACACATTGATGGAAGTGAATGTTCATCGCTTGTCAGGTGAAGTCCAGCACACAGGGAGCAGGCTTAATGATGGAGCTAGGGAATCAAGCCAAGACGGCACGCTTTGTGAACAAGGTACTTTAGCTTCTGAAACACCTCCCAAATCTGTAACGATCTGTTTCTTACTGCATCTACCTGAATTTATAACCATTTTCTGCCTAACATTCTCTGTTAGACTAAGATCAATGAGAGCCAAGATGTGATCTATTCAATTATCTGAGCTTTAAAAATGCATTACACACAGCTAGGCACCATGCTGCACACCTTTAGTCCCCACACTTGGCATGCAGAGGTAGGAGGATCATTTTGAGTTCAAGGCCACCCTGAGAAAACAGTGAATTGCAGGTTATCCTGGGCTAGAGTGAGACCCTACGTAAAAATCAAATTATCTGTATATGTATGTTACACATTATACAAACATCATCAGTAGACATTTCCTCAGAATATGAATGAGGGAAGCTAAAAATGCATATTACACACACATAAAAATGACTCATATATTATTGACTTCTCCTTTTCTCCATGATACAGAGTCCACTGTCAGATTGGAACGTAATGATCAAGCTTTTTCATACAAATGCCAGAGGTAAGTTAAAATTAATCAGAATGATGTAGCTACGAACGTAATTCTAGAAGTGGCGAAACCTAAAATTTTGTTACAAATAAATCCACAACTAGGAATAATTAAAAGGTATAATTACAGTATCCTACCGTTTTCTATTCATTGATTGGTTTATTTGTTTGAAACAGATTGAAAGAGTCATATATATATATGTATATATATGTATATAGAGGGAGAGAGGGAGAGAAAGAAAGAGAGAGAGAGACACGTGCATAGAGATGTTGAGATTGGGGGATCTAGGGCCTCCAGCCTCTGCCAACGATTTCCACATGCATGCGTCCCCTTGTGAATCAGACTTACATGGGTCCTGAGGAATTGAACCTGTGGATTCCTTGGCTTTGCATGCAAGTGCTTAACTGCTAAGCCATCTGTGCACCTCAAATTCTCCTACTTTTAAATGCCTACTTGTTCTTACTGCAGAAATGAAAGGGTACACTCCCTGTACTGAGTTCATGTTATTTTTTGTTTGTTTCTGTTTGGTTGTGGCTTTTCAAAGTAAGGTTTCTCTATAGCCGAGGCTGACTTGGAATGCACCATGTGGTGTCTCAGGGTGGCCTGAAACTCACAGTCATCCTCCTAGCTCTACCTCCAAACTGCTGGGATTAAAGGAGTATGCCACAAATCCAACCTTTTCTGTGTGTGTGTGTGTGTGTGCCTATACCATATTTTTTTCCTATCATCAGTAGATAGAGTCTCAGGAGATATTACCCTTTAGTTTTTATCAGAGTGGATTGAAGACCATGAGATGGAATCTGGAGGTGTTGATAAAAGTTCTCAACAGAATCCATTTGGCTACCTAGGTGTTGTGCAGGACGCCTTTGATTCCTGCAAATGGGAGTGGGACCTAGGAGGATCTCTGTGAGTTTGAGTACAACCAGAGTGTACTTTTTGAATCACAGGTCAACCAGAGCTGAGAGCGAGATCCAACCTTGACAAACAAAACAAAACAAAATAAAAAATCCATGAAAATAGAAAGCAGGCCATGGTGGGGCAAGGAAACAATGGTACAAAAGAGTATGGGGTTGAACAGAGGGTTCATATAACAAAAATATACCTAGTTTGGTAAACATATTGAAATCTAATTCATCTCCCTGTATCTGATCATGTTTAGTCAGTTAATTCGTACTGGAATTGCAGGTGACTGAGCATTCTGGAGTAGTATGGAAAAGCAGTATCTTAATGGAATTCAACATGCAAATGATGTGCTGACATGAAAGTATCAGGAATGGAGGTTTAGCCTTCAATTATGTAATTAACAACATTCAGACAACACTAGAGAGAAATGTGTCATTCTTTGTGCTTTTCGTAATGAGTAGCAATAACTTTAAATGAAGACATGGCTTAGCGGTCAAGTGTTTGCCTTTGAAGCCTAAGAAAACCTGTTCCCCTCCGGGTCTCACATGCAGATGCAGTGAGTTAAGCATGCACTGTTGCGCATGCCCACAAGGCCAAGGGTGCATCTGGCATTGGTTCCCAGTGGCTGAGAGCCCTAGATTGTCTGTTGTCTGTCTAGTGGTCTGTTTTTCTGACCCCCACCCACAAATAAATAATAATGAAAGTGTTAAATTTGAAAAATATATAAACAGGGTAAATGTGTGTAATTTTCCCTAATTATTTTGCAACCTTGATGAGTAGACTTATTACAAAACATTGTTTTCTACGATTAACTCGCAGAAATGAAAGAGCCTATCCTTTGGAGAAAGGAAATAAAAGTGCACTTACAAAAAGTCAATGGAGAGAATTGGTGAGAATACCAACACGTGAGACATCCGCTTCAGAAATGGACTCTCCTTACGGTCCTGACACTTCTGGTGTCCCAGATACTCTTGATGGTCCGGACACCCACGATGGTCTGGACACATGTGATGGTCCAGAAACTACCACTCCTTCAGATCATCCTGATGGTCCTGACACCCCTGATTGTACAGACATTTCTGATGGTCCACATAATCCTGATGGTCCAGATATTCCTGATGGTGCGGACACTCCTGATGGTCTGGATATTCCTGTTGGTTCAGATAATCCACATGATCCGGACACTCCCGATGGTCCAGACACTCCTTACAGTCTGGGCACTTCTGATGATCCAGATCCCTCTGATGTTCCTGATGCTTCTGAGGGGCCCAGTACTCCTGTTGGTCCCATAACTTCTGATGGTTGCAGTACTTCTGAGAATCCCCGAGTTTCTCATGGTCCCAATACTCAGGATGGTCCTGAATCTCCTGCTCCTCTTGCTGCCCTTCTGGATCCTGCTATTTCTGAGGAAGCTGATGTTCCTGCCCCTCTTTCTGTTCCTGCCGATGGTCCCGCATCTCCTAATGCTGCTGACTATGATGATGAAGAACATGCTCTACAAGTTGTTAAAGTCGTTCCCACTAAGGAGAAAAATGATAAGTAAGATGATGGCAATAATTTAGATAATTATTCTTTGCCTAGAAAATTCATTCTAATATGGGCCCATTTTTATGATGACTAAATAATAACCATGTAGATGGCTTTGCGGTTAAGGGACTTGCCCGTGAAGCATCAGAAATCCTGCGCTGATCTCGACATCCCATGTAGCCAGGAGCAATGGTGCAAACATGCAATGTCACACATGCACACAAGGGGGCACAGGCGTTTGATGCATGGTCACAGTGGCTCAAGAAACTGGTCTGCCCATTCTCTCTCTGTCTGTCCCTTTCTCCATCTCTCTCAAATTATAAATTACAAAACTTAAAATTTTAAGTAATGTGAAAGGGGCATTTTTGGAATTTTTTCATATTGTTTTGTAACGTTGTGGTGTAGAATTAATAGACAACATTATTCTGTATGACTACCTTGCAGAAATGAAAGTGCCTGTCCTTTGGAGAAAGTAAACAAACGTGAAATTACAAAACGTCCATTTAACGAATTGGTGAGAACATCAACACCTAAGACATCTACTGCAAAAATGGACACATTGGTGGAAGTGAATGGTCGTCGCGTGTCAGGTGAAGTGCAGCACACAGGGAGCAGGCTTAATGATGGAGGTAGGGAATAAAGCCAAGACGGCACGCTTTGTGAACAAGCTACTTTAGCTTCTGAAACACCTCCCAAATGTGTAACGATCTGTTTCTTACTGCATCTACCTGAATTTATAACCATTTTATGCCTAACATTCTCTGTTAGACTAAGATCAGTGAGAGCCAAGATGTGATCTATTCAATTATCTGAGCTTTAAAAATACATTACACACAGCTGGGCACCATGCTGCACACCTTTAGTCCCCACACTTGGGATGCAGAGGTAGGAGGATCACTTTGAGTTCAAGGCCACCCTGAGAAAACAGTGAATTGCAGGTTAGCCCGGGATAGAGTGAGACCCTACTTAAAAAACAAGTTATCTGTATATGTATGTTACATATTATACAAACATCATCAGTATACATTTCCGTAGAATATGAATGAGGGAAGCTAAAAATGCATATTACACACACATAAAAATGACTCATATATTATTTACTTCTCCTTTTCTCCATGATACAGAGTCCACTGTCAGATTGGAACGTAATGATCAAGCATTTTCATATAAATGCCTAAGGTAAGTTAAAATTAATGAGAATGATGTAGCTACGAACGTAATTCTAGAAGTGGCGAAACCTAAAATTTTGTTACAAATAAATCCACGACTAGGAATAATTAAAAGGTATAATTACAGTATCCTACCATTTACTATTTATTGATTTGTTTATTTATTTGAAACAGATTGAAAGAGTCATATATATATATGTATATATATGTATATGGGAGAGAGGGAGAGAAAGAGAGAGAGAGAGACACGGGCACAGAGAGATTGAGATTGGGGGATCTAGGGCCTCCAGCCTCTTCCGACGAATTCCACATGCATGCATCCCCTTGTGAATCAGACTTACATGGGTCCTGAGGAATTGAACCAGTGGATTCCTTGGCTCTGCATGCAAGGGCCTTAACTGCTAAGCCATCTGTGCACTCCAAATTCTACTACTTTTAAATGCCTAGTTGTTCTTACTGCAGAAATGAAAGGGTACACTCCCTGTACGGAGTTCATGTTATTTTTTGTTTGTTTCTGTTTGGTTGTGGCTTTTCAAAGTAAGGTCTCTCTATAGCCCAGGTTGACTTGGAATGCACCATGGGGTGTCTCAGGGTGGCCTGAAACTCACAGTCATCCTCCTAGCTCTACCACCAAACTGATGGGATTAACGGAGTGTGCCACAAAATCCAACCCTATCATGTGTGTGTGTGCCTATACCCTATTTTTTTCCTATCATCAGTAGATAGATGTCTAAGGAGATATTACCCTTTAATTTTTAGCAGAGTGGATTGAAGACCATGAGATGGAATCTGGAGGTGTTGATAAAAGTTCTCAAAAGAATCCATTTGGCTACCTAGGTGTTGTGCAGGACGCCTTTGATTCCTGCAAATGGGAGTGGGACCTAGGAGGATCTCTGTGAGTTTGAGAACAACCAGAGTGTACGTAGTGAATCACAGGTCAACCAGAGCTGAGAGCGAGATCCAACCTTGCCAAACAAAAGAAAACAAAATAAAAAATCCATGAAAATAGAAAGCAGGCCATGGTGAGGAAAGAAACAATGGTACAAATGAGTATGGGGTTGAACAGAGGGTTGATATAACAAAAACATACCTAGTTTGCAAAACACATTGAAATCTAATTCATCTCCCTGTATCTGATCATGTTTAGTCAGTTAATTCGGACTGGAATTGCAGGTGACTGAGCATTCTGGAGTAGTATGCAAAAGCAGTATCTTAATGGAATTCAACATGCAAATGATGTGCTGACATGAAAGTATCAGGAATGGAGGTTTAGCCTTCAATTATTTAATTAACAACATTCAGACAACACTAGAGACAAATGTGTAATTCTTTGTGCTTTTTGTTATGAGTAGCAATAACTTTAAATGAAGACATGGCTTAGCGGTCAAGTGTTTGCCTTTGAAGCCTAAGAAAACCTGTTCCCCTCCGGGTCTCACATGCAGATGCAGTGAGTTAAGCATGCACTGTTGCGCATGCCCACAAGACCAAGGGTGCATCTGGTATTGGTTCCCAGCGGCTGAGATTGTCTGTTCTCTGTCTAGTGGTCTTCTTATCTGACCCCTCCCCCACCAATAAATAATAATGAAAGTGTTAAATTTGAAAAATGTATAAACAGGGTAAATGTGTGTAATTTTCCCTAATTGTTTTGCAACCTTGATGAGTAGACTTATTACAAAACATTGTTTTCTATGATTTACTTGCAGAAATGAAAGAGCCTATCCTTTGGAGAAAGAAAATAAAAGTGCAATTACAAAAAGTCAATTGAGAGAATTGGTGAGAATACCAACACGTGAGACATCCACTTCAGAAATGGACTCTCCTTACGGTCCTGACTCTTCTGGTGGTCCAGATCCTCTTGAGGGTCTGGACACCCATGATGGTCTGGACACTTGTGATGGTCCAGATACGACCACTGTTTCAGATAATGCTGATAGTCCGGACAGCCCTGATGGTACAGACACTTCTGATGGTCCACATAATCCTGATGGTCCAGACATTCCTGATGGTCCAGACACTCCTGATGGTGCGGATATTCCTGTTGGTTCAGATAATCCTCATGATCCGGACACTCCCGATGGTCCAGACACTCCTTACAGTCTGGGCACTTCTGATGATCCTGATCCCTCTGATGTTCCTGATACTTCTGAGGGGCCCAGTACTCCTGTTGGTCCCATAACTTCTGATGGTTGCAGTACTTCTGAGAGTCCCCGTGTTTCTCATGGTCCCAATGCTCAGGATGGTCCTGAATCTCCTGCTCCTCTTGCTGCCCTTCTGGATCGTGCTATTTCTGAGGAAGCTGAGGTTCCTGCCCCTCTTTCTGTTCCTGCTGATGGTCCCCCATCTCCTAATGCTGCTGACTATGATGATGAAGAACATGCTCTACAAGTTGCTAAAGTCGTTCCCGCTAAGGAGAAAAATGATAAGTAAGATGATCGCAATAATTTAGGCTAGATAATTATTCTTTGCCAAGAAAGTTTCCGTCTAATTTGGGCTCATTTTTTTTTAATTTTTATTAACATTTTCCATGATTATAAAATATATCCCATGGTAATTCCCTCCCTCCCCACCCCCACACTTTCCCGTTTGAAATTCCATTCTCCATCATATTACCTCCCCATTACAATCATTGTAATTACATATATACAATATCAACCTATTAAGTAGCCTCCTCCCTTCCTTTCTCCACCCTTTATGTCTCCTTTTCAACTTACTGGCCTCTGCTACTAAGTATTTTCATTTTCACGCAGAAGCCCAGTCATCTGTAGCTAGGATCCACATATGAGAGAGAACATGTGGCGCTTGGCTTTCTGGGCCTGGGTTACCTGACTTAGTATAATACTTTCCAGGTCCATCCATTTTTCTGCAAATTTCATAACTTCATTTTTCTTTACCGCTGAGTAGAACTCCACTGTATAAATGTACCACATCTTCATTATCCACTCATCTGTTGAGGGACATCTAGGCTGGTTCCATTTCCCAGCTATTATAAATTGAGCAGCAATAAACATGGTTGAGCATGTACTTCTAAGGAAATGAGATGAGTCCTTTGGATATATGCCTAGGAGCGCTATAGCTGGGTCATATGGTAGATCAATCTCTAGCTGCTTTAGGAACCTCCACACTGTTTTCCACAATGGCTGGACCAGATTGCATTCCCACCAGCAGTGCAGAAGGGTTCCTTTTTTTCCACATCCCCGCCAACATTTATGATCATTTGTTTTCATGATGGTGGCCATTCTGACAGGAGTGAGATGGAATCTCAATGTAGTTTTAATCTGCATTTCCCTGATGACTAGTGACGTAGAACATTTTTTAAGATGCTTATATGCCATTCGTATTTCTTCCTTTGAGAACTCTCTATTTAGCTCCATAGCCCATTTTTTGATTGGCTTGTTTGATTCCTTATTATTTAACTTTTTGAGTTCTTTGTATATCCTAGATATTAATCCTCTATCAGATATATAGCTGGCGAAGATTTTTTCCCATTCTGTAGGTTGCCTCTTTGCTTTTTTCACTGTGTCCTTTGCGGTGCAAAATCTTTGTAATTTCATTAGGTCCCAGTGGTTAATCTGTGGTTTTATTGCCTGAGCAATTGGGGTTGTATTCAGAAAGTCTTTGCCAAGACCAATATGTTGAAGGGTTTCCCCTACTTTTTCCTCTAGCAGTTTCAAAGTTTCCGGTCTGATGTTAAGGTCTTTAATCCATTTGGACTTAATTCTTGTGCATGGCGAGAGAGAAGAATCGATTTTCATCCTTCTGCAGATATTTATCCAGTTTTCAAAACACCATTTGCTGAAGAGGCTGTCTCTTCTCCAATGAGTATTTTTGGCATTTTTATCGAATATCAGGTGGCTATAGCTACTTGGGCTTACATCTGGGTCCTCTATTCTGTTCCACTGATCTACATGTCTGTTTTTGTGCCAGTACCATGCTGTTTTTGTTACTATGGCTCTGTAGTATAGGTTAAAATCAGGTATGGTGATACCACCAGCCTCTTTTTTGTTGCTCAGTATTATTTTAGATATTCGAGGTTTTTTGTGATTCCAAATGAAGTTTTGGATTGTTTTTTCTATTTCCATGAAGAAAGCCTTTGGAATTTTGATGGGGATTGCATTAAATGTGTAGATTGCTTTAGGTAAGATTGCCATTTTCACGATATTGATTCTTCCAATCCAGGAACAAGGGTTGTTTCTCCACTTTCTAGTGTCTTCTGCAATTTCTCGCTTGAGTGTTTTAAAGTTCTCATTGTATAGATTCTTTACTTCCTTGGTTAGGTTTATTCCAAGGTATTTTATTTTTTTTGATGCAATTGTGAATGGGAGTGATTCTCTGATTTCATCCTCTGTGTGTTTGTTGTTAGCATATATGAAGGCTACTGATTTCTGTGTATTTATTTTGTATCCTGCTACATTGCTGTAGGTTTTGATCAGCTCTAACAGCTTGCTAGTAGACTCTTTAGGGTCCTTTATGTATAGAATCATGTCATCTGCAAATAATGATAACTTGATTTCTTCCTTTCCAATTTGTATCCCTTTTATGTGTGTCTCTTGCCTTATTGCTATAGCCAAGACTTCCAAAAGTATATTAAATAGAAGTGGGGACAGTGGACACCCTTGTCTTGTTCCTGATTTTAGTGGAAAAGCTTCCAGTTTTTCCCCATTTAGTAATATGTTGGCTGTAGGCTTGTCATAAATAGCCTTTATTATATTGAGATATGTTCCTTCTATTCCCAGTCTCTGTAGGACTTTTATCATGAAGGGATGTTGGATTTTGTCAAATGCTTTCTCTGCGTCTAATGAGATGATCATGTGATTTTTGTCCTTCAACCCGTTTATGTAATGTATTACATTTATAGATTTGCGTATGTTGAACCATCCCTGTATCTCTGGGATAAAGCCTACTTGGTCAGGGTGAATGATCTTTTTGATATACTCTTGTATTCTGTTTGCCAATATTTTGTTGAGAATTTTTGCATGTATGTTCATGAGGGAGATTGGTCTGTAATTTTCTTTTTTTGTTCTATCTTTGCCTGGTTTTGGTATCAGGGTGATGCTGGCCTCATAGAAGGAGTTTGGTAGAATTCCTTCTTTTTCTATGTCCTGGAAAAGCTTAAGAAGCAATGGTGTTAGCTCTTCCTTAAAAGTCTGGTAAAATTCAGCAGTGAATCCATCCGGGCCTGGGCTTTTTTTAGTTGGGAGATTATTGATAAATGTTCGGATCTCCATGTTTGTTATAGGTCTATTTAAGTGATTAATCTCATTTTGATTTAATTTAGGTAGGTCATATAGATCAAGGAAATCATCCATTTCTTTCAGATTTTCATACTTTGTGGAGTATATGCTTTTATAGTATGTCCCTATGATTTTTTGAATTTCTCTGGAATCTGTTGTGATGTTACCTTGTTCATCTCTGATTTTATTAATTTGTGTCTCTTCTCTCTTTCTTTTGGTCAGATTTGCTAAGGGTTTATCAATCTTGTTTATCCTTTCAAAGAACCAACTCTTTGTTTCATTAATTCTTTGGATTGTTCTTTTTGTTTCTATCTCATTAATTTCTGCCCTAATCTTTATTATTTCTTCCCGTCTACTAATTTTTGGTTTGCCTTGTTCTTCTTTTTCCAAGGCTTTAAGGCGAAGCATTAGGTCGTTTACTTGCGACCTTTCTAATTTCTTAATATAGGCACTTAAGGCTATAATTTTACCTCTTAGAACTGCCTTCATTGTGTCCCAGAGATTTTGGTATGTTGTGTTCTCATTATCATTTGACTCTATAAAGTTTTTGATTTCCTTTTTGATTTCTTCATTGACCCACTCATCATTTAGTAGTGTATTGTTTAGTTTCCATGATTTTGTGTATGCTCTATAGCCTTTCTTGCTACTGATTTGTAGTTTAATTCCATTGTGGTCAGATAGAATGCAAGGAATTATTTCAATTTTCCTGAATTTGTTAAGATTTGCTTTGTGTCCTAATATATGGTCTATTTTAGAGAATGTTCCATGTGCTGCTGAAAAGAATGTATATTCTGCAGCCTTTGGATGAAATGTCCTGTATATATCTGTTAGGTCCATTCCTTCTATGACCTCATTTAGTCCAGATGCCTCTCTGTTTATTCTTTCCCTGGATGACCTGTCAATTGATGAGAGTGGGGTGTTAAAGTCACCCACCACCACTGTGTTTGGTGTTATCTGTGACCTTAGTTCTAATAGTGTTTGTTTGACGAATTTGGGAGCCCCCATGTTAGGTGCATATATGTTTAGGATTGTAATGTCCTCCTGTTGGAGTGTGCCCTTAATCAATATAAAGTGACCTTCCTTATCTTTCTTGACTAACGTCGGACTAAAGTCTACCCTGTCTGGTATTAGGATAGCAACCCCTGCTTGTTTTCTAGGCCCATTTGCTTGAAACACCGTCTTCCAACCTTTCACCCTAAGATAATGTCTATCCTTTGTAGAAAGGTGAGTTTCTTGGAGACGACAAATTGTAGGATCCTGCTTTTTAACCCAGTCTGCAAATCTATGTCTTTTCGTTGGGGCATTGAGACCGTTGATATTAAGAGATATTATTGAAAGGTGTGTATTTATGTTTGCCATTTGTGTGTGTGTGTGTGTGTGTGTTACTGGTTCTACCTGTGCTCTCTTCTGTTAACTGGTATTTGAGTATAGCTTGTTTTTTCTAGGTTCCTTATATGTGTGCTTTTCCTTTTGTTCAGCATGGAGGATTCTATCAAGTATTTTCTGTAGAGCTGGTTTTGTCTTCAAATACTCCTTTAACCTGCTTTTGTCATGGAATGTCTTTATTTCTCCATCTATTTGAATGGATAACTTTGCAGGATAAAGTAACCTTGTGGTTGGCAGTTGTTATCTTTCAGAACTTGGAATATATCACTCCAAGCCCTTCTGGCTTTAAAAGTTTGTGTTGAATAATCTGCTGTAATCCTGATGGGCTTGCTTTTGTAGGTAACTTGATTTTTCTCTCTAACTGCTTTCAATATTTTTTCTTTGGTTTGTGTGTTTGGAAGTATGATTATAATATGGCGAGGAGAGGCTCTCTCTGGGTTTTGTCTGGCTGGGGTTCTAAAGGCTTCCTGTATCTGTATTGGCACCTCTTTCCCAATTTGGGGGAAATTTTCCTCTATGATTTTGTTGAAGATGCCTACTATGCCTCTGGAGTGGAGTTCTTCTCCTTCTACTATGCCCTGAATTCTTATATTGGATCTTTTCATAGTGTCCTGAATATCTTGAAATTCCCACTCATACTTTTCTATAAGTTTGTCTTTCTCTTTGTTGGACTGCATTAGGTCTGCCACCTGGTCTTCTAGCTTAGATATTCTGTCCTCTCCCTCATCCATCCTACTGGTGAGATTTTCTACAGAGTTTTTTATTTCATTAATTGTGTTCTTCATTGCTAGTAATTCTGACTGGTTTTTTTTTTATTATTTCTATTTCCCTATTTATGTATTGTATTGCCTTCTTTATTTCATTAAATTGGTGTCCTGCCTCTTCTTTGATTCCTTTGATTTCCTCTTTGATTTCCTCTTTGATTTCTTCTTTGATTGTTTTCATGTGTTCTTTGACCTCTTTGAACATATTTATAATTATTCTTTTGAACTCTTTCTCAGGCATTTCCTCTAACTCTTTCTCACTGGAGGACATTACTGATGCATTAATACTTTTAGGTGGATTTATATCGTCTTGCTTTTTAGTGTTTCTTGTGTTATAATGTATATATTTTTGCATCTTGGATTAAGTTAATGCTTGGATTTTCTAGCTAGCTGTGTATTCTTAGCTGTATCAATTGATTTGATGTAATATATTTTCAGGGTAGGACCTTAAGGTATTAGGTGTGGCTCTTAAGACTTTCAGAGTATCTACAAAGATGTTCTTAGCGGTTGAGTTTCCCTGCTTTAGGAGTATTCAAGCAGGCTGAGTGGAATAAAATACAGGTAGATTCTAAAGTTTAACTAAACACTGTACACATTCAATCAAAAACAGCCCCGAGTATGTATGCAAGAGTAGTTAGTATAATGTCCAGATCCTCTATCAACAAAGAGGTTTAGATTTCTGGTCTGTTGAGGGATCCAAGTCAGCTTGTGACCAAGTGAGACCCTTCCCTGGTGCAATCCCAGTTACCTTGGGTGATTTTGGTCTCAGTCAAGTTGCTGCCAGGGTCATCGGGCTGCTGTTCTGATTTCTGGAGCTGGGCACTTGCTTTTCCTACGGTGCAAACCGAGTCGCTGCTGCTGCCGTAGCTGCCACCACCGGGGCCACCACCGGGGCCACCACCGCTGCTGAAGCTGCCGCTGCCGTGTCCACCGCCGCTGCTCCCCCCCGAAGCCGCTGCTGTGGGATCTGCCGCCGCTGCCGCTCCTGTGTCCGCTGCTGCTGGGGCCGCTGGTACCGGTGCTGGAGCCGCTGAAGTTGCTGCCGAACTCTGCTCCTGCTTGGGTCCCGCTGTCAGCCCAAGTTGGCGTGGCCGGGTCCCGGGCCGCTGCTGTGTTCGCTGGAGCTGGCTTCATGCGTTGAGGGAGGGGAGGGAGCCGCGGCTGCTCTGGATCTCTCACTGCTCCACGTGTTCTTCTACCTCGCGGTCTTCTCCTCCGCTGCTCGCTGCCGCTCTCCCCTCACGTTTCCGAGTTGCGGAGAGCGCGGTGTGAGGGGAAAATCCCGCACCTGGCTTTTCCTGCGGCTCGAGCCGAGAGTCTGGCGGCTTTCTTCTGCGCCGCGGCCGAGCTGCCGGGGCCGTTTTTCCGCCTGTGCAGGCTCTGGATGATCAATAACTCTTCTACTTCTCCACTGCCGCCTCAATTTCCTATACACCTCACTTTTTAGTAAAAGTGTGTATTTTGCTGAGTTTTTTTGGTCGTTTTCCCCCCTAGGCTGCTTTGGCGTGGTACCTACGCCGCCATCTTAACCGGAATTCCCCTGGGCTCATTTTTATGATGATTAATTATTAACCACGTAGATGGCTTTTCGGTTAATGTGCTTGCCTGTGAAGCATAACAAATCCTGCTCTGATCTCGAGATCCCATGGAGCCAGGTGCAGTGATGCCAACATGCAATGTCACACATGCACACAAGGGGGCACAGGCGTTTGATGCATGGTCACAGTGGCTCAAGAAACTGGTCTGCCCATTCTCTCTCTGTCTGTCCCTTTCTCCATCTCTCTCAAATTATAAATTACAAAACTTAAAATTTTAAGAAATGTGAAAGGAGAATTTTTCGAATTTTGTCATAATGTTTTGTAACGTTGAGGTGTAGAATTAAGAGACACCATTATTCTGTATGACTACCTTGCAGAAATGAAAGTGCCTGTCCTTTGGAGAAAGTAAACAAACGTGAAATTACAAAAAGTCCATTGAACGAATTGGTGAGAACATCAACACCTAAGACATCTACTGCAGAAATGGACACTTTGATGGAAGTGAACGTTCATCGCGTGTCAGGTGAAGTGCAGCACACAGGAAGTGGCTTAATGATGGAGCTAGGGAATCAAGCCAAGACGGCACGCTTTGTGAACAAGCTACTTTAGCTTCTGAAACACCTCCCAAATCTGTAACGATCTGTTTCTTACTGCATCTACCTGAATTTATAACCATTTTCTGCCTAACATTCTCTGTTAGACTAAGATCAATGAGAGCCAAGATGTGATTTATTCAATAATCTGAGCTATAAAAATACATTACACACAGCTGGGCACCATGCTGCACACCTTTAGGCCCCGCACTTGGGTTGCAGAGGTAGGAGGATGACTTTGAGTTCAAGGCCACCCTGAGAAAACAGTGAATTGCAGGTTAGCCCGGGCTAGAGTGAGACCCTACTTAAAAATAAATTATCTGTATATGTATGTTACACATTATACAAATATCATCAGTAGACATTTCCTCAGAATATGAATGAGGGAAGCTAAAAAGGCATATTACACACACATAAAAATGACTCATATATTATTTACTTCTCCTTTTCTCCATGATACAGAGTCAACTGTCAGATTGGAACGTAATGATCAAGCATTTTCATACAAATGCCTCAGGTAAGTTAAAATTAATGAGAATGATGTAGCTACAAACGTAATCTAGAAGTATCGAAACCTAAAATTTTGTTACAAATAAATCCACAACTAGGAATAATTAAAAGGTATAATTACAGTATCCTACCATTTTCTATTCATTGATTGGTTTGTTTGTTTGAAACAGATTGAAAGAGTCAGATATATATATGTATATATATGTATATGGAGAGAGAGAGGGAGAGAAAGAGAGAGAGAGAGACACGGGCACAGAGAGATTGAGATTGGGGGATCTAGAGCCTCCAGCCTCTGCCGACGAATTCCACATGCATGCGTCCCCTTGTGAATCAGACTTACATGTGTCCTGAGGAATTGAACCTGTGGATTCCTTGGCTTTGCATGCAAGTGCCTTAACTGCTAACCCATCTGTGCACCCCAAATTCTCCTACTTTTAAATGCCTAGTTGTTCTTACTGCAGAAATGAAAGGGTACACTCCCTGTACTGAGTTCATGTTGTTTTTTGTTTTTGTCTGTTTGGTTTTGGCTTTTCAAAGTAAGGTTTTTCTATAGCCATGGCTGACTTGGAATGCACCATGTGGTGTCTCAGGGTGGCCTGAAACTCACAGTCATCCTCCTAGCTCTACCTCCAAACTGCTGGGATTAAAGGAGTGTGCCACAAAATCCAACCCTATTATGTGTGTGTGTGCCTATACCCTATTTTTTTCCTATCATCAGTAGATAGATGTCTAAGGAGATATTACCCTTTAATTTTTAGCAGAGTGGATTGAAGACCATGAGATGGAATCTGGAGGTGTTGATAAAAGTTCTCAAAAGAATCCATTTGGCTACCTAGGTGTTGTGCAGGACGCCTTTGATTTCTGCAAATGGGAGTGGGACGTGGGAGGATCTCTGTGAGTTTGAGTACAACCAGAGTGTACGTAGTGAATCACAGGTCAACCAGAGCTGAGAGCAAGATCCAACCTTGCCAAAGAAAAGAAAACAAAATAAAAAATCCATGAAAATAGAAAGCAGGCCATGGTGAGGAAAGAAACAATGGTACAAATGAGTATGGGGTTGAACAGAGGGTTGATATAACAAAAACATACCTATTTTGCAAAACACATTGAAATCTAATTCATCTCCCTGTATCTGATCATGTTTAGTCATTTAATTCGGACTGGAATTGCAGGTGACTGCATTTTCTGGAGTAGTATGCAAAAGCAGTATCTTAATGGAATTCAACATGCAAATGATGTGCTGACATGAAAGTATCAGGAATGGAGGTTTACCCTTCAACTATGTAATTAACAACATTCAGACAACACTAGAGAGAAATGTCTAATTCTTTGTGCTTTTTGTTATGAGTAGCAATGACTTTAAATGAAGACATGGCTTAGCGGTTAAGTGTTTGCATTTGAAGCCTAAGAAATCCTGTTCCCCTCCAGGTCTCACATGCAGATGCAGTGAGTTAAGCATGCACCGTTGCGCATGCACACAAGGCCAAGGGTGCATCTGGCATTGGTTCCCAGTGGCTGAGATTGTCTGTTCTCTGTCTAGTGGTCTTCCTATCTGACCCCTCCCCCACCAAAAAATAATAAAGAAAGTGTTAAATTTGAAAAATGTATAAACAGGGTAAATGTGTGTAATTTTCCCTAATTGTTTTGCAACCTTGATGAGTAGATATTACAAAACATTGTTTTCTATGATTAACTTGCAGAAATGAAAGAGCCTATCCTTTGGAGAAAGGAAATAAAAGTGCAATTACAAAACGTCAATTGAGAGAATTGGTGAGAATACCAACACGTGAGACATCCACTTCAGAAATGGACTCTCCTTACACTCCTGACTCTTCTGGTGGTACAGATCCTCTTGATGGTCTGGACACGCATGATGGTCTGGACACTTGTGATGGTCCAGATACGACCACTGTTTCAGATAATCTTGATGGTCCTGACAGCCCTGATGGTACAGACACTTCTGATGGTCCACATAATGCTGATGGTCCAGACATTCCTGATGGACCAGACACTACTGATGGTGCGGATATTCCTGTTGGTTCAGATAATCCTCATGATCCGGACACTCCAGATGGTCCAGACACTCCTTACAGTCTGGGCACTTCTGATGATCCTGATCCCTCTGATGTTCCTGATACTTCTGAGGGGCCCAGTACTCCTGTTGGTCCCATAACTTCTGATGGTTGCAGTACTTCTGAGAGTCCCCGAGTTTCTCATGGTCCCAATGCTCAGGATGGTCCTGAATCTCCTGCTCCTCTTGCTGCCCTTCTGGATCCTGCTATTTCTGCGGAAGCTGATGTTCCTGCCCCTCTTTCTGTTCCTGCCGATGGCCCCGCATCTCCTAATGCTGCTGACTATGATGATGAAGAACATGCTCTACAAGTTGCTAAAGTCGTTCACACTAAGGAGAAAAATGATAAGTAAGATGATGGCAATAATTTAGGCTAGATAATTATTCTTTGCCAAGAAAGCTTCCGTCTAATTTGGGCTCATTTTTATGATGATTAATTATTAACCACATATATGGCTATTTGGTTAAGGTGCTTGCCTGTGAAGCATAAGAAATCCTGCTCTGATCTCGAGATCCCATGGAGCCAGGTGCAGTGATGCAAACATGCAATGTCACACATGCGCACAAGAAGGCACAGGCGTTTGATGCATGGTCACAGTGGCTCAAGAAACTGGTCTGCCCATTCTCTCTCTGTCTGTCCCTTTCTCCATCTCTCTCAAATTATAAATTACAAAACTTAAAATTTTAAGTAATGTGAAAGAGGAATTTTTGGAATTTTGTCATAATGTTTTGTAACGTTGAGGTGTAGAATTAATAGACCACATTATTCTGTATGACTACCTTGCAGAAATGAAAGTGCCTGTCCTTTGGAGAAAGTAAACAAACGTGAAATTACAAAAAGTCCATTGAAAAAATTGGTGAGGCCATCAACACCTAAGACATCTACTGCAGAAATGGACAAATTGATGGAAGTGAACGGTCATCCCTTGTCAGGTGAAGTCCAGGACACAGGGAGCAGGCTTAATGATGGAGCTAGGGAGTCAAGTCAAGACGGCACGCTTTGTGAACAAGCTACTGTAGCTTCCTAAACACCTCCCAAATATGTAACGATCTGTTTGTTAATGCATCTTCCTGAATTTATAACCATTTCCTGCCTAGCATTCTCTGTTAGACTAAGATCAATGAGAGCCAAGATGTGATCTATTCAATTATCTGAGCTTTAAAAATACATTACACACCGCTGGACCCATGGTGCACACCTTAATTCCCAGCACTTGGGATGCAGAGGTAGGAGGATGACTTTGAGTTCAAGGCCACCCTGAGAAAACAGTGAATTGCAGCTTAGCCCGGGCTAGAGTGATACCCTCCTTAAAAAACAAGTTGTCTGTATATGTATGTTACACATTATACAAACATCATCTTTAGACATTTCCTCATGAATATGAATGAGGGAGGCTGGAGAGAAGGCTTAGCGGTTAAGCGCTTGCCTGTGAAACCTAAGGACCCCGGTTCGAGGCTCGGTTCCCTAAGTCCCACGTTAACCAGATAGACAAGGGGGAGCACGCGTCTGGAGTTCGTCTGCAGAGGCTGGAAGCCTTGGTGCGCCCATTCTCTCTCTCTCTCCCTCTATCTGTCCTTTCCTCTGTGTCTGTCGCTGTCAAATAAATAAAATAAATATTTAAATAAAATAAAATATTTAAAAAAATTCTGGCTTCCATTAAAAAAAAAAAAGAATATGAATGAGGGAATCTAAAAATGCATATTACACACACATAAAAATGACTCATATATTATTTCCTTCTGCTTTTCTCCATGATACAGAGTCCACTATCAGATTGGAACGTAATGATCATGCATTTCCTTACAAATATCTAAGGTAAGTTAAAATTATTGGAATTATGTAGCTACGAACGTAATTCTAGAAGTGTCGAAACCTAAAGTTTTGTTACAAATAAATCCAAAACTAGGAATAATGAAAAGGTATAATTACAGTATCGTACCGTTTTCTATTCATTGATTGGTTTATTTGTTTGAAACAGATTGAAAGAGTCTGATATATATATGTATATATATGTATATCGAGAGAGAGTGGGAGAGAAAGAGAGAGAGACACGTGCATAGAGATATTGAGATTGGGGGATCTAGGGCCTCCAGCCTCTGCCGACGAATTCCACATGCATGTGTCCCCTTGTGAATCAGACTTACATGAGTCCTGAGGAGTTCACCCTGTGGATTCCTTGGCTTTGCATGCAAGTGCCTTAACTGCTAAGCCATCTGTGCACCCCAAATACTCCTACTTTTTAATGCCTAGTTGTTCTTACTCCAGAAATGAAAGGGTACACTCCCTGTACTGAGTTCATGTTGTTTTTTGTTTGTTTCTGTTTGGTTTTGGCTTTTCAAAGTAAGGTTTCTCTATAGCCCAGGCTGACTTGGAATGCACCATGTGGTGTCTCAGGGTGGCCTGAAACTCACAGTCATCCTCCTAGCTCTACCTCCAAACTGCTGGGATTAAAGGAGTGTGCCACAAAATCCAACCCTATCATGTGTGTGTGTGCCTATACCCTATTTTTTCCTATCATCAGGAGATACATGTCTAAGGAGATATTACCCTTTAGTTTTTAGTAGAGTGGATTGGAGACCATGAGATGGAATCTGGAGGTGTTGATAAAAGTTCTCAAAGGAATCCATACAGGACACCGTTGATTCCTGCAAATGGGATTGGGAGGTAGGAGGGTCTCTGTGAGTTTGAGTACAACCTTTGTGTACGTAGGGAATCACAGATCAACCTGAGCTGAGAGCAAGATCCAACCTTGCCAAACAAAACAAAACAAATTAAAACATCCATGAAAATAGAAAGCAGGCCATGGTGGGGCAAAGAAACAATGGTACAAATGAGTATGGGTTTGAACAGAGGGTTGATATAACGAAAACATACCTAGTTTGCAAAACACATTGAAATCTAATTCATCTCCCTGTATCTGATCATGTTTAGTCAGTCATTTCGGACTGTTATTGGAGGTCACTGAGTATTCTGGAGTAGTATGCAAAAGCAGTATCTTAATGGAATTCAACATGCAAATGATGTGCTGACATGAAAGTATCAGGAATGGAGGTTTAGATTTCAATTATGTAATTAACAACATTCAGACAACACTTTAGAGAAATGTGTCATTCTTTGTGCTTTTTATTATGAGTAGCAATAACTTTACAATGAACACATGGCTCAGCGGTTAAATGTTTGCCTTTGAAGCCTAAGAAAACCTGTTCCCCTCCGGGTCTCACATGCAGATGCAGTGAGTTAAGCATGCACTGTTCCACATGCACACAAGGCCAAGGGTGCATCTGGCATTAGTTCTCAGTGGCTGAGAGACCTAGATTGTCTGTTCTCTGTCTAGTGGTCTTTTTATCTGACTCCCCCCACAAATAAATAATAATGAAAGTGTTAAATTTGAAAAATATATAAACAGGGTAAATGTGTGTAATTTTCCCTAATTGTTTTGCGACCTTGATGAGTAGAGTTATTAGAAAGCATTGTTTTCTATGATTAACTTACAGAAAGAAAAGAGCCTATCCATTGGGAAAAGGAAATAAAAGTGCAATTACAAAAAGTCAATTGAGAGAATTGGTGAGCATACCAACACCTGAGACATCCACTGCAGGAATGGACTCAATGATGGAAATCAACAGTCTTTCCGCATCAGGTGAACTCCAGGAGCACATTGGGAGCAGGCTCTGCGAGGGAGCTCCTGACACAAGCCAGGATGGCAGCCTTTGCGAACTAGCATCTTTAGCTTCTAAAACATCTACCCAGCCCATTATGATCTGTTTCGTACAGGATCTACTTGATTTTATACCTATTATTTATCAAGTATGTTCCATTAGCTAAGCTACATGAGAGCAAGGTCTCATCTGTTCATTTAGCTATGCTTAAGAAATATGTTGCCCATTGTACACATACCTTCAGTAGACATTTCCTCAGAGTATGAATGAAGGAATGTGAGAATGTATCTTCCACTTACATGAAAGTAGTCTTGTCTTATTTACATTCATTTTCTCCACGAAACAGATTCCACCGTCGGAATGGAAAACAAGTATAAAGTAGTTCCATACAAAAGGCTAAAGGAAGTCAATAATAGTGAAAATGATATAACTGTAATAGGAAATGAAGAAATGGAAAAACATAAAGGTTTCTTGCACTTAAATTGGAAACTAGGAACAGCACATAAGAAACACATTAAAAGGTATAATATCCTCCTTTTATTTGTTTATTTACTTTTTATATTTGAAAGAGAGAGAAAAAGAATCAGATATATATAGAGAGAGACAGTGGGTGTGCCGGAACATTCAGCTGCTACAGACAAATTCCAGATGAATGGGCCCCTTAGCATCAGGCTTACATGTGTCCTGGGGAATTGAACATCTGTTCTTAACCTTTGTAAGCAACTGCAGTTGCTTAGCCATCTGTCTTTGTGCAAGAGTGGGAATGTTGCCAAATTGTCTTGTAATGTAGTGAGAGAATAAAATGGTAGGAATCATTGACTCTTGAATCTCTTAAAGGAGTGAGCCCCCCTGCCCTCTGGCAGAAGAAAAGAAAAGTGAAAACAGTAAGTTCACTACAAGGGAATCCGTGTCTGCATCAACCAGTGAAAGGTCTCCTGTTGAAACGGACACTGCGCAGCAAGCGCAAGTTGACGGCAGTCACGTGCCTGGTGACCTACACCACACCGGGAGAAGGTTAGACCGCCGAATATTCCTTTCGCTCTACAGGAAGTTACACTGCTCGGTTTCTCTGGAAATTGTGCAGATTCGTGTAGTCTTCATTCAAAGTAGGAGGAGGCTCAGCTCCATCACATTGCTGAACAGTGAGGAAGATGGACGCCCGCCACAGGGACGAGCAGGAGCAGTGACGATCGAAGCGTGGCTGTAGCGGATATTGGCACATAACGCCTTAGACACGGTTTCCTCAGAAAAGTATTGGAGAACACATTAGAAAGTGAAGGGAAATAGAGAAATAGAGAAATAAAAAGAAATAAATAGAGAAAATAGAGAAATAAAAAGAAATAGAGAAATAAAAAGGGAAATAGAGATTAAAGGAGTGTGCCACAAAATCCAACCCTATCATGTGTGTGTGTGCCTATACCCTATTTTTTCCTATCATCAGGAGATAGATGTCTAAGGAGATATTACCCTTTAGTTTTTAGTAGAGTGGATTGTTGACCATGAGATGGAATCTGGAGGTGTTGATAAAAGTTCTCAAAGGAATCCATTTGGCTACCCAGGTGTTGTACAGGACGCCTTTGTTTCCTGCAAATGGGATTGGGAGGTAGGAGGATCTCTGTGAGTTTGAGTACAACCTTTGTGTACGTAGGGAATCACAGATGAACCTGAGCTGAGAGCAAGATCCAACCTTGCCAAACAAAACAAAACAAAATAAAACATCCATGAAAATAGAAAGGAGGCCATGGTGGGGCAAAGAAACAATGGTACAAATGAGTATGGGTTTGAACAGAGGGTTGATATAACGAAAACATACCTAGTTTGCAAAACACATTGAAATCTAATTCATCTCCCTGTATCTGATCATGTTTAGTCAGTCATTTCGGACTGGAATTGGAGGTCACTGAGTATTCTGGAGTAGTATGCAAAAGCAGTATCTTAATGGAATTCAACATGCAAATGATGTGCTGACATGAAAGTATCAGGAATGGAGGTTTAGATTTCAATTATGTAATTAACAACATTCCGACAACGCTTTAGAGAAATGAGTCATTCTTTGTGCTTTTTATTATGAGTAGCAATAACTTTACAATGAACACATGGCTCAGCGGTTAAATGTTTGCCTTTGAAGCCTAAGAAAACCTGTTCCCCTCCGGGTCTCACATGCAGATGCAGTGAGTTAAGCATGCACTGTTGCGCATGCACACAAGGCCAAGGGTGCATCTGGCATTAGTTCTCAGTGGCTGAGAGACCTAGATTGTCTGTTCTCTGTCTAGTGGTCTTTTTATCTGACTCCCCCCACAAATAAATAATAATGAAAGTGTTAAATTTGAAAAATGTATAAACAGGGTAAATGTGTGTAATTTTCCCTAATTGTTTTGCGACCTTGATGAGTAGAGTTATTAGAAAGCATTGTTTTCTATGATTAACTTACAGAAAGGAAAGAGCCTATCCATTGGGAAAAGGAAATAAAAGTGCAATTACAAAAAGTCAATTGAGAGAATTGGTGAGCATACCAACACCTGAGACATCCACTGCAGGAATGGACTCAATGATGGAAATCAACAGTCTTTCCGCATCAGGTGAACTCCAGGAGCACATTGGGAGCAGGCTCTGCGAGGGAGCTCCTGACACAAGCCAGGATGGCAGCCTTTGCGAACTAGCATCTTTAGCTTCTAAAACATCTACCCAGCCCATTATGATCTGTTTCGTACAGGATCTACTTGATTTTATACCTATTATTTATCAAGTATGTTCCATTAGCTAAGCTACATGAGAGCAAGGTCTCATCTGTTCATTTAGCTATGCTTAAGAAATATGTTGCCCATTGTACACATACCTTCAGTAGACATTTCCTCAGAGTATGAATGAAGGAATGTGAGAATGTATCTTCCACTTACATGAAAGTAGTCTTGTCTTATTTACATTCATTTTCTCCACGAAACAGATTCCACCGTCGGAATGGAAAACAAGTATAAAGTAGTTCCATACAAACGGCTAAAGGAAGTCAATAATAGTGAAAATGATATAACTGTAATAGGAAATGAAGAAATGGAAAAACATAAAGGTTTCTTGCACTTAAATTGGAAACTAGGAACAGCACATAAGAAACACATTAAAAGGTATAATATCCTCCTTTTATTTGGTTATTTACTTTTTATATTTGAAAGAGAGAGAAAAAGAATCAGATATATATAGAGAGAGACAGTGGGTGTGCCGGAACATTCAGCTGCTACAGACAAATTCCAGATGAATGGGCCCCTTAGCATCAGGTTTACATGTGTCCTGGGGAATTGAACATCTGTTCTTAACCTTTGTAAGCAACTGCAGTTGCTTAGCCATCTGTCTTTGTGCAAGAGTGGGAATGTTGCCAAATTGTCTTGTAATGTAGTGAGAGAATAAAATGGTAGGAATCATTGACTCTTGAATCTCTTAAAGGAGTGAGCCCCCCTGCCCTCTGGCAGAAGAAAAGAAAAGTGAAAACAGTAAGTTCACTACAAGGGAATCCGTGTCTGCATCAACCAGTGAAAGGTCTCCTGTTGAAACGGACACTGCGCAGCAAGCGCAAGTTGACGGCAGTCACGTGCCTGGTGACCTACACCACACCGGGAGAAGGTTAGACCGCCGAATATTCCTTTCGCTCTACAGGAAGTTACACTGCTCGGTTTCTCTGGAAATTGTGCAGATTCGTGTAGTCTTCATTCAAAGTAGGAGGAGGCTCAGCTCCATCACATTGCTGAACAGTGAGGAAGATGGACGCCCGCCACAGGGACGAGCAGGAGCAGTGACGATCGAAGCGTGGCTGTAGCGGATATTGGCACATAACGCCTTAGACACGGTTTCCTCAGAAAAGTATTGGAGAACACATTAGAAAGTGAAGGGAAATAGAGAAATAGAGAAATAAAAAGAAATAAATAGAGAAAATAGAGAAATAAAAAGAAATAGAGAAATAAAAAGGGAAATAGAGATTAAAGGAGTGTGCCACAAAATCCAACCCTATCATGTGTGTGTGTGCCTATACCCTATTTTTTCCTATCATCAGGAGATAGATGTCTAAGGAGATATTACCCTTTAGTTTTTAGTAGAGTGGATTGTTGACCATGAGATGGAATCTGGAGGTGTTGATAAAAGTTCTCAAAGGAATCCATTTGGCTACCCAGGTGTTGTACAGGACGCCTTTGATTCCTGCAAATGGGATTGGGAGGTAGGAGGATCTCTGTGAGTTTGAGTACAACCTTTGTGTACGTAGGGAATCACAGATCAACCTGAGCTGAGAGCAAGATCCAACCTTGCCAAACAAAAGAAAACAAAATAAAACATCCATGAAATTAGAAAGGAGGCCATGGTGGGGCAAAGAAACAATGGTACAAATGAGTATGGGTTTGAACAGAGGGTTGATATAACAAAAACATACCTAGTTTGCAAAACACATTGAAATCTAATTCATCTCCCTGTATCTGATCATGTTTCGTCAGTCATTTCGGACTGGAATTGGAGGTCACTGAGTATTCTGGAGTAGTATGCAAAAGCAGTATCTTAATGGAATTCAACATGCAAATGATGTGCTGACATGAAAGTATCAGGAATGGAGGTTTAGATTTCAATTATGTAATTAACAACATTCCGACAACACTTTAGAGAAATGTGTCATTCTTTGTGCTTTTTATTATGAGTAGCAATAACTTTACAATGAACACATGGCTCAGCGGTTAAATGTTTGCCTTTGAAGCCTAAGAAAACCTGTTCCCCTCCGGGTCTCACATGAAGATGCAGTGAGTTAAGCATGCACTGTTGCGCATGCACACAAGGCCAAGGGTGCATCTGGCATTAGTTCTCAGTGGCTGAGAGACCTAGATTGTCTGTTCTCTGTCTAGTGGTCTTTTTATCTGACTCCCCCCACAAATAAATAATAATGAAAGTGTTAAATTTGAAAAATGTATAAACAGGGTAAATGTGTGTAATTTTCCCTAATTGTTTTGCGACCTTGATGAGTAGAGTTATTAGAAAGCATTGTTTTCTATGATTAACTTACAGAAAGAAAAGAGCCTATCCATTGGGAAAAGGAAATAAAAGTGCAATTACAAAAAGTCAATTGAGAGAATTGGTGAGCATACCAACACCTGAGACATCCACTGCAGGAATGGACTCAATGATGGAAATCAACAGTCTTTCCGCATCAGGTGAACTCCAGGAGCACATTGGGAGCAGGCTCTTCGAGGGAGCTCCTGACACAAGCCAGGATGGCAGCCTTTGCGAACTAGCATCTTTAGCTTCTAAAACATCTACCCAGCCCATTATGATCTGTTTCGTACAGGATCTACTTGATTTTATACCTATTATTTATCAAGTATGTTCCATTAGCTAAGCTACATGAGAGCAAGGTCTCATCTGTTCAGTTAGCTATGCTTAAAAAATATGTTGCCCATTGTACACATACCTTCAGTAGACATTTCCTCAGAGCATGAATGAAGGAATGTGAGAATGTATCTTCCACTTACATGAAAGTAGTCTTGTCTTATGTACATTCACTTTCTCCACGAAACAGATTCCACAGTTGGAAAGGAAAACAAGTATAAAGTAGTTCCATACAAAAGGCTAAAGGAAGTCAATAATAGTGAAAATGATATAACTGTAATAGGAAATGAAGAAATGGAAAAACATAAAGGTTTCTTGCACTTAAATTGGAAACTAGGAACAGCACATAAGAAACACATTAAAAGGTATAATATCCTCCTTTTATTTGTTTATTTACTTTTTATATTTGAAAGAGAGAGAAAAAGAATCAGATATATATAGAGAGAGACAGTGGGTGTGCCGGAACGTTCAGCTGCTACAGACAAATTCCAGATGAATGGGCCCCTTAGCATCAGGTTTACATGTGTCCTGGGGAATTGAACATCTGTTCTTAACCTTTGTAAGCAACTGCAGTTGCTTAGCCATCTGTCTTTGTGCAAGAGTGGGAATGTTGCCAAATTGTCTTGTAATGTAGTCAGAGAATATAATGGTAGGAATCATTGACTCTTGAATCTCTTAAAGGAGTGAGCCCCCCTGCCCTCTGGCAGAAGAAAAGAAGAGTGAAAACAGTAAGTTCACTACATGGGAATCCGTGTCTGCATCAACCAGAGAAAGGTCTCCTGTTGAAACGGACACTGCGCAGCCAGCGCAAGTTGACGGCAGTCACGTGCCTGGTGACCTACACCACACCGGGAGAAGGTTAGACCACCGAATATTCCTTTCGCTCTACAGGAAGTTACACTGCTCGGTTTCTCTGGAAATTGTGCAGATTCGTGTAGTCTTCATTCAAAGTAGGAGGAGGCTCAGCTCCATCACATTGCTGAACAGGGAGGAAGATGGACGCCCGCCACAGGGACTAGCAGGAGCAGTGACGATCAAAGCGTGGCTGTAGCGGATATTGGCACATAACGCCTTAGACACGGTTTTCTCAGAAAAGTATTGGAGAACACATTGGAAAGTGAAGGGAAATAGAGAAAGGAAGAGGTTTCTCTTTTTACATCATTCATTGGAAAGATGATTGCAAGCAAGCTCTTGGAAGTGGTCCAGTAGAGAAGGAAGTGTGTGTTTCTATGATATCTGTGTTTGTCTGCCCGGTGTTAGAAATCTTGGTCCGTGCCGTTGAATGCCCATTCCTGTGCACATATTTCCTCATCTGCTTACATGCTCACACAAAAGTTAAGATCTACATGTGAAGGAGAACATGCAGTGTTTGATTTCATGAGGCTAAGTTACCACTTTAGGTATGTTTCCACTTATGTCCGAGTTCCAGTCTATCTCAGGAGGTTATTTTCTTGACAGTTGAATAGAATTTTATATGTATATGTGCCCCATATTTTTATGACCGACTCATCCGTTGTTGGATATCTATGTTGATTGCATTTATTAGTTTGGGTGAAAGTGGACAGGAGACCATGAGATGGAAGCAGAGATGTTGAGCAAAGGTGTCGGAAGTCCATGAGGATGTTAGGGGAAGGGAGGCCAGGTGGAGGGGACACAGTTCTGGAGGTGGCGGTGGATAGATTAAGGTTGAAGGAAACAGAAATAGACTATGTGTAACAAACACCACATATAAATCTAATTCTTTGTTTTGTGATAAAAATAAGAAGCCTTCCTGGGTGGGATGGTGGCGTACACCTCTAATGCAGTGCATCCAATGCAGAGGTAGGATGATCTCCATTCCTCTGAGGTCACACTGAGACGGCATAGTGAATTCCCATCAGCCTTGTGAGAGAGAGACCCTCTGTGAAAAAACCCAATGTTAATCAAATAAAAATTAAGAAGCCTTGATTTATTATGTCTGGGCATGTTTAGTCAGGCAAGGAGAGTTTGACTTAAGTCATATAGTTAAAATCATTAGACATGTCAGACATAATTCTGTCACTCTTTGTGTCTTTTCTAATCAGTAGCAGTGATAGAAAAGGTTCTTTAAAATGAGAGCTTTAAACACATTAATAGGTGTGTGCATTCTTCAGAGAGAGGGAGGATGCCATTAGTCTATGATAGAGAAGTAAACTGTTCACAGTGTATCAGAGAGCAGAATCTGGAATTCTAAACTTCACCATTCAGTATTCTTTTTCCTCTAAAAGTTGAAGTGATGAAAGTTACCGGTTTTCAACATGCTATAGTAATAAATAGATCTTTGGTATACTCAAAGTAGGATTTTAAATTTAAGTAACTTTAGGTGGTTTTATTTTTCACAAGTATTTTCCTGACAGTCATAATAAGTGGCAAATGAGTGATACTGTGAGTGGTAATGTCAGTGTGCTGTTACATCACTGAATACTGCCGGAATACAAAGGTTACTTTCATGACACATTGTGAGAATCATGTCCTAAAGACAAACTCATAGGATGAAATTCTGGGTCTCCCTCTAACCAGCTTGTATCCTTAGACAATTTACATGGCGTTTTCTTCCCTATATCTTTCTCCATGAGACATCTACGTGTTACTTATGTCACAAAATTATTGTGAGGTATCAAGGCAGAACAACACATGTACAAGGCTTACAGTAAATAAACAGTTAATATTGCATGGGGGGTCTGAGATAGATAACCCCTGTAATTGTTTGAAAACGCTGCATGCTATCCTGTCAAGACTCAAATCATACTTTAGTATAGGGATTTAGTGCCTGTGAGTTTGGGTTTTTAGTTTTTGCTTTTTTGAGGTATGGTTTCACATAGCTCAGGCTGAGATGGAATTAACTAGGTAGTGTCAGGGTGGCCTCGAACTCACGGCGGTTCTCGTACTTACCTCTGCCTCCCACGTCCTGAGATGAAAGGTGTGTGGCACCACTCCCAGCTTTCTTCTATTTTTATTAAGAACAACAATATAGTATATTTGTGGTAGCTAAAAAGGTACAAGAGTTATCTTTCTTTGGTTTGGCCCTCAGAAAGGTTGATGTAAATTTGTTTCTTGGTTTTGATAGTGCTGTGATCTGCCTACTAAGTTTCATTTCAATCCCCAGGTAAAGAATGATTGGACCTTTAGTACCATATAACAGTTAGGAATTTGTGACGTAGATTTCAACCTCATGTTGTTACCTAAAAAAGCATCTACTACACTTGGAAGGCAGAGGTAGGAAGGATTGCTGAGAGTTTGAGGCCTCTCTGAGACAATATAGCGAGTTTCAGGTCAGCCTGGACTAGCATGAGGCCCTATCTCGAAAAACAACAACAACAAAATCGCTGTATGTGATTTGTTAACTAATTGTCTGAATTTTTTTTTTTTCTGTTTGATTTAAAGGGCTGCCGAGAATACATCTACCGAACTCCACAAGGTATTTCAAGTAATCACTTAAAAGAGTTTTCAGGAGGAACATTGCACACCGCAGAGAACTGTGAGATCTATCATAGAACGCAGACCCACTGAGCACACGAAGAGGGAGGCGCTGCCGCCGCCACGGCTTCCCTCAGCAGCCTCCAGCCCTGCGCAGTCACGCAGAGACCTGCAGCTGCACGGGAGCCCGCTGTCAGGGCTGCCCACCCCCGTGCCCACACAGGGCCGGGCAGAGCTAGGTGGACTCGCATGCCTGGGGCCTGGCAGCTGGAACAGGAGAACATTAGCAAGAAAGCGTTGCACACATGTTTATTGCTAGGGAACAGTGGGTAACAAGGAGGAGTGATAGCAAGGAGCACAGGTTAGTATGCCAGAGTGCCAGTAGGAGAAATCAGGAAGTAACTCACTTCAAGGGCAGGAGAGAAAAGAGGGTTCGATGGAGTTAGAAGGGAAAAGGTTATACGGTCAGCTACTTCTCAATGTCTGGTGGAGTTCCAGCTCACTGGCACTGAGGAAATGCAGGCTCCCCGTCTCCACCAGCATCATGTTCCATCGCCAAGTGAACAGGTAGGACTGGGAGTCACAGCAGGAGCCGGGGCAGACATGGTCTCTCCTGCAGGCCCTGTGCACAGAATCTTTGCAGCACAGGATTTTCATTGCTTCAGAGGGAAAGCTTCCCCTTTTGTGCTATCAACTGTGTGTGCTTTCTCAGGATTGTTTACTCTCTCTGCAGCTTTAAAGGGTAAGGTCTTTCCTGTCTGGTCCAGCTGTGAAGTTTAAGAATTTGACTTGTCATAGGCTCAGCACTTGATTAAAAAAAAGTAACAAATTACAGATATCTGTCAATATAGCTATTAAATGAGCACACACTGTTGCGAAATCTGAGTTATTGAAGATGTTTCTAATCAGCACTTTGATGTTGTATCAAACTATAAATTAAAGATATGGGAAAAATGGTCAAGTAGAGAAAAAGAAATACTGGGTTAAATAAAGACATTTACATGAAGAAACAAAATTTTCCTTTTACCCTGTTACAAAAGTCATTTCTTCTCAAGGTCCCTATACCTGTGCATAAATTTTTAACTCTAGATATCAAACAAAGATTTCTGCGCGTTGCATATATGGTAAAAAAAAATGTTTAAATTTTGACATTGCATTGTTTTACAGGTGGGCGAGAGAGTTGATAGAAGGAGCAGACGATTTCACTCATTCAGCATAAACAACTTCAGACGCCTGTGAGTTGCAGGTTTTTCTACAGTGGACACAACTTAGACTATGTTGTGGGCTTTCTTTGGCGCATACATTTTAGATAAATTCACAGTAGTCTGTCACAAATAGGGAATTCAGAAATTTTTGGTTTCTAAAAATCATTATGGTTTAGCTTTTCAAAGAAGTCTGAGTTATAACTATTGTAACATTTCAACCTCCTTCAACAACTACACTTCCATTTGGTTTTGCAAAGTGGCAGTGGTTGCCCACAATGAGGGTACTCTCGGAAACCCTGCTGTGGATTCTTTTGTTTTGACACCAGATTTAGGACAATCTCAATAGCATGATCTGTATATAAATTACTGGGGTATGTAGAGAGATAATCAGACAGAAGTTCTGTGGTGATGGAGGAAAACTTCTTTTTAGTTTTGATTATTTGAGAGAGAAAGGGGCAGTTAGAGAGACTGAATGGGCGCACCAAGGCCTTCAGTCACTGCATGCAAATTCCAGACGCTTGTGCCCTCTTCTGTATCTGGCGAACGTGGGTCCTGGGGAACCAGGGTCCTTAGGCTAAACAGGCAAGCAATTCACTGCTAAGCCGTCTCACCAGCTCAGGACTTCTCTTTTTTGAAGAGCAGCTTGAGTTCACCTCTAGGCTCACTGTCATACTGTCTGTGATCAGCCGGTATCGTGACATCTCATTCCTTTGGCAGAGTTGGAGCTGAGCTTGAGTGTAGACGGATGGAACCAAGGTGGGACTTTAAAGGTTTATCGTAGTGGAAGTGCTGAAAATAACTTGAAACTGTCCTTTAGAAAGGTGTGAAGGAATTGTATGTGTCCAGATAGGTCCCTAAGTAGAACTGGATTCCTAAATGGTAAGATCTCGGAATGGTGTTCCTAGCTACCTCTAAGAAGGGTAGATTGAGTTTCACCGGAGGGTGTAGGGTAGGGACAACCAAGTGGAGGAGAAGTGCCTGAGGAGTGGCTTGGAATCTTTCAGGAGTGAAAGCCAAGAGTTGAGGAAGCCTTGTGGAAGTCAAGTGATTCCCCAGTGAGGCCTTCCTTTCAGTAGGGTGTGCCTTCTCAATTGTTCCTCAAAGATGGAGAGTCGTAAGCACAGGAGAGTTCAAAGGTGCCAACTAAGCTGGTGAGACCTGTGACATTACTTTGGAGACCAAGATAATCATCCAGTAATCGACAGTTTGGAGAGGAGTACGGAGCCCAAGGCAGGCAGGATCTCTTGTTGGAGAACTTAGGTGACTTCTGAGCCTTTGACGATTTCACGGGGAAGAATCAGAGCTATGCTGACCAGGTGTCCTGAAGAGTGAATGAGTGTGTGTTAGGATTTCATTTGTGTACATGGTGAAATAATTTGCCTGTCCTGTTTTAGTAAGTGTCCCTTGAAGGGGTGACTGGTCAAAGAAGGTGGTGGCGTGAGATGCCCCTGAGAACTGACAGAGCTGCATAGAGCAGTTTGTAATTCAGCTCTCAGGCTGGCCAGTGGGTGAGGGGAGTAGTGAACTTGTGGAGAGGCTTGCACATGATACTGAAGGACTTAGGGTGTCAGGAGAGGCATTTCTTTCCTCACTGGCAGGAGGAATAGTACTCCCTTGCAAGGGCACCCATGGGCCCTTTATGAACTCCTTTCCCTATTTAGACTTTTCTGCTCCCTTGTGCTATGATTGGGGATGATTGAGCCATCAACGGCCTCAGTGATAGTGATGTTGTAACCAGCATCCTTTTCTCCTTCCTTTCCCACACTGTTTTTTCTTAGTACTTGTATGGACTGAATTATTTGATGGGTCTTGCAATGGATAATTGTGGCCTTAGGACAGCCTCTCTCTTCCGTACAGTGAAATGAGCACGCTCAATGAGTGAACCCTCGCTTGTTAAGGGTCCTCTTTCCTCTCTTTCCTCCACATTGCTTCATGCTGAGTGCAAGATGTGGAGATATATCCAGAGTCTTCATTAAATACTAAGATTTTGTAAACTTTTCTTATGGCAAGAACTCCTTGAATGACAATAGCCTCTACCTTTGTAGCCAATATGTGAGGGCAAGTTTACTTTGCTATTTATATTGTTTTGTTATTATTGTTTTTTTAGTGAGATAGAGAAAGAGAGGGAGAGAGAGAAAGAGGAGTGACAGAGAGTTGATATTTTGGGCCTCAGCCACTGCAATTGAACTCCAGATGCTTATGCCACCTAGTGGACCTTGTGCTTGCCTCACCTTTGTGCATCTGGCTAATGTGGGATCTGGAGAGTAGAACATGATACCTTAGGCTTCACAGGCAAGCGCCTTAACCACTTAGCCCTCTTTCCGGCCTGACTCCTGTGAAGTTTGACCCCTATTCCTGGTTCCACTGTGTGCTATTCACTTAGCATGTGGCTGTTAAATAGCCGAATGAAAAATGGGAAATCACTCACACTTATTCTTGATGAGAATGAATTCTTTGTGAAAGTTGGGCATATTGTGCTTCATTCTGATGTATTGTAGTGGTACATGCATGTTTGCATTCTCATATATACTCTTAATGCTCACACTTCCTAAGTCTTGTGTGCTAGTAATAGTGATATCTTTGAAAACAAGAATATAATTCTCACTTTCTCTTTCTAGTATCTTCTTCAGGTCCTACGAGGTCCTCTGAAGTCTTTGGTGTTCAATTGAGAACTCAAGTCGTAATCCTCCTCCACGTTTAAGAAGAACAAAATACATCTTTGCATTTTGCAGAAACACTTACTAAGATTAAACATAGTGATCTTTTATGATTACTTTAATTACATTTGTGCTTTGGAAGTCATTATTTGAATTCACTGAGGATGTTTTGTGTGTGCGTGTGTGTTTTTTTTCTTTGTGTGTGTGTGTGTGTGTGTGTGTGTGTGTGTGTGTGTGTGTGAGTGTGTGTGGTGCTGGGGCTGAAACCTTGGGTTCGGGCATGGTAGGCAAGTGGTCTACCACTCAGCCGTATCTTCAGCCACACTGAGTTGTCCCCCACCCAGCTGTGCCCTCACCCCGTGTACTGGCCCTCCTCCTTAGGGCCTTGTCATTCTAGTCCAGTGTCTCCCATAAGCTGTATCCTCTGTCCCTCCTCTGAGTTGATGTTTGTCTCTTTGGGTTCATATGAATTTGTTGAGATGGTTCTCATGTAGGCCTGGCTGGCCTCAAACTTGCTAGATAATTGAGAATGACTTTTGGCTCCTGATCTCGTGTCTGAGTCCTGCATGCTAAGATCATAGGCCCATCATGTGTGATATGGGCCTATGATGTGAGGAGTTGCTTATCAATGACATGGCAGCAAGGGAGAGAGAAAACATGATATACATTTCGGTGCCTCCTTCCTCACCAAGAACACACATTCAGAAGTTTCCAGTATTTATCACAATGATGTCAACCTCTGGGAACCAAGTTTTCAACATGCAAACATATGAGAGGAATTTCACATTCAAATCATAGTGAACATATTTTCAGAAACATCAACGCTAGCATACATATATGCATAGAAATCCTGGTCTTCCTGCCTCTGTCTTCTGAACGCTGGGCTCACAGGTATATGCCATTATGACCAGCGAAAAATAGACAGATACTAACACAATGGCACTTAAATGCTAATAAGAAGGAACCTGGGGCGCCGAGAGTCAATGATGTTATTTTAAAAATTTTATTTTATTTGACGGGCTGGGGCGATGGCTTAGCGGTTAAGCGCTTGCCTGTGAAGCCTAAGGACACCGGTTCGAGGCTCGGTTCCCCAGGTCCCACGTTAGCCAGATGCACAAGGGGGCGCACGCGTCTGGAGTTCGTTTGCAGAGGCTGGAAGCCCTGGCGCGCCATTCTCTCTCTCTCTCCCTTTATCTGTCTTTCTCTCTGTGTCTGTCTCTCTCTAATAAAATTTAAAAATAATTTAAAAAATTTGTTTTATTTGAGAAAGAGAGAGAGAGCAAAGCAGAGAGATAAAGAAAAAGAAAGGAGAATCTAGGTGTACCAGTGCCTCTGTCTCTGTATAGAACCTCAGATGCATGTGCCATTCTCCATCTGGCTTATGTGTGTAGTGGGGAATCAAACCGAGGTCCATGGGCTTTTGTCGGCAAACACCTTTACCGCTGAGCCCTCCTTTGAGCCCCTCCTGGAGGTTCTTTTTGAAAACAATTGGTTATGTGCATGTATGTTCAAGTGGGGGGCGGGGCTATGTGTGTTCCATGTATGTGTGGAGGTCATAGAAGCTGTCTGAGGAGGTCAGAGAGTTCCCTGTGCTCCACTTTCTTACTTTTATTAGTGCTTTTGTTTGTCAGCCTTCTAAGGCTGACCTGGTATTTACTACATTGTCTCAGAGTGGCCTCAAACTCATGATTTAAAGACATGTGCCGGGCTGGAAATGGCTTAGCATTTAAGCGCTTGGCTGTGAACCCTGAGGACCCCAGTTCGAGGCTCAATTCCCCAGGATCCACGTTAGCCATATGCACAAGAGGGCGCATGCTTCTGGAGTTTGTTTGCAGTGACTGGAAACCCTGGAATGCCCATTCTCTCTCTCTCTCTCTCTCTCTCTCTCTTTCACTCGCTCTCTCTCGCTCTCGCTCTCAAGTGAAGAAGAGACGAATTTAAAAAAGTTGTTAAAAACATAGAGAAAGACATATGCCAACCCACACAGATTCAATTTTATTTTTTTTCAAGGTAGGGTCTCATTGTAACCCAGGCTGACTTGAAGCTCAGTGTAGTTCCAGGCCAGTCTCAAACTCACAACAAACCTACAGACTCCCGAATGCATTTTAAAAAATCTATTCTTATTGTCAATATGAGGGAGAAAACTATCAGCGAGAAACAGTCCGAAAGAGTGAATATGTGTGTGTGCTAGGGCTTCTTTCCACGGCAAATAAACTCCAGAATCGTGTGTCACTTGGTGCGTCTGCCTTTATTTTGATATTGATCCTGGCCCATTGGGCTTTCAAGCAAGTGCCTTTAACCACTGAACCATTTCTCCAGTCTGAGTTCGTTCACTCTTAGCCTCAGTAGCTTTATCTATGACATGGACATGATGTTCCATTTCCTTAATCAAGGAAAGTTTTATTACTGTTTTTTTTTGTTGTTGTTGTTGTTGTTGTTTTGATGTAGGGTTTCACTCTAGCCCAGACTGACCTGGAATTCACTATGTAAACTCAGTGCGGCCACAGACTCATGGCGATCCTTCTACATCTGCCTCCCAAGTACTGGGATTAAAAGCTTATTACCATTTTTATTCATTTATTTATTTGTAAGCAGAGAGAGGGAATAGAGACAGAATGGGCATGCTACGGCCTCTAGCCACTGCAAACAAACTCCAGACTCATATTTCCTATGTGCATCTGGTTTATGTGGGTCCTGCGGTATTGAACCTATGTCCTTTGGCATTGCAGGAAAATGATTTAACCTCTATGCCATCTCTCTTGCGCTTATTATTATTATTATTATTGTTATTGTTGTTGTTATTATTATTATTTCACAGTAGGGTTTTTCTGTAGCCTAGGCTGACCTGGCATTCACTATGTAGTCTCAGGGTGGCCTCGAACTCATGACAATCCTCCTAACCCTGCCTCCTGAGTGCTGGGATAAAAGGGGTGTGCAGTCACGCAAGGCTATTTAAATAATTTTTTATTTTTATTTTGAGATAGGACCTCACATGTAGACCTGCCTGACCTTGTACTAGCTATGTAGACCCGGCTGGATTTGACTCGGCAGTGATCCTCCTACTTCAGAGCTTCCTGAGTGCTGAGATTACAGATGTGAGCCACTAGGTCTGGCATTCTTTTTTTTTTTTTAAAGTTTGAGACAGGATGTTGCTCTGTAACTTGCAAGGCTACAAAATTGGAATCCCGTGTATTGGGATGACAGGTGTATGCCACCACATCTGCATTTTGTTGTTGTTTTTGAGGTAGGGTGTGAGTGTAGCCCAGGCTGACTGACATTCTGTATGTAGTCTTAGGGTGCCCTTAAAGTCACAGTGATCCTCCTACCTCTGCCTCGCAAGTGCTGGGAGTAAAGACATGTGCTAGTATACCTAGGCAAAATCAATTGTGTTTGTGAAACTTCGGCCTAGCTGGTGCAGCCCCTTACTGAAGCGTGTCATGGCACCAGTCTAGTTTCCGGGTCTTTCAATCATTAGTATTCATATTTCGTTTTTAGAAGGAGGACCTCGCTGCTGCCCAGGCTGGTGTGGAATTCACTGTGTAGTCTCAGGGTGGCCTCGACCTCACAGCAATCCCCCTGCTTCGCCTCCTGAGTGCTGGCACTGCAGGCACAGGCCACCATGCCTGAGGTCCTGAGCATGGCAGGCAGGCGGGCGGGCAAGGGGCGGTCTGGCACGTGATGGGCAGGGCTGTGGGCAAATGAGGGGTCCCCGGGGTCCCGCGGGCGGAGGGCGGGCGCGGTTGACCTGCACGTGCCCCAGGCGCAGAGTCCAGCTCGTCCTCCTGCGGGAGCGGCTTCGTGGACGGCGACGGCGGTCAGGCGGCCTTGGCCTGGCCGGGCTGCAGCTCGGCCCACGGCGCGGAGCCCGGGTCTGGAGGAGGCCGGGAGCCGCGGGACGGGGCGCTGCGAGGATGCTGCGGCCGCCGGCTGCCCGGGGCTCCGTGCGGCGAGGCCGGCGTCCCCGCACCGCGGGCCGGGAGACCCTGGGCTCGGACCCCCGCCGAGGTGCCGTTAGGGCCCCTCCCTGCCCTGCGGGGTGGCCGCTCCTGGGACGACCCCTGGGAGGAGGATGAGAAGCCTGGGGACACCGGCCAGGTAAGCCCTCCCGCCCGCCCGGGTCTCCCTGCGGCGAGGCCGGTGGTCCCGCGACCCACCCCGACACTCCCACGGCCCGTCTTGGCGGGACCCCGGCGGTGCACGGTGGGGCAGCGGCGGGGCCGCCCCGGGTCCCTGGGTCTCCGCGGGATGCTGGGCCACGAGCTTCCACTTGGGGCACGGCTGCGGAGCAAAGTCCTCAGTCCCCCACTGCCGCACATCCAGACCCGGATCCGAACTGTGCCTGTAGAAACCGTGGGTCTGGGACCGGGGAAATGGGTAGCATCAGGGGATGGTGATTAGGATGCCCACATTCGCTCCCCCTCCTCTCAAAGAGAAAAGTTGCCAGCATGATGGAGCACAGCTTTCATCCCAGGACCTGGGAAGCAGAAGTAGGCCTGCAGTGAATTCGAGGCAAGACTGAGACTACAGAGTGAGTTCTAGGTCAGCCTGGGTAGAGTGAGAGCCTGCCTTGGGAAAAAAAAACAATTAAAGAAAAATGAAAAAAAAAATAGGCTGGAGACATGACTTAGAGGTTAAGCGCTTGCCTGTGAAGCCTATGGACACCAGTTAGAGGCTGGATTCTACAGGACACACTTAATTCAGATGCACTGGGGGCGCACGCGTCTGGAGTTCCTTTGGTGTGGCTGTAGTCCCTGACGCGCTCATATTCTCTCTGTCCTTCCCCCTGTCTCTCTTTTCTCTTTGTGTCTGTGAAATTCGAATAAATAAAGCAGAATTAACAAAAATCTTTAAAACTGGTGTGGTGGCTCACGCCTTTAATACCAGCCCTTGGGAGGGAGAAGTAGGAGGACTGCATGAGTGCCAGGCCACCCTGAGAGTAGAATGAACTCCAGATCAGCCTGGGCTAGAGAGAGGGAGACCCTACCTGCAAAAACCAAAAAAAAAAAAAAAAAAAAAAAAAAAAAAAAAAAAAAAAACACAACATAAAAATAAAAAAAAATTTTTTAAAAACCTCGGACTGATACTGTTGGCCCGTCATGAATCAATTTGCCGAACTGGGAGTCATTCCAGGCATTCATAGAACAAGGGAGTGTGAAGGGCCTGGGACCTTACTGGGCATCGCAGACGACTTTATAAATGTGGGCACAAGTGGGCAGTGCTGACAGAGGTGGACATTGACCTCACCCGAATGGAGGACATACCTGCTGCGACTGACCTGGCTAGTGGACCCCAAGTGCCTATATTCCCTGTAGAGCACCCTCAACACCCTTTTCTCAGCGTCGCTGTGCAGTGGGGCTTGGCAGGAGCAGTCTCTCAGGATGGATCCGCCCAGGCTGCGCATCTTCGCAGCGCCTCAGAGTCCAGGGCCCCAAAGCTGCGCTGCGCCTGGTCCTTCTCCTCAGGCAGCAGGGCCAGCTAAGGCCAGGCTCTGCCTTGGTGGGTGTGCGCCCTCTGTGGCCTCCTGCAGGCCCTGCAGCACCTCAGCACTGCTCACTGCTGCCCAGCAGGAGGGGCGGAGGGTGGTGTGGACTCCAGCACAGAACAGGCTTCTCCCAGACCCGGCCCAACAGCTTTATCAGGGTTTTCCCTGACGACCACGTCCATTACTAGACCTGGTGACAGTGAAAGTGAAGGGAGAGGATCAGGATCCCTCTGGGGGTGACTGGCCAAGGCCCACAGCACTGCCCACTGCCAGTTCGCTGTCCAGAGTTCTGCCTTCAGTGCTTCCATCTGAAGTCGTGAGTGAATTCCCTAGTTGTACAACAAATAGAGCTGAGCTAGAAAAGAATGAATAGAAGATTCATTCACGGGTGTCAGGGTGCCAGTTAGACTTTTTAAATATTTTTATTTATTTCTCTACAAGCAGAGATAGACAGACTGAATGGCCTAGCAGGGCCTGCAGCCACTGAGAAGGAACACCACATGCGTGCGCCCCTTCGCACCTCCCAGCACTGGACAGGCGATGTTCGTCCCCAGGGCTGTCTCCAAGAGCCTGGTGCTGCCTCACAAGGACGCATCTCTTCACTGGATGTCAGCTACCAAGTTCCTGAGTCAGTGTGAAGCCAGTGCAGATGACTACCTGGTTGTTGGGGTCCCAGGCAACGCTGGCAAATATCATACCTACCAGGCAGTGAAGTCTGAGCAAGGCAGGCCCACAGGACACACTGGGTCTGGAAGAGGAAAACAATGGCAGAGTTGCATCACTTCAAGGGACAGAGGGACTTCTTCAGAGGCCAAGGAAGCCGCTTTGGCAGCCCAGGGGACCCTGTCGAGAGCAGATGAGCTGGCGGGCGCGGTGGCGATCCTGAAGATGCCTCTGAGCTTCGCAATGGGAGGGCACCATGCTCACCTGCAGCCTGCGCTCGCCTTCCTGTGGCTCAGTCTTTCTTCTTCCGTGCAGGTTGGCGTTGGAGGATTTGGTTTGAACTCATATAAAGGAAACGGTCAAGTCTAAAAAAGAAAATCAAGCCACCAATGATCTTAAATGCCTGACATCGTAGGTTAAAAAAAACTTACCCAAGTGCACAGCGGGACCTGCTCCTCACACTGAAACTACTTGGCTTTGTGGGCAGAGCTGGGCAGAAAAGGATCTGCACACTTCACACACTCCCCTGGGAGCTCACCTTTGCAGGGCGCCTTGTACACAGAGCTGACATGTAGCAGGCCGGGCTTGCCTCGCACTTTCTTGTGCATGGCCGGCCCTCCATGTCCCTCAGTTGAGGCTGAAGGTCACTTGCACTTGTGACATAACTTTGTTTCCCTCGTTGTCTGGCATTCAACTGCTTCACCACTTACTGAGTCAAGGGTCTTTCTTGAACACAGTACTTGTAAATTGTTGGCCAGATTTGGTATTTCCTAAACTAGTAATTACTCAGAATGTGGCATAAGTGTCTAGGGTTCAATTTTAGTGGCTGAGGCCTTGGCACCGCAATTCTCTCTCTGTTCCTCTCCCTCCCTCTCTTAAAAAATAGAAAAAATCATTTTGGTTATTTGAATACACAAATTCTTATATCTGCAAATTGAGTTATGATTCTATTTCACATTATTGGAATGTTACTTTTCTTTGCTGATTTTTTCAAGGTAGGGTCTTGCTCTAGCCCATGCTGACCTGGAATTCACTATGTAGTTTCAGGTGGCCTCGAACTTATGACAATTCTCCTACCTTTGCCTCGCAAGTGCTGGGATTGAAGGAATGTACCGCCACACAGTGCTCTGTGATGTCAGTTTTGTTCGTACTAGTGAATGATATTAGGTATATCTAACAAACACTCAACAGTTAAGCATTTTAAACAAGTCTAGAGGCTTTGAGTTGATCTCTTTAGACCATCACCCTAACATTCTTTACGGTAACTACTATTTCCAGTCCCCATTTTATGGATGAAAAACATGAGTAGACCTCCTAGGGAAGCGAAGATGTACAGTAGGATTCGAATCCAAGCTTCGTTCAGTGTAAAGTGCTCTGTGCAGGGACGCAGCACTGGTAGAGATGTGTACTGTAAGCCCAGGACCCCGAGTCAGTATATGGACAAGCTGTGGGGGTCTCTCAGTGGCTCAGAGTGTCTCACACAAGCACGAGGGCCTGAGAAGCCTGACAGTGCTCCAGCGTGAGTCCCAGGCATCCACATAGAAGGCTGGGTGTGGGCAGATGGCCTCTAACGCC
Organism: Jaculus jaculus; assembly: GCF_020740685.1. NCBI lineage: Eukaryota > Metazoa > Chordata > Mammalia > Rodentia > Dipodidae > Jaculus > Jaculus jaculus. The sequence goes on from NC_059113.1 coordinate 22,453,658, forward strand.
GGTCTCGTGTGGGGCAGAAACCAAAGAATTGCTGAGGTTCCTGAACACTGCGTGGTCCTGAGCCAAGGAGGCTCAGTCTCCAAGAAAAGTAGCCATGCAAGGCTGGCCATGGTGGTGCATGCCTTTAAACCCAGCACTCATGAGACAGAGGTAGGAGGATTGCTGTGAGTTCAAGGCCAGCCTAAGACAACATAGTGAATTCCAGGCCAGCTCGGGCTACCGTGTGATCCTACCTGGGGAAGAAAAAATACATAAAAGCAAGAAAAGTCAAGAAATGGAGAGGTCCCACGATGAACTCCTCCTGCCTCTACAGGACGTTGGCACAGGGCTTTGCATCAGATGTACTTTTAACCATCCACCTCTGCACACACACAAATACACAACACTCACACTCCATACAAGCACCTGCAAGCAAAGAGTAAATAAAAATAAGAAAATCCTAACACCTTCTCTTCTGATGAAAACTACGTGCACACTATCTGATTTTTGTAATTATATCGGTTGATGTGTTTTGATGTAGTGTTGTATAACTTCCTAAAATGCCCTCTCATTTGCATAGAACTGCTCTGCATTACGCCTGTGCCTACGGCCATAAGGAAGTGGTGCATCTGTTACTCGACTATGAAAGCAACATCAGAGTCTGGGATAATGAGCATTTCATTCCACTGATTAAGGCTGGTAACACGCAACAACTTCAGTGTGAGACCTGTGTCATTGAAGTGCTCGAACATCAAGGAGGGGCGCCCCCCTGTGATCCCTCCCCATGCGAAGCTGGGATGAGAAGCCTGAGCTACATGAGGAGCCCTCATGTCAACATGGGAACAAAACATGCTGAGAGGAAAAATGAATGTCTCTCATTTATAGGAAAGTAATTGTGAAGCTAGTGGACTGTTGATCTGGATGTCTTTCAATTGGGGAACTCTTGGTCCACAGGCCAGCCAGTGGGAGTTTCACTGGTGTGTTGATACCTTACTTACACATGGAGCTGATCCGAATGACGCAGACATGTACGGGAACACCGCGCTGCATTACGCAGACCTACTGCTTGCCTACGATGCAAATATCGAGGCAAAAACAAAGGTAAGATGACACGACTCTATTTCCACAATCATTGAAATAGGTTTGTTTTAACAAAGGCACATGCTGCTCCATTGTTCATATGTGGAATCTCCAGTGTTAACAGAGTGAAATGTTTTGAAATTTTACTCTTAACAGATTTTTCTTTTAATATTCGAACTTTTTATTTTTATTTTTTATTTTGGAGGTAGGCACTCCCCCGACTCCAGTCTACGCGGTATTCCATATATAGTCACAGGGTGGCCTCGAACTCATGGTGATCCTCTACCTCTGCCTCCTTAGTGCTGGGATTAAAGGCGTGTGCCACCATGCCACGCATTGGGACTTTTAAAGACGTTTTTGTGGCTACTGCATATTTTCAATGCTTTTGTGGCAAGTGATGGAAGTGACATTGAATTTTTTAAAGATAAAACTTTGTTTAAATACATTTTTTACCAAGGACGTTGTAAGTAGTGTAAAACAACACAGAACAGTAAATTATCTAAGAATTGGGTCTTGTTTTACAACTCAAAATAAATATTCATGACAAATGGAATCCTCGTTAGCATGGATCATCATATAAAAGTGAATGATGGGTGGGAGAGATGGTTTGGAGGTCAAAGGCTCTTGCCCTGGAAGTTTGGGCACCATGTTTGACTCTCCAGATTCCATGTAAGCCAGATGTACAACCCTGAGACAAGGGCAGGGCCACAGATGCCCACAAGAAGCCTCTGGGGATCGATTGTGGTAGCTTATGCCCTGGGCCTGTTCTCTCTTGTCTTTTTTAAATTAAAAAAAAAAATCTTTAAAAGTGAATTATTTCTCAGATGAGGCTGAGACTGTAAGAAGGAGTGATTAAAAAAATAATAACTTTAGGCTGGGTGATGTGGCACCCACCATATTCCCAGCACTTGGATGGGAGTGGCAGATGTAGGATGATCGCCATGAGTTTCAGGCCACCCTGAGATTATATAGTGAATTACAGGTCAGGCTGCACTAGAGTGAAATCCTACATTGCAACACCAAAATAAAATAAAATAAATATCAATAAAACAAAATAAAAGTTGATATAAGAAATATATAAATAAAAATGAAATAAAGACTTTAGGAAATTGCTGCTCATAGCCTTTGAATAATCAGAGGCTTTCCTTTCAAGGATGTCTTACCTATTTTCATCATTCATTTCAACACATTAACAAATATCAATTGTGAGCCAGATTTTCTCAATGAGAATTGTAGCAAGTTAGGAAAGATTTTTGAATTGAAGGTGTGTGGTATCCACTCAGTGTGTCTGTGATGGTACTCAAACCCTGGCCTCAGCAGCTTGGCAGTTTTACAGTGGGAGAAACATTCAGTTAATAAGAAGAGCCCTAAGATGGCTTCACAATGCATTGATTGAGAACTTGGGAAGATACCGGTGCAAATGGAGTGGAAGTTAATGTGTTGAAGAAATTCTTGTAGAGGGTGTTGGGCACCGTTTTCATTACACTTAGGTTGTTATCACTTGACTTTTTGCTAAAAGGAAGAGTCCACAGTCACACACTTGCTTTTCCTTAAGCATGTGGAAATGAGCACGGCAGAGGGAAATCTCAAGGGCTGTGGGCTCAACGTTGCTCATAAACACACTGATTTGCCTGCGTGCATGAAGTCCACATTTGAACTGATGGAAACTTGTAAAGAAACTTGCCATGAAAAATAGCACGCAGTCGGGCGTAGTGGTGCTCACCGTTAATCCCAGCCCTCGGGAGGCAGAGGTAGGAGGATCTTCGTGAGTTCCAGGACACCCTGGGACTACATAGCAAATTCCATGTTGGCCTGAGCTAGCAGGAGACCCCTACCTTGAATAGGAAATAATTGAATGCAGTCTCCTGTGAGTCCATGTGGCATTCTGGTGTCTGAGTAATGCACACTACTTATATGGAGGCCCACATGAGTTCCAGGTTTCTAGGGACACGCCAGGATATTACCTCACGCCTCCTGCTTTTCCACTCCAGCTATTTGACATCGTGGTTCATGATGATTGCGAAATATTGCAAGGTTATCAACTTGATTAATACTAATTTATAAAGATACATGGTTGACAGCAATGTACAGAAATACATGATCCTACACTTTCTGTTAGAGCTTAAAAATTACATTGAAGCCAGGCGTGGTGGCGCACGCCTTTAATCCCTGCTCTTGGGAGGCAGAGGTGGGAGGATTGCTGTGTGTTTAAGGCCACTTTGAGACTCATATTGAATTCCAGGACAGCCTGGGTTAGAATAATATGCTACCTAAATCCGCCCCACCCTCAAAAAATAAAATTGGTTTGAAGCTTACAAATTAGGCCTGGATCGATGTCTCAGTGGTTAAGGAACTTGCTTGCAAGCCATCACAACAGAGGCTTCCTTCTCCAGTACGCAGATGAAACTAGATGCAAAAATAGGCACATGACTCTAGAGTTAATATGCAGAGGCCTGAGGCCCTGGTGTGCCCCTTCTATCTCTGTTCTGTATCATTCTCTGTTTATAAATAAATAATTTTTTTAACAAAAGATCCCATGTAACCAGTTGCACAGTGATACATCAAAGATTAAAGGCAGAACACTGTGTTCACATAGGTCTTGTTTTAGTTGGAAAATATCATACAAGTCCGTGAAAGTGAAATTCCTTAGCGCCAGTGGGTGTTGAGGTGAGTTCCTGAGCGAACTGGAGTGCACGTGTTGATAGTGAGCAGGGGCAGCGCACGTCCCAGCGCAGGAGCGGCCTGTGTGCAGGAGCAGCTCGGGACGAGGACGAAAGGGACTTGTGAGTTACTGTCTACACTCCTCCTTGTGTTCAAGACCTCTTTCATGATCTCTACAGTTCAGTGGAGAAATGCATAAATTGTGTAAGTTGTAAATTATCTGTATTATTTTATTTTAATTATTTTATTTGTGTGCCTATTTATTGATTGGTTTCTTATTTTTGTAGGAAGGCTTCACGCCATACCTCATTACTCTACAGGAAAACAAAGATTTTATAGCAGAATTTTTGGAACACATGGGCGCAGATATACATGCGGAGGAGCTGCTGGATAGGTATGGTTCCCTCTTGTCAGCTCTGTGCTGTCCTGAGTGGTGGCGCTCACAGAAGTCAGAAGTAGCGAGTAGACAGAAGGAAGACTGACTCATCTCTCATGAGCACAGGGGAAGCAATGCAAGGAAGGCTTAGCAAGGACAGTCACTGGTCAGATGAAACGACAAGACATGCATAGGAGGTTCCTGTCCCTTCTCACCCTGCTCATGCGGGGTCTTTGTGCTCTGCTTTGCTGGTTAGGAGCTGAGACTCGGAGCAGGTCCCCTTCCCTTAGATCCCAGGGACCTCTCTTTCTGTGTGCTCCTCTGTGCTTGTGACCCTTTCCCCTTCATTATTTTTCTAAGTACAAGGTGGATACCAATTGTAGCAGCCTGAATTTCAAAGCCTCTGGGCTTATTACCCATGGTGTCACTGTTTGGGTGTGAAGTACAATGTACTGAGCACACAGAGTTGAGATCAGTCGACTCTGAGGAGACTGAGGGCTGGAGACAAAAGGAAGCCGTGCTCAGGGCTCTTAGCTTTGCTGGCGACCCCATGAGTGATGGCCCGTTGGTTGTGGCTCTCCAGAGCAGGATCACAGCCCTCTCAATGTTCATCCCAGGGGTGAAGCGCCAAGTGGATCCTAGGCACATAGAGCTGGAGCTCTCAGCTCTTGCCAGGAGAGGGGAGCAGTCGTGAGGCGTGCAGCCCGCGTGGGAGTTGTGGCAAGGGTGTGCGCTGTAAGGACTCAGCATGACAGAGTCACGGTGATTGAGCAGAGACGCAGTGAGGTTGTAGTTTCAACATCCACTCTGCAATTTCCTGATAAGAACCATCTTCAGAATGCCCAAAATGTGCTGTGATGTGAGCGTGGTGGCAGGTGAGGCTGACAGGTAGAAATGCATCTCCTCATCTCCCATACCGAGTGTGGGGGAAGCAGGCTCAGACTCCCAGAAATGCCTACGAGGGTGAGCCCCTGGTATGGTGTGGTTCTGCTGGAACCTGGGGCGATCCTTCGTTCCTCCTGAGTAATGAGAGGTACAGGGACCTGTGTGCTGTAAGGAGTGAACTCCCAGTCCCTGCAGCAGCGCAAAGAACAGCCATTGAGAGTCAAGGAGCCAGGAACACTGACAGCAAGAATGTGAACTCGGGGAGTGAGAGCGCTTCAGATCACCCCTGTCCTGTGCGTGTGGGTGTGTCTGCCTATGTGTGTCTTTGTGGATGCAGGTATCATACGGAGGTGTGGTTTTAAGATTTTACCAAGGGAAAATTCTGTCCTATCTTTGATTTAAGAGGAGAAATAAGGAAAAAAGCCATCATCAATCATTACTAATTGCTGAAGAACCCGTGATGGATTGATTTTAATAAGTGCATCCAAGGAACTATCATTTATTTTTAGGAAACACCATAAAATGCACCGCAGGAAGATGTGTAAGCATACAGTACAACGTCGAGGTAAGAGTGGTTTTTTTTTTGTTTGTTTTAATTAAGACAGAATGAGGAGAGAAAGAGTAAGAATGTGTGTGCCAGAGCCACTAACCACTGCAAGCAAATTCCAGATGCATGAGGTACCATGTGCATCTGGCTTGTATGGGACCTGGAAAATCGAATCTCAGTTCTTAGGCTTCTCAGGCGAGCACCTTAACTACTAAGCCATCTTTCTAGTCCCCGATTGTTTGTTTTTTCCCCATACCGGGTGTAGTTGCAGGGCCTCACACATGTGAGGCCCTTTCTACCTCACTGACCCAAATCCCCAACTCTGGGGAAAAATGCTGACTTTCAGTTCTGCCTGCTGCTCTGAATTTACATGGGAAAACTAAAACCCGTTGTCATTATACATTTTGCTCATTTCTTATTCAAGTGACTGGAGTTCAAAGTGAGCTAGGTAATTCTTCCTAGATAATTCAAGGTCAGTTTTTGGTTGATTTTTAATTCCTGAAAACAAACTTAGACACATAGATACAATCATTTACAAATATGAGAAAGATCTTAAACATTTTGTATTTCTTTTGCCATTACTACAAAGTAAAAAGGGTATAAAAATGTATTTTAAACCCATTTGTATAATACATACATTTATCATGTATCTGATGATTGTTTATTACAGTGCAATTATGATGTATCTTTGTAGTGGTTTACAATGATTGCATGTGTAAAATACAAGTTGATGACATAATGAAGCCATAAATACCTTCAAATGGGATCTGTGGCATACAGTACGATACACCATGAAACACTTTATTAATTTCTTGCTTGTTCCTACAATTACCATTGTGTGGTATAAGTTTATACCTGTCAGTCTGCACAGACCATACAAGATGCTCTTCCTGAGGTCATTTAGTCACATATTGAGGTGACTATGCCTGGCTGTAATACATTATTTTTTTTTTGATTTTCTGAGGTAGGGTCTCACTCCAGCCCAGGCTGTCCTGGAATTCACTATGTAGGCTGAGGGTGGCCTCGAACTCACGGCGATGCTCCTACCTCTGCCTCCTGAGTGCTGGGATTAAAGGCATGTGCCACCATGCCTGGCTGTAATACATTTTAACAGGCTCACTGAATATGTCTTTTAGAAGTCACTCCTCCTTTTTTTTTTTTTTTTTTTTGGTCTTTTCAACAAATTCAGCATAGAGACTTCTGAGCACTCTAGGCACTGTGCCCCTCCTGAGCTGTACCTCCAGCTCCTTTTCGACCTTGCCTTCTTGTGGACTAAATTGGAATATGGTGCCTCTTATTTAGCATGCCGTACGTATACTTTTCAGGGAGATTGCCCCATCATGTGAGCTGACAAAATTCACATCATACAGGAACACACCACGTTCTACCAAGTCTGTCCCGAAAGTGTTAATGGTAATGAAACGCTTTTGGGAACCTGCACTTTTAAAAACTGTCTACAGAGCCGGGCGTGGTGGCGCACGCCTTTTATCCCAGCACTTGGGAGGCAGTGGTAGGAGGATCAGCACGAGTTCGAGGCCACCCTGAGACTACATAGTTCCAGGTCAGAAAGAAAGAAAGAAAGAAAACCGTCTAAAGCATCTTTCCTACCTATGTATCCACTGGAAATAAGACCAGGAAATTAATGGTGTAGATAAATCATAATAATCCTGTGCCATTCATGATGAGTATGCAGAGATTCACTATGATGATGAGAGGGCTCATTTTCTCAGGTACCATTTTGTAAATAAGACTTTCTTCACTATGTGTGGTGATCAGTACTGGCTGCTGGCTAAGGAAGTGCTCCACCACGAGCAACCTCAGCCTCGACTATTTTTTGGACAACCCTCGACTCTCGTCATTGGAAATACCAGGAAGGTCTCACTGGGTGTTTGTGTCCTTCAAATGAAGTGAGAATGAGTTATTTTCTCTTTTAGTGAGAGCCAGATGCTGGCCTGGGACGAGCGCGTGCGTGGATCCGTGCGCTTGCTGTCAGGCGGTTCTCTGTAGGCTTGCCGCTCTGTCTCCAGTGCCTCCCTCACCATGTCTCGCTGTGAGATCACCGCTCAGCGGTCTTCACTCCAAAGGCAGCGACCCCTCCCTGAGTTCTTTTCATTGATTTATGTATTTACTTGCACGCGTGCAGAATGAAGGGAAGCTAACAGTGACTCTTGCCCCTGCAAGAGAATGTCCATGTTGCATTATGTGACTGCAGAAAGGAACCAGGGCTGGCAGACTTTCCAAATGAGCACCTTACACCCCTGAACCAAATTGCCTTGAATGGTTCATTTAAAGGGAGATTAAGTGGAAGATGAGCGCACATCAAATAGGGAGCAGAGCTAGAGCTACGCACTTCCACTAGCATCTTTCCCCGAGGAGGAGTCGGGAGGGTAAGCACTCTGCCCTCTCTTGAGTTTTGCCGCACGGACAGCTGGAGATTCATTTCAAACATCTTGATTCCTGTTCCGTTTCCTGTTTTCATGCTGAGATGCACAGTGACTTTAGTTCTCCTTCCTTGTGAGAGACTTTCATCCTAAAGTGAACGATTTCAGTGGAAGAGCTGGAGATAATTTTCTGGGGCCAACAAAGAACATAGAAATGTACCTCAAGTCGTCAATCCAGGAGAGCCACGTGTCATGTGTTTGACGCCCTCACCTTGTGATGGGGATTCTGCTGGCAGAGCCCCTGTGTCAGGTGACAGTGCTCAGTTAGGACGGCAGTCCTTGCTCACAGCAGCTCACTTCCACGTGTGAGTCCTTCCTTGATTTCTTTCTTCTCCTTACAGTTTTTCATTACACAAAGAAAAGGAAGTAAGACTTCAGGGCATTACCACCTGCCTCTTAATATTCTAATGACGTCTCACTCTAGATTCATGTCTATTAATGTCCTACCAATACATCCCTCCCGTAATTTCACTATGATCCATTTTGTATTGCTGTTGTACAATGTACTTTCCTTTCTCTTCAGAAGCAGCTCGCAGTACTTCTCCCAGCTTCTCTCGCAGGTAGGATTTCTCTGCCCTTAAATATTCTGGAGTCATGGACAACACACAGAGGAGGCACTCGTGATCATTGAGTGTTCTTGCAGATACACATCATGCTACGTGCTTCATGTGTGTTAGCTTGTAACCGTCACAACAGGCTTACAAAGCATCTGTACTTTCTAACCTGTTTTTCATGAACTCTGTAGCTATGAAGGGAGTCCTGAGAAGGTGGTTGCTGTTGTTTTTTTTAAATTTATTAGTTTTCTTTTCAGTAAATATAGGCAGTTTGGTACCATTATTTAAGCTCATCTGTGATCTACCCCCTCCCATTAGACCCTCCTTGTTAATGAAAATGGGTTGTGCATTGTGGAGTTAGCCCCCAGTTATTAGTATGATAAATGTCTCTGAAAATCATGACCCAACATGTAACTCTGACATTCTTTCTGCCCCCTCTTCCACAAGATTTCCCTGAGCCATGTTGGGTTCATTTTTGGTCTCCTTCAGTGCTGAGGTGTTGGGGGCCTCTGAGGCTCTGGCTCTCTGATTTGGTAGGAGTTGATTTTTCTCTGCATTGATCTCCTTCCCCTTTGTGCTGGTATCCGGTTCACAGGAAAACATCACCCTTGCTTATTTCGCCAGTTGTCCTTAGTTTCAGTTGGGCCCCTTTTGAGGTATGTTGGGGCAGCTCTCTTCTTAGGATCTGCATCTATCTGGAAAAGAGAAGCAGTTTTGATAACTTCATGATTTAATTTTCCCAACTGAGAAACTTCCCGGTCTCTGAAGCATGTTAAAGATACTCCCAGGAGGGTTCTTTGCAGCAGATAAACTTGTCGTACTGTAGGCCCCGTGGCTCTATTTACAGACATGAATCTACAATTATCTTTACAAGGAACAGACAACTGGGAGGGCCTACTTTGTCTTTCTGCCTTGTTTTAGTAAGGGATTTGCTCCCGTTTAAATGACAAATGTGCAAGGTCCACTTAGGGGGTGTTCCGTTAAACCTTCCAGAGAAGTACTTGATACAGACACTCAGTGCAGACTCTGCCAACATGCGGGCTGTAGGTGTTCTGTGTGGTCTCCATTGAACTCCCGCATAGTCAAGTACGTAAAGGCGTAAGTATCTAAAACCTTTTAAAAACCAGCTTTTCTTACATAAATGAAGAACTCTTACTTATTATGCAGACAAGTGACCTTTTACCGAACTTTATTTTAATAACCAAAGTTACTCATCATATGCTCTCCCTCTGAAGGGCGACCAACAGATGCGCTCCTTATGCTCCTGAAACTAAAAAAAGAGACAAGAAAGACGATGATTTTAATGCCCAGGTAAAATGCCCCTTTCTGAAATTAATTTTTTTTGTTGTGAATTTTGTTTTGATAGTGATTACTAAAAAAAATTTTTTTTTGTTTATTTTATTTATTTATTTATATGAGAGCGACAGAGAGAGAAAGAGGCAGATAGAGATAGAGAGAGCGAGAATGGGAACTCCAGGGCCTCCAGCCACTGCAAACGAACTCCAGACGCGTGCACCCCCTTGTGCATCTGGCTAACGTGGGTCCTGGGGAATTGAGCCTCGAACCAGGGTCCTTAGGCTTCACAGGCAAGCACTTAACCGCTAAGCCATCTCTCCAGCCCTGATAGTGATTATTTTTAAAATCCAGCAATTGTCTGCCCAGTATCATTTGTTTGGAAAGTTGTAAAGTTAAGACCAATTTAATTATTAATTATTTATTACGTTGATAAAATTGAATGTGACTAGTGCAAACATTGGGGTAGTTGTGGATGAGGAAGAAAATGAGTTTGAAAGTCCACAGGTACTGGAAAATTAAATTAGGAATATTTGGCCCACAGTACAGGACATGTACTATTCTGTGAAGGATTATTTGGAGAAATGTACTTTACAGGGCTTTTTACATTACACTGACATGACTCATGCCTAAACAAATCTACTAACTACTTAAACACATGCTCACACACGCATGAGCGTGCCAGTGTCTTATGCCACTCCAATCAAAGAAACGGACTCTGAAGGCAGTCTTCTGGCTGACTTTAGACGGGTAACTGAGGAAGTCAACCCATGTAAGCATTTTTAGTCATTGAGCTGTTCCCCCCCCCCCATTAAACCTTAATAAATCTAATTATCAATGAATGCAACTCTAGAAATTCCCTGAGGCCTGGAGTCTCATCATAAGACCTCTAGCTTTTAAAAGAACCTCTTCCCTATTTTTTTCTTTGCCTGCCTATTTAGTCTAAGAGTGCTGCAGAGGTGCCTTAAGGTACCTTAATACGAAGAGGTTAAGGCACTTGTCTGGAAAACCTATGGACCAAGGTTCAATTCCCAATTACGCATGAAAGCCAAGTGTAAAAGGTGGCACCTGCATCTGGGCCCTGATGTGTGCCCATTCTCTATCTGCCTGCTCTTATCACTCACACTCATTCATAAATAAATAAATAAAATATTTAGACTTAACATAGTTAAGAAGTTCCAGAAAGTTAAACATTTAGTCAATCAAAATCTATATTACACAGGGGCTGTCCCATGTTTTCTATTTGATTCCATGAAGAGTGTGTTTGACTCTGTAACTAAAGAAAACATGTTTTGCTTTGCATGGTGGCTCATGCCTTTAATCCCAGCACTTGGGAAGGAGAGGTAAGGGGTTCACCATGAGTTCGAGGCCACCCTGAGGCTACATAGTGAGGTCCAGGTCAGCCTGTACTAGATAGGAACACTACCTTAAAAAAAGGAAACATTTCAGATACTTCCTTAAAATGTTGCTCAATGATTTCCATATTTTTTTATGTATTAGGTTTTATAATGCATAATGTCTTTTCATATGTAGCATAAAAATTCATAAATTTGTTATTTGACTCTATTAGAATGTTGAATTGTGACACACACACTGAGATATTAAGACTGTCAAAGGATCTAGATACAGTATTTCAAAGCAATCCCATCCCCCAAGTAGGAATTAATTGGTTTGCAAAGCTCACATTTCCTAAATTTATTGGTTTAATCACATAGGGTAATTTATCTGATTCAGTGTTACCGAATTTCATCATTTTGGGTGACTTAAAATGCTGGGTAGAGCCTGTAAAGGGCTTTGAATCATCCAGAATTTGTTGGTCTTGAAGGCAATTACATGTCCTTCAGGTAAAATTGTGTGTGTGTGTGTGTGTGTGTGTGTGTGTGTGTGTGTTTCGTATGTGTGTGTGTGTGAAGCTCATGTCATGTTTGCATTCAAGCGGAAGTTACAGAGAACACCCAGCTTCCTGCTTTTATAGCAGGTCCACTTAGGACGTTTCTTGAGACCCTGTTTCTCCTTTAAATCTGAAGCTCTTGTCTGTTAGCAAGCCTCAGCAGTTCTCTAGTATCCGCCTGCTACAGACCGGGGCTGCAGATGTGAATGACTGTGCCCAGCTTTTCATGTGGGATTGGGGGTTTGAAATTCACTGTCTGTCAGGAGTGGCCCTAATGCTTAAATAGCAAACACTCTTAACCACTGACTCAGACCTTGGAAGGATCTGGAAAACACCCGAAGAGATTTTAAAAAGTCTTCATTTAATAATGACATTTACATCATCAAATATATTGCAAATATAAATGACCCTGACCTTCTCCTAATACCATTATGGATAATACTTTTGCTATTAAACTCTTTTGAGTTCAAAATAGTAATAATAGAAGTTTTATCTGTGATATTGTATTTTGCATATGGGATTGCCTGTATGTACATGTGATTGCCACTGGACCCACATGTTTCCAATGAAAAACATGAATCTAGACTTCTGTGGTGGTTCACGACTTTAATTGTGATTGAGGTAGGAGGATTTGTGAGTTCAAGGCCTAAGGCTGCAGAGTGTGTTCCAAGTAACACTAGGCTAGAATGAGACCATACCACCCAAAGATTATGAAAGACAGAGCATGAATCTTCTAAAGCCATATCTTCCCAGTACCCAGCAAAGTTACTGACACAGATCAAATGCTCAGAACATGCTTTTCTTCCTTAAGAAATATATGATTAGAGCCAGGTGTGGTGGGTCATACCTTTAATTTCCGTACTCCCAAGGAGAAGATAGGAAAATCTCCATGAGTTTGAGGACAGTGGAACTACAGGAACTACAGGTCATCTTTATTATATTGAAACCCTCCCTCAAAAACCTGTTAAAAATAAATTAACAAAAAATTAAAAAAAAAAGGAAGGAAGTCCCCAGTCAGCGTGTCTAGTGCCAGAAGGCACTACATAGGCGACTGGGGGAAGTGACCAAGATCTGTCCAAGCAACACATTGTTTAACCTAAGTAGCAACAATTAACCAGATGTGATACCCACACAAGTGCAATAGTGGTACACAGCCATGGTGAGGAATCAATTGCTCTTGATTTGGCTAACTGATCCACTCAGTGGTACTAGACCCTTAGCTGGAGCTGGGAAACAAGTCAGAACCATACCCAAACACAAGCCCACTCTACAATATCAAGCTACCATCAATCACGGGGTATAAGAGGGCCTACACCTATCAAACTGTCTATCAAAAAAGTAAGTGTTATCTCAATTTTCTGGGTGCTAACTTACTCACCGTTGGAGAATCTGCTTCTCTTTTCCAGATAGATGCAGATCCTAAGAAGAGAGCTGCCCCAACATACCTCAGAAGGGGCCCAACTGAAACTAAGGACAACTGGCGAAATAAGCAAGGGTGATGTTTTCCTGTGAACTGGATACCAGCACAAAGGGGAAGGAGATCAATGCAGAGAAAAATCAACTCCTACCAAATCAGAGAGCCAGAGCCTCAGAGGCCCCCAACACCTCAGCACTGAAGGAGACCAAAAATGAACCCAACATGGCTCAGGGAAATCTTGCGGAAGAGGGGGCGGAAAGAATGTCAGAGTTACATGTTGGGTCATGATTTTCAGAGACATTTATCATACTAATAACTGGGGGCTAACTCCACAATGCACGACCCATTTTCAATAATAAGGAGGGTCTAATGGGAGGGGGTAGATCACAGATGAGCCTAAATAATGGTACCAAACTGCCTGTATTTACTGAAAAGAAAACTAATAAATTAAATTTAAAAAAAATAAAAAAAAAGGAAGGAAGGAAGGAGTGATTTAAGGAGCCAACATGCTGTGGTGAAACATGCACTACTTGTATGTATTGGATTTCATGTTGACCTGTAGTTGTCAAGTGAATAGAAAAATACCATTTTACCAATTCTGAGTATTTCTATAATTATGCATTAAATTACTCCCATATACCTATGAAATGATATGATATCTATGGATAAACAATTGAGATAATCTGAAGGTTATTTTGGAAAGTGATTTTTTAATAACGGAGGAATTTACTGCATGAACCTACTGCATATTAGCCATACTCCTATTGAGTTATTGTCTTAATGCTCTCTTCCCCCAGCTTTATTCCATTGAGGATCATCCACATTGCAGCTATTGGTATCAATGTGGGGTGATGACTGTGCCAGTCAGTCTGTGGTGGGCACAATGCGTAACCATATGCCTTTCCATCCTATGGCTTTAACAGTGGTGGTAAAACTCCACATCCTGCTGTGGTGAAAAGTCTACTCTTTGTGTGTCAGAGATAACAATTCCTATGCCCCAAAGAGCAGAGGGGGTGATTAGGGCCTTTGGCAGTGGGTGCATTCTTCCCTGGCATGGGAAAGAAAACAGAGCTGCGACAGCTTCCATCTAATCCCACCCATCCCCTTTGAGCATAGGGACTCAGTGGCCTGCAGCAACATCTAGTTTGGCAAGAGATGGATGTGGTGAAGGGAACCTGTCTACTGAGATTGAGCTGCTGGGGGCTGAGCGCACATACACAATTGCAGAATAATATTTTGCATAAGAAGACCACCAATGAGGAGAGACACCACTGGAAAAGTCATCCTTTCCCTGGAGTCTTTGCTTCCTTGACACTGGCAATGAATACATGAACTTAGATAGAGAAGAGGCAGCCATTGGTAATGTAGGAGGACTGCATTCTGTGAAGTAAGCCAATGGCAAGCCCAATCCAAAGCAGTAAGGTCACTGCCTTTCTGTATTTGATAGTTGCTGGTACATTTCAATTCCGTTATTCAATCAGTGATACTCAAAGCAGTTCAGTGTATAAAAATAGTGACATGTGCAGCAGAATAACCAGCTGACCAAGGAAAAAAATGGGAAAAAGACTCACAAACATTCACCTGGATAAGGAATAGAGCCTATAGCAAAAGGTTAAAGAACATGTCACCCATTATGTTTCTCACTCACTGGAATGAATGAGACTTCCTCCTCCTCACCACCACAAATGTCAGGTCGGCTCTATTGTGAAACCAAAGGACATTCAAAACTTTGCTAAGAACAAGCAGAGGACCACCCATAGGGAAATGGAAGTAGGGAGAATCCAAGCCACAACCAGACATCTCCATGGAGTGATGGGTCGCCAGTGATCCTGGCTGCTACTGATGGAAGTACAGGAATAAACAGTAAAACAAGAGGAGGCTGAACCAGAATCTGCCACCATTCCAAGCACCACACTGGAAATTCCACTAGCAATGTGTGGCACGCTCTCCTATTTGCCCTCTAAGCTCTGGGCTAGCCTCTGCATCAGGACACCACTTGCTCTTCTGCAGTGCTGATCTTCTCGGTTTGGCTGGATTCCAGCATCTAGCTTTGAGATGGTGCAACTGCCCCAGATTGAGTCTTTGATTGTCCTGAACGGTCCTGGACAAAGAATTGGACACTTTCACCTGCCTCTTCACTACCCAGACTATCAATTATACAGAGAGGAAAGTACCCAAGATCTCTCATCATGAAAGGCCTTGGGTCACATGGCGAGCTGAGACAGCCTTGCTGCAGCCGAGGAAAGGTCTTCCTGCACAGTGGCCTGACTACTCCTTACACCCTTGTGTCAGGGGTCCTTCCCACAGCCTTTCTGGGAATCCCATGGAACCATTCCAGGTTAGCCTGCCCTCACATGTCTGGTTGGCAATGTGCCCAGGACTGGCTGTTGAAAGGGTTTACCCACACACTTCTGTGCCAGCTGTCCTTCCTATTCAGGTGCTCCCAGCCCAGGGCTGAGCCAGCACTGGGCAAAAAAGCAATGACTCAGATGATGCTGGGAAGTGGGAGGGGGCACCAACATGGGTGTCTAGCAGCAGCCCATTTCAACACTTCCATTCAGGTTCTTGAACCATCTGCAGTTTATTTTCAAGTAGGGTGAAAGAAGAGGGAACAAATTCATTCCCCTGCATGTAGTTATCCCGTTTATACAGCATCATTTGTTGAAAATGCTGTCATTTCTCCCATTTGTGCTTCTGGCTACTTTCTTAAAGATTACATAGCAGTGCTTTCCAGAACTTCTCTGTGGAACTTTTGTTCTATCCCATCGACCTATGTTTCTTGGTTTGTTTGTTTTTTTTCTTTTTTTCTTTCTTTTACTTTTTTTACCAGTACTGTGCTGCTTTTTTTTTTTTTTTTTTGAAGTAGGGTCTCACTCTCGCCCAAGCTGACCTGGAATTCACTATGGAGTCTCAGGGTGGCCTCGAACTCATGGCAATCCTCCTACCTCTGCCTCCCAAGTGCTGTGACTAAAGGTATGCGCCTGCCATGCCCAGCTTGATATTTTATTTTTATAGGTCTTTCGTGTGCTTGGGTAAGAATATTCCATGATATTTAATTTTGTGTCCATTGTAAATGGGAGTACTTTAGTGATTTCTTTGTTCATATGTTTATCTTTAGTATATACAAAGGCTACTGATTTTTGCATGTTGATTTTGTATCAGCCCTAGGAAATTTTGGGTGGATTATTTTGGCTTAATAAGTATAGAATCATGTCGTTTTCAAATAAGGCTGGTTTCATTTTTTCCTTTCCAATTTGTATCCATTTTATTTTTCTCTTTTTTTATATCACTCAAGCTAAGCCTTCAGGTAGTATGTTCAATAGCAATTAGGAGAGTGGACATCCTTGTCTTGTTCCAGACCTTAGTAGGAATTCTTCAAGTTTTTCCTTATTTCGTATGGGGTAGGATTCAGATCTGTTCTATGTAGCCATTGTTACATTGAGACATAACTCCTCAATTCCCAATCTGTCCTGAAGGTGTAGTATATTTTTTTCCACAACCTGTTCTGCATCAATTGCAAAGATCATATGATTTCAGTCCTTAAGTGTAATGTATTATGTTTATTACTTTCTGTGTATTGAACCATCCCTACATCCCTAAGTTGAAACCTACTGTTAAAGATGGATGATAGCTTTTATATGTTTTTGGATTGGATTTGCAGAAATTATATTGACAAATTTGTTTCTATATTCATCAGGGATATTTGTCTATAATTTTCTTTTCCTGTGTCTCTGTATTATTTTGGTATTGGTGCAATTGGACTTCATAAAAAGAATAAAGGAGTATTTCTTCCTGTAAAATTTTATAAAGTAAATCTAGAAGCAGTGGTTTTGTTCTTCTATAAATGCTTAATAGTGCTTGGTAGTGAAAACATGTGGGCTCAGACTTTTTTTTGGTTTGGAAACTTTTAATTAATATTTCAATTTCATAGGATGTTATTGCTCTCCTTAGATAATTTATATCCTCTTGGCTTAGTCTTGAGAGGTCATTTATGCCAAGAAATTCTTTCATTTCTGGAGGCTTTTCTAATTTTGTGTAATATAGCCAAGAGAAATTTATGCTAATAATTCTACCAATTTCATAGGTCTTTGTAGGAACATCTCCTTTTTAAGCCCTAAACTTTCTTTTAATAGATTCTTCTTTGTTTTCTTTTTGATCAACTTAGTCAAGGGTGTATAAGCGTTCTTATTTCTTTTAAAATTATTTTTATTTTGAGAGAGAGAGATTGAGAGAGAGAGAGAATGAATTGGCACACAAGAGTCTCAGCCACATCCATAGAACCACTGGACATGTGTGACCCTGCATTTGCCTTACCCCTGTGTATCTGGTCTACCTGGGATCTGGAAAGTCAAAGATGGGTCCCTAGGCTTAGCAGGCAAAGGCAAGTGCCTTAACTGTTAAACCATCTCTCTAGCCATCCATTTTTTGGCATTTTTTATTGACAACTTTCATACTTACAGACAATAAACCATGATAATTCCCTCCGCTCCCCCACTTTCCTGTCCACAAATCCACTCACCATCTTATCCCCTTCCTCTCTCTGTTAGTCTCTCTATTATTTTTATGCCATCATCATTTCCTCCTTTAGTGTTTTGTGAAGGTAGTACTAGGCACTGTGAGGGCATGGATATCAACGCCAGTTTCTGTCTGGGCACCTGCATTGTAAGCAGTCTTACCTTCCTTTGACTATTACATTATTTCAAATAGATTTAATATTATTTGAAATTGAAATGTTTGGGATTGTTTGAAGAATCATTTAAAATGTACAAAGAATCAACACATAGTTTTTTATGTGGTTCCTAATTTAAAGTAATAGAATGAAATGGCAAATATATTGTTGCACTGGAAAGTAATAATTTAATTGTGATTGTTTAGATGACATGTTCATACAACATATATCAACACAAGCTGTATAAAGAGCAAGGAATGAAATGGGTACAGGAGTCCACCCTGCTCTGCAGCTGTCTGATTGTCTAGAACATTTCACAGCTCACCAAAGACCCAGCTCCCCTCTTCCAGGGGCAGAAATTGAGGATGAAAATGCAGATTGACTACTGCTGCTTAAACTCCCCCCTGTATTCTCATCAATAAGCACAGAGGACTATGTCCATCTCCCTTTGGTTCAGGAACTTTCCAGACCACCACTCACTCAGAGTCTATTTCCATTTTAATGTTTGCCTAAGTACTCTGATTTACATTAGCTAATGACATCTTTTATTCTCAACTGATTCATTTTAAATTATTTATTTGAGAGAGAGAAAGAGGGAGAGGGAGAAGAGAGAGAGAGAAGATGAATGTGCCAGAGCCAAAGACTCTATTTTAACTACTTCTGTGAAAATAACCTAGGTTCCTAAATAGCACACCACAGAAACACTCACATTTCTTGAAATATTATTCAGAATATCCAAGTTATAGAATAAGTACTGGTGTCAATTATCAGATTAATTCTAATAAAAGTGTGCATAGTGCAACTTTATTCATCCTTAAATTATAAAAAAGTTAAGCCATTCACAGAAAAGTGGATAAAAAGAGAACATCATATTAGGTGAAACAACTGAGACTCAGAGAAACAAACATGTTTTCTTTCATATGAAAAACCTAGAATCCAGGTAAAATATCAATATTATATAAAGGGAAATGGAACAATTTTGTGGAAGATGTGATAGACGTGGAGAGAAACAAACACAAAAGTAAATTCAAATTGAACTGGTACCATAGAAGCCTTTTATCCTTGAAGATAAACTAAGTCATAACCCTCAACAGGGATAAGAGAGCAGATGTGAAAAGAAGTGCCCTAGAGAGGGTGTGATGAAGACAAAACCTATTTTTTTTTTTTTTTTTTTTGTATCTGGCCTGTAACTTCCAATACCAGAAATCCATTGGTATCCAAACGAGATGTGAGATGTGACCAGAGAGAACTTCAAGGTCCCCAAACAAGACAGGTTTCTGTCAAAGCACTTGATTACCCGCCTCAGGCAGAACTAAGACCCTGGTGCTGCAGGCACCAAATGCTGCTGACAGAGCATGGAGAGACCTGGCTGGGATCCAGAAGAGAGCCAGTCCCCAAGCAGGCCATGTAGTGCTGGAAAGCATTACATGAGCTTCTGGGCAAAAGCGGCCAAAAGGGTCTGAGCTACTTTGAGTAAAGACCCTGACATTTTAAGAGCCACAGGTTGAGTCCAAAGGCATTCCTCTCCCCCCACCCAATAAATGACTGCCGCTCTCACAATTCGTATACCACAACCCCATGGGGAATACCTGCAACCCCACTGAGGAAGGTTCTCAGCAGAATGGGGGCAGGCATGAGGGAAAAGTGGGTACCAACACATGATGTATCCATACAAAGTATGTTGTTAATAATAACAAAAAGTAAAAAAATCACATCATCTGCAAATAATTATAACATGATCTCTTCTTTCCCAATTTGTATCCCTTTATGTGCATCTCTTGATTTATAGCTATAGTTAAGATTTTCAGTACTATATTAAATAAAAGTGGGGACAATGGGAAAAAAGAAATGAAATCTCCATGGGAGCATGTGAGTAATGTGAAGGAAAAAAATAAAACAAATATTATATATACTTAATATATTACATACTATACACATAAAAGCTCTATGTCAACTAAAAAAGGAATAATAATAATAATAAAAGCCTACCACTAAGCTACATTCTCAGCCTATATACTCTGTTTTCTTTAGTACTTGAAGAGGGGGTTTCCTCATGTTTCCATATCTAATTTCTTCATTATAGTAGATATGTTTATTATTCTTGCCACCCTTCAAGAGAAGTCAACATAGACTGGAACCTGCATGGATATTAATTAAAGATTTTAATATGCTAACATAGATTTGTGATGGTCAAAGATGCTTAAATCATCTCAAGTTCTATAATTTATCACTCTTCTTTACAAATGAATAACTCTAACTTACAGAGTTTTATAAGTAGCCCACAACAATATGTTGAATTTCAATATGTTGAATATCTACGTACTACATATTACACTTATACAAACTAATTGGCAATATGCATGTTAGCATGCAGCAAAAAGGATGTCTTTTCTGAACATGCAATAATAATTTTACATGCAAAATAAAAAACTGATTTTGAGCTACTATCCTTGAATTAGCAATGAAGAAAAACAATGTCATAGATGAAAAAATGATTCATCACAAGATACTGATCCTGGATTCTGAATAATAAGGAGGTATATTAGAGTCTAGAAAAAATATGAGGATTTGTGTCTGCAGTGTAATTGAGTAACTGACCACATGATATTGGATTATCATAATTTTGGAATATGATGGTTTTGAATGATATCTTTTCCAGGTAATAGTAAACACATGAAGATTTGGGGGATTTTGCATGTGTGGCTAATATGGAGTACTGAATGCATGTTATAGAACATGATCTTTTCTGACTGCAAGTGACACTGCATTATGTCAGAAACCATG
Source organism: Jaculus jaculus (assembly GCF_020740685.1). Lineage (NCBI taxonomy): Eukaryota > Metazoa > Chordata > Mammalia > Rodentia > Dipodidae > Jaculus > Jaculus jaculus. The sequence continues at coordinate 22,474,235 of NC_059113.1, forward strand.
GGAACATATTACACGTTTCTTCACCAGCTCAGAGTGGCATGGGCCCTCTATTTCCATTTCCCTTCACACCTCATTTTGGATCCTGTGCTGAAATCACCTTACATGATTTCAAACTATGTTCATGCAAACAGCTTGATGATACATGATGGGGAACAAAACTACATGAGCTCATCTCTGAGACATGTTTACCACAGACATGATGACATCATGGCCCCTAGGGCAGAACATGATCCTCACAACATGTTTTTAGCTAGTGTTTTTCACCTGGATGTGGACATCAGATGCAGCGCCCCAGGGCAATATGACGCATACAACCCTAGAGACGGTGGTACAAGCACAAGAGACAATAGTTGAGGGATATCAGAGGCTTCATCAGTCAACCACAGTAATAAAAAGAGACACATATGCACACAAGGATGTGTGATATACATTCATCTGCATGTCACTCTGTGTTCCACCTCTGTTCATGCTGTTAGCTTGGAAGGCATGGAAAAGATGCTGTCTTTGATTTTTGTCTTCTTGCTCCTGAAACTTCCTCTCATCTTGTGCAATTTAAAGGACAACAGCTGCCTGTGGAAAAGAAAACACCATAGAGTTCATGGTGAAGATACACAAACTGAATGTGTTTTCTTACTTTATGTGCAGCCCTTGCAGGGAAAGAATAGGCTCAACATTCCTGAATCACAGTAAGTTCTTTTCCATGTTGTTGTTGTTGCTTCATTATTATCATGGATAAAGCCTGAGAGGCTGTGGGTAGTTGACAAATATACTGCAGATTCTTGTTCATGATATGACAATGATCACTTCATCTACTTGCCTGTCAATGGTTTAATCATTTCTTTCTGATGCTTGAACAAAAGTTTATTGTACATATATTCCACAGTTTCTTCTGCAAATCTTGTGAGGATGAACATCTGGTATGGTTCCATTTTACGACTTTCATGAATGTGATACTAGTAAAATAGGTTTTCAATTTTCTCTGAGATATGTTGGTATTGATGTTTTGGAAGTGGTATTGCTGGATCATATGGTGGTCCTAATTTTAGACTTAAAGGAATATCCTTCATCCTGACATCCAGAAAAGCTTATATCCCCACCAAATGTATAAACGTTCCAATTTCCCTGAAATCAGAACAGCATAGTGCATCGCTCATGACTGTGGACAAGATATTAATGTGGTTGCTTTTAAAATTTTCAGATTTCTATGTAAGTTTATGATTTCTCATATGCTAATTGGTAATTTGTTCCTCTTTAGGAAGATTTCTTTCAGAATGCTTTCCTCTGTATTGACTGGATTATGTGATTTTAGTATTAAATTTTGCATTCTTTATGCCCTTGATACTACTCAGCAGTCAGGTTTATAGCTCCGATACGTTGTCCTCTTATACAGGCTAGGTCTTTGATCTATTCCTTGTTACTTCTGCTATGCAGAAGCTTGTGGATTTAGTGAATTCTCATTCATCACATCATGCAATCATTTCCGGAACTATTGCTACTCTGTGCACAGACCCCTCAACAAGTGCATTCCCTTTGCTAACTTCCATTAACACAACTGGTAAGGTATCAGTTGAATAATGCTTTTCACAATTGATTTCATAGAAGGTGAGAAATAACGTTATATACTTCACTATGTAAATATACTGATTCCCAGCACAATCTGTGCAAGAAATTATCTCACATTCACTTCATGTTGTTGTCACATCTGTCAAGACAGGTTATGGAACAATGATGCCATTTAGAATTCTCCATTCAATCTCAAAGATGAATTAATCTTGTGAGGTAACATTCACATTTTGTATGTATGGCTCTTTTGTGTGTACTTGGAATAATTTGTTGTGAAAACTCTACCATGACATGTTCTGTTCAAGATCTATTATTAAATTAACTGATATTTTTACTTCTAATAGAAATATATTTTTCATATTTCTGTTAAGAAGGAAAAGCCCTTTAGGTCCTTGATCAATTGTTTTCTTCGTCATTAAAGGTAGGGATATAAATTTGTTCATTTACATGTGGCCATTCAGAATTGTTAGCATAATTTGGAGATGGGCTATATTCTCTACAGATTATAATTTTGCAGTCTTGGGAAAGTCCGGTACCTATAACTTTGTGGGTCTTCTATGCTACAGAGTTACTATTTCTGGTGCCATTGCCATTGTCTTTTTGGTACTATTGTTTTGTAGTGTTACATGAAATTACATTTTTGGATCTTTCCAAAATATTTCAGATTGATAGGATTATTTATTGCATTTGTTATTATTGCAGTGCTTAATTTTGTACACTATTTTTGTTTCTACTTTTGAATGATGGTTTTGGAATCTTGAGAAAGACCAAAGAATTAGAGGAAACTAGTAAAATATAGGAATAGGCAAGATCTTTCTAAGTAGGAAGAAAGTCACATAAGAAATGAGGCCAATTACTTACAAATGACCCTCAAGTAATTTAAGATTTTATGCAGCATTTCTCCTGTTACTATGCAAGACTTCTTTAGGAGGTGTCAGCCACATTGAGATCATGCATTCCATGAGCACTTTTGTCTGGAAGATTGTATTATAAAGCACACCCCCATTCCCAGTATCTTACATTCTCACTGTCACCTCTTCTGCAACGGAGTCTGAACCTTGCAGGGTTTGGTAAAGATGTCTCCCTGAGTGCTGCACTGTAATTTCACTATGATACTTTAGTGAGTTGGGAGTCTTCTAAGTGGTCACCACCATCTTGCAACAGAAGTTTCTCTAAGAAAGAGTGAGAGCAGTATGAATATATTGGCATGAGCACAAGTGGTTAGAGGGCAGTTTAGTGAGCATCATATATTCACTTAGATAGTCAACAGGAGTAGTTCCCCACCCAAGGCCTTGTGACCTCCCCTAGCAAATGCTTTTGACTAGGTTTTCATTTTTAGCCATTGGTTCCCTCCTACGGAGTGCTCCGCAAACCCAATCAAGAGTACCTGTTTTTACCAGAGCAAATATGTCACAGTCAAACCAGTTGGTATTTTAGCCTGGCTGTACAGTTGTAGGTATTGATATTAGCCAAGCAACAGGCTAGGTAATTGTTTTCAGCATTCTGACAGCTAGTTAACAGGGAGAAGACTTCTAGTTCAGCTCCAGCTTGATTTCTTAGGGACCTTCAGCCTAACTATCTACAGTAATAGGGTATTACCATCTCGTCACAGTGATAAAGCAAATGCCAGTCAATAGCCTGCAGTGTTCGTTGGGAACCAGAAGCCTCCCAGACCGAGCACTCACTTGCTCTAAAATTTTCTTATAGCAATACATGATTTGGGGCATAGTTTATCCACTGCCACAAGGAACTTCTGCCCAAATTCTCTACTTTTTACACATACAATACTTTACAAGCAAGAAGGAGGTAACCATATAGCTTACTCATAAAATCTTTGAATTGGGGCCAGAATGATAGCTTGCGTGGCCTGATAGCTAAGATTTGATTCATCATTACCCAAATGAAATCAGATATGCAAAGTGTTCTTGCATCTGGAGTTTGTTCGCGGTGGCAAGATGCTCTGGTGAGCCCATATTCACCCCCTACCCGCTTTCTCTGTCTCTCAAATAAGCAAATAAACATTTTCAAACACTAAAATCTTTAAATTTTTTAACAGTCCTTCCTAGCCGTCTCTCATCTGTCCCCTTTCCGGAACTCAGTCATTTCAACTCACAATTATTTTGTGCCTGTTCTTACACATTTCCAACTTTTTGTACCCTTTCTTACATATTTCTAATATACTCCTCTTAAGTCTCCCCTTCTTCCTTGCTAGCTTCTTGGACTCTACTCACTTTTATTCTACCTCACATGTAAATGTGAAGAATTGAAGCTAGGAGCCCCACGTGAGAGACACCATTCATCATTAAACTTTTTGAACCTGTGTTGCCTTATCTAGTATACTTCCAGATCTACCCATTTCCATGCAAATGTTATCATTTCAATTTTTCTTTACATTTGAATAAAACTACACTGTATAGATGTAAGCACTCTAATTTTTAATTTGTCAGGTCTAGGACATCTAGGCTGGTTCTACTTCTTAGCCATTGTGAATAGAACAGTAATAAACAGATGAACAAGGACCTTTACACTAATATGTAGAATCTGTAGGCTATATACCAAGGAGAGGCACAGCTGTACCATATGGTAAATCTACTTTTGCTGTCTCAGGAACCTCCACACTAAGTTCCATGATGGCTGGATAAGCATATATTCCCATAAACAATATATAAGGTTTCTTCATTACTCACAACCTTTCCAGCATTTATTGTCATTTGATTGCTTTTTTTCCCCACTGGAAAAGCTTTTATTAAGACCCCACCATCGGGGGACTGTGCTGACATTAAGCACCATCCTTCTTGGCAATCCAGTCTTTCTTGAGTGGTCCCATGAATGCTTTCTTCTCTTCCATGTTCTGGAAATGGCCATGGCCAAACTTAGAAGTGGTATCAATAAATGTCAAGTTGATCTCCAGAGCCCACTGTTTGGTCTGCACAAGCAAAGACTTGTGGTGGGTGAGCACCTGCTTCTTGGTTCCTACTACGCAGTCTTTCAGCATGACAAAGCCATTGATCACTTCACCATAAGGGACAAAACCACCCAGTGGGTTGATGCTCTTTTCACACAGGTCATAGTCAGTGGAGGAATTGTTCTTGATCAGCTTGCCATCCTTGATAAGGTAACCCTGACCAATCTTGTAGATCTTCTTGTTAATCTCAGTGTGGTGATGGTAGCCCTTCTTGCCAGCTGGAGCCGCAGAGAAAGCCACACAGGCAGGATGCCAGGCCGCAATACATGCAACCTTGCAAACACCTCGGTGGGTCTTGTGGGGTAGCTTCTTGGTGTGCCAGCATCTGGTGACACTTTGGAGCCTTTGCCTTTGGTCACTCCAATGACATCAATCCTCTCGTCCTGGCCAAACACCGGTTCACGGGTATGTGCTGCTCCAGCCTGTCCCAGGCCCAGTCTACCTTCTCAGCCACAGTGCCTGGGTTCATCAAGTGGGCCTTCTTCTGGCAAACAGGAAGCAGGCACATCTGGGTGTGGGCAATAATGTGGATGACCTGACAGTACTTCTTCATGCTACTGAAGTCCTTGTCCAGCTGCTTCTTGCCCATGTCATCCTGCCAATTCTTGCAATATTTAGTGAAGGCCTTCTTCTTAGATTTGTGCCAATTCTTATAGAAGCGCCTTTTGCACTCATCACTGATGTGCTCAGCAAAAACTGTCTTGAAGGTACAGAGGCCTCAAGGGGTTTCCACATAGCCTGTGATGCCTACCACCACTGTAGGTGAAGTCTCGATGGTGACAGCCTCCACTACTTCCTTCTTATTCACCTTGGATCCTGGCCTATTGACTTCTCAGACATTGTGGGTCATGCCTGTCTTTTAGCCCGAAAAGGCCGTAAGGTGTACCGGCTTGGAAAGGTCATCCTTGGGGAAGCTCTTCACTTTGCTCCAATGTCTGCTGCTGTGCTTCTGAGGCAAGCAGCCCAAGGACCCATGTCTGGGAGCAGAAAATTTCCTGTGAGACATCTCGTCCTCAGACCCTGCCTGGAGAGCTGATTTCTCGATGACAGTTATTCTGACAGTAGTGAAATGGAATCTCAGAGTTGTATTCATTTGCATCTTTCTGATGACTAAGCAGTCAAAACCATTTTTACATATTTATTTAACATTTAGAGTTCTTCTCTAGAGAAGTCTTAATCCATTTCTATAGACAATTTTAATAGAGTTATTCATTTTTTATTATTGAGTTTTTCTGTAATTCTTACTATATCCTAGATATCTATTCTCTGACAGATGTATAGCTGGCAAAGATTTTCCCCTAGTTGACAGGCTGCGTCTTTGTTCTATTCACTCTGTTCTTTGCTGTATTAGATTTTCAATTTCATGAGGTCCCAATGGTTGATTGGTGGTCATACTTCCTGAATGACTGCTGTTCATCTCAGAAAGTCCTATCTTATGCATATATGTTTTCTGTAGAGATGTCTTAATGATCATGTGTTCCTGCTTTAATTATGGAACATTCTTTTTATACTTCAATTATAATAGATAGCCTTGGTAGATGTAATGCTCTGGGTCAGCAGTTGTCTTTCAGTATATAGAACACATCATTCCCAGCTTTTCTAGATTATAAAGATCATATTGAGAAAGCTGCAGTTATTCCTATGGCCTGGCCTTTATAGGTGGCTAGGTGCTTCTTCCTGATTTGAATATAATATCTTTGGTCTGTGTGCTTAGTAGTCTAATTAAAATTTGGTGAGGCAAGGCTATTTTCTAGTATTGTCTGTTTGGTATACTAAGTACATCCTATATCTGTACTGGCAACTCTTTCCCAATTTGGGGAAACTGTCTTCTAAGGTTTTGGTGAAAATCCTTACTATGCACCTAGGTTGAAATTCTTCTTCTTTATTGTCTTAGTTGTTAAATTTGAACTCCTTACAGAGTTCTAGTTATATTGAAATTCCCACTAATACATCTTATTCATTTGTCTTTCTTTTTGCTGAAATATTCTTGACGTGTCATCCTGTTTTCCAGCTCAGATATTTTGTTTTATCCTGGATCCCTTCTATTGGTGGGACTTTACAATTTGTTGTTGTTGTTGTTGAACTTATGGTACTTTTCATTTCTAGTGTTTCACATTGTACTGACAAATACCTGGAGCCTGATCCTTGTTGATTGAATGAATGCTAGAAGGTCATAACTCCCTCTTCCTTCACGATGGTATCTCACCTGAGTTTATAATCATTGTTTACATGTCTTGAGAATGGCAGTTCTACCATGAGAAGATGACAAGATTCTTTTTGTCTTCTAAGGGCCTGTTTATTACTGCAAGGATGACATACAGTCTTTTCAGTAGATTACATATGGATTCTTAAGCTTTCAAAAGTCACAACAATAAAGAATTCACCTTCTTGAATTAAAAAAATATATACTAGTACTCAGTAGCCTCATGATTATTCACTCCCAGTTCAGGGGGAAAGATTCAGCTCATGAATTTAGGGATCAGATGTAGTTTTAGTAAAATGTGCCCTTTTTGGATTTGAAGAGAATAATGTGTAGATATACATTGCTAATGATTACCACACTCTCTTTTCAGTTTACCACCTGAAAGGTATGAATTTGCGTTGGCATTGGAGTATGCAATTGATGAGATCAACAAGAACCCCAGTCTTTTACCTAACATGTCTCTGAGATTTTACTTATTTAGAGAACTATGTGATATACAATATATTTATGATCCTCCATCTTCAGGCGTGATAGAGTTCAAACTTTGGGCTCCTAACTATCGGTGTGACACATATTTATGTAATACAGCAATTTCAGGACAAAAATGGATAAAAGCTGCAAGGGGGGGAATGTCCATCCAATTTGATCAATTACCACAGGTGAGATTGTTCAGAAGGGGAGAGTGTGAGTGTTTTTTATGTTGGCTTTATCATGACCATGGGGAAAAAGAAAGGAGGGTTCTGGGTTTATATATGTGTTCATCTGGGTATCTAAAATCATTAATCAGAGATACTATGGGATCAGTCAACATGATTCAGATGTTAAATTGTGTTTCATATAGGTCCTATCCTCATAATGCTTAATTTGTTTTGTCTCCTATAGCTTATCTATGGATCATTTGAACCTATGTTGAATGACCATGACAGGTTTCATTATGTATATCAGATGGCCACCAAGGACACTTCCCTAACTCTTGCCATGGTCTCTTTGATGGTTCATTATACCTGGAACTGGGTGGGACTGGTCATCTCAGATGATGACCAAGGGATTCAATTTCTGTCAGCCTTGAGAGAAAAGATGCAAAGAAATGGAATCTGCTCTGCTTTTGTGAATGTAGTCCCAGTAAACAACCAGTTTTACTTGAGAAGACATGGAATATATTATGAGCATATTATGACATCATCAGCAAATGTTATCATCATATATGGTGACACTAGCTCTACTCTCGATGAAACCATCAGAATGTGGCAATATGTAGGCACAGGAAAGATCTGGGTCACTACCACACAATGGTATGACATCTCAAGTAAGAAATACTTAAGCCTTGACCCATTTCATAGGACTTTCACTCTTTCTCAACACCATGGTGATATTTATGGATTTAAGAAATTTATCCAAACACTGAAATCTTCCAAGTACTTAGAAGACATTTCCTTGGAAATGTTGGGGTGGATGTATTTTAATTGTTCTGTGTCAGAGTCTAAATGGAAAACCTTGTATAATTTTTCATCCAACACATCACTGGAATTGTTGACACAGCACACTTTCGATGTGGCCATGAGTGAGGAGAGTTACCATATATACAATGCTGCATATGTGGTGGCCTACTCCCTCCATGAGCTGCTGCTTCAACAAGTAGATATTGTATATATGGATATTGACAACAGACCTCAGAGTGACTGTTGGAAGGTAAAATGTCCTTTATGATTGATATCTAGTTCCATCACTATTATTATTTGTAGATTATCCCAGATCTGGTAAATCTAAATTGTTAAGAAACTTTTCTCCAAATATAGGGATTTCTACATTTAAAAAATATATTTTTATTTATTTACTGAGAGAGACAGAGAGAGAGAGGGAGCACACCAGGGCTTCCTGCCAGTGCAAACGAACTCCAGATGGATGTGCCACCATGTGCATCTGGGTTATGTGTGTCCTGGGAATCCAACCTGGGTCCTTTGGCTTTGCAGGCAAGTGCCTTAACCACTATGCCATCTCTCCAACATTGATTCACACATTTTTAAACCTTAGTATGTTAGATGTGTGTTTTCTCATAAAAAATAGTGTAATTAAAGATAAGCATATGAAATGTGCATCAGTGATGATTTGACAGAAGACATTAACAAGCCCATTATTTTCAGTGTTTATAATGTTCACCATTCAGTCCCATGGACACTAAGTAGTGAATACAGAAAGCCTTTTTTTCTTAAAGTAGAAAAATTTATGTATCAACAGGATGTGTTTTAAATTAATTCAGAACAAATTAAATATATCCATATCCTCAATTTCTTAATTATAGCCTTGTATGTAATCATATAATAAGGCAGTGTTAAAATTTATCTCAGTCTCATATATATTATTGGAAAGATTTGTTTGGGTCATTATTCATAAGACACACTGATTTTAAAACTTTATGATAACATTAAATAGTTATCAAATTTATAATAATAGCTATTTTACACAAATAACCCTTTGAGAGTGAGAGATTATAGAAATTGTGAGGAGGTCCTCACTTTTCATTTGCTGTCTTATTGTGGCCATGTTCAATTATAAAACATACATCTCTTTCAGCTGAACTATTTACTAAAAGACATGCAATTTACCAACCCTGTTGGAGACTTAGTGGATATGAATCAGAAAAGGAAATTAGACCCAGACTTTGACATTTTCAATTCATGGGATTTTCAAGAAAGTTTGCAGGTAAAGGTGAAAACAGGACGGTTTTCCCCATATCTTCCACAAGGACAACAACTGCAATTACTGGACGACATGGTAGAGTGGACCCCTGGAAGTGGACAGGTGAGATGGATCCAATAGTATATTTACATGAACATAAATAAACCAAACTGAATAAGATATTGTATATAACTGCACGAATTTTGCAGGTAGAAGATACTATCATTTTTGGACTCACTTTACATTTTTTTTAATTTATTTATTTGACAGAGAGAGAAAGAAGGAGAGAGAGAGAGAATGGGTGTGCCAAGGTCTCCAGCCACTGAAAATGAATATTTGATATATGTGCCACCTTGTACATTGGGCTAACATGGGTCCAAGGGAATTGAACCTGGGTCCTTTGGCTTTGCAGGCAAATGTCTTTACCACTAAGACATCACTCCAGCCTACTTTACAGTTTTGTTTTTGTTTTGTTTTGTTTTGTTTTGTTTTTCGAGGTAGGATCTCACTCTGGTCCAGGCTGACCTGGAATTAACTCTGTCATCTCAGGGTGGCCTTGAACTCATGGCAATCCTCCTACCTCTGCCTCCCGAGTGCTGGAATTAAAGGCATGCGCCACCGCGCCCAGCTCTACTTTACACTTTTTAACTTGTCATTCTTATATTTTATTAGAAGAGAAGCAGAAATATGTTTCACATTTTTCCTACATATTTATACATATGATATACAGTATGCAAATGGTATGTGCCCATTCTACTATTTGTAGGTAATTAGAAAATAGTTTCACTGATGGCATAATATGTTACAGCATTGTTGATATGAAAGAAGTAGTTAAAATCGATATGTAATAATGATCATTTGATTTTCCTCAGATTCCTTCCTCTGTGTGTAGTGTAACTTGCACCCCTGGATTCAGAAAATCCCAACAGGAGGGGAAGGCTCCCTGCTGTTTTGATTGTATTCCCTGCCCAGAGAATGAGATTTCCAATGACACAAGTAAGTTTTACCTTAGGAAAAATTCTACAGAATGTTTATTTCCTCTCTCAAACTCACTAGGACATTGTTCAAATCTGGAAAACATTTGAAGAGATAAATATTTCTTCTTTTATTTAGTAATGACATTCATATGATCATAAATACTTCAAATATAAAATACACACCTTTTGGACAGCATTATATATAATACTTTCCCCATTAAAATCTTTTCAGGACACAATAGTAATTGTTGTGTTTCACATATGGGATTACCTGTACATAGAGGTGATTTTAATGAACCAACGTAGATTTCCAATGAAAGCCATAGATCTAGCCTGGCATGGTGATTCAAGACTTTAATCACAATACTCAGTAGAATGAACTATGAAGATCTGTGAGTTCAAAGCTGCCTAAGGCTGCAGAGTGTGTTTCAAGTCAGACTAGGCTAGAGTGAGACCATACCTCCAAAAAACAAATATGAAAAGCAGAGCATGAATCTTCCAAAGCCTAATCTTTTCAGTACCCAGCAAAGTCACTGACACAGATCAAATAGGTACAGAATAATTTTTTTCTTAATAAATATATGATCAGAACTTAGATATGTTTAATTACAATACTCCTGATAAGAAGATAGAAAAATCTCCATGAGTTTGAGGCCAGTGGAACTACAGAGAGAATTCTAGGTCATCTTGCACTATATTGATACCCAGCCTCAAGAATAGCTTTAAAAAATAAATAAAATCAAGAGAAAGAACGAAAAAGAGGGAGAGAGAAAATAGAAAGAAAGAAAGAAGAAAGGAGGGAAGGAAGGAAGGAAGAGAGAAAGAAATAGAGAAATAAAAAGAGAGAGAGAGCAAGAGAAAAAGACATTATAAAAGATGTTATTTATGGTGTCAAATATGCTATGGTATAATATACACTCACTGTATATGTTGGATTTTGTATTGTTCTGTATTTTACAAGTGAATACAAAAATACTACATAGACATGCGAATTCTGTGTGTTTCTATAAGCATGCACTAAATGAATCCCATAGACCTATGAGATGATATGATACTGGTGGATAAACCTTTGAGATAATCTGAGGATTACTTTGGAGAGTGTTGTTTTTTTTTTTAATAATTGAGGAATTTGTTGTATGACCATACTGCACATTGGTCACACTCCCTTTGGGTCATGCTTCTATTCTCCCTCTCCTCACCACCTCCTTCCCGAAGAGGTTCTTCCTCGTTGCAGGTACGGGTGTCAATGTGGGGTGTTGAGTGCACCAGTCGGGGTCTGTGGGTGGGCACAATGCGTCACAATGTACATTGTCATCCTGTGGATCTAACGTCTTTCCATCCCCTCTTCTCTAATGAACCCTGGTCCTAGAGAGTATGTTATGTCGCCTTTGCTGTTCACCTTTCAGCAGACAATGATATTTCCTTTGGTGAATGCTGAGTCTCTTCCACCATCTCCCTGGGAAGTCTCTTAGTCTAGCAGTGGGAGAAACACTCATATTTACTCCAAAGTTTCCCTGTAATATTTCCCGTGCCATGGCAGCATATTACAGATGACGTGTCTACTGCTAGTAAGCTGACTTTCTTTGCTTCTCATACTAATGAATTCTGGGACTTATAGGTAGTTGCTGCTGTCTATAAAAAGAAGATTTTTTAGCCAATAGTGAGAGTGGCATGTACAAAACTGGATAAGCATCAACATTTAGAATATTTCTGGGCAGGCGAATCTTTATAGCAAAAAACAAACAAAACAACAACAACAAAAAAAACCTTGGAAACTTCCTTCTAGGGTCTATGAATTCCAGGTCATAGGCTTCCTATTTGGTACTAAGTACCAGGCAGAAATTCCTTGATTTATCCTAAGTAGGCATAATATTAAATTAGAGAGATATTAATTCTGCTCATATCCTATGTTCCATTAATGTACCAGTTTGCACATCTTGCCTAGTAGGTTGATTCTGAAGTTTGTAGAATCCACTGCTTGTTTATAGTATTAGTGGTCATTATCCCCAAGCATCACCTCATATAGCAATTTTTAGCTTTATAAGATTTTCCCAGCAGAAATATGGCTTCCCTTTCATTTCCAGCATGATATCTCCATGTCCTGTGATCAAAGCCTATAGAGTTATCAGGAGCAGGAGGTTGCAGTTTAGATCTGGTGGATACCCCAATATGTCGACCATGTGATGCATTATTTGTCAGGACTTTGGGAGCCTCCATGACTAGGGGGTCACTCAATTCTGGCACTGGTATTTACCAGCAACAGCCCATTGTCTTAGGTTCAAACTTCTTCCACCCTTATAGGACACTGCTGCCCAAACAATTCCTCTCTCTTATGAAGACAGTTATATCATTTCATTGGTAAACAAAACAAGTTTCTATGCCACTGATACTTTTGCTATTTCCTTCCTCCCTTAACCCAGACTCCTGCCAACACTTCCACTGGTTTATTCTTTCCCTCCACTTGACTGGTGACTATCCCCTCCTCAAATCCAACCAAGCTACTCCTCTCTCCAAGCTTTCCTATAACACTACTGATGCTTACTGCAATTTATGAACAAATATAAATATTCTAAGTTTGGACCTCCATGGGAGAGAACATGGGTTATTTTTCTGTCATAGCCTGTGTAGTTCACTTAGTATGCTTTTTTTCCACATCCATCCATTTTACTGGATATTTCATGATTTCATTTCTCCTCACACCTGGGTAGAATTACATTGGTTATACGCAGCATCTTCATTATCCATTCATCGGTTAATAGGCATTTAGCTTAATTTCATATCCTAGCTATTGTGAACAGAGCAGCAAAAACATGGCTGAGCAATATCTCTACTGTAAAGACTAGAGTCTTTCAAGCATAAGCCCACAAGTGGAATAGCTGTGTGAAATTGCAAATCTACTTTTAGCTGTTTTTTTTTTCTATGAAGTTGGATCTCACTCTACCCAAGCTAACCTAGAATTCACAATGTAAACTCAGGTTAGGTTCCAGCTCACAGTGATCTTCCTACCTAACATTCTGAGTGCTAGTATTAAAGATGGTTTCCACTACCCAGAACAAAGAGAGAATAGAGTGAGAATGGGTACACCAGGGCCAGTAACCACTGCAAATGAACTCCAGATGCATACATCACTTTGTGCATTCGGTACTGAGGAATCAAACTCTGGTTGTTAGGTTTTACAGGCAAGCACATTAACTACTGAGTCATCTCTTCAGTCTTCAAATCTTTCTCTCTCTTTTTAATTAATTAATTAACTATTATCAACATATTTCATACGGATATATCTTGTGTTGGTACCCTCTTTACTATGTCCATGTTCACATTCCTATGGGGTCCCACTTCAGTGGGGTTGCAGGTATTCCCTACAGAGTTATGGTTTATGCTTGTGGGAGCACCAGACAAGCATTTTTGGGGTGGAGGAAAGCATCTGAGCATAATGTCCCAATCTATGGCTCTTAAAATCTCTCTTACCCCTCTTCTGCAAATTCTTTAAGCTGTGGTTGTTGAGTTTTAAGTCTATTTCAGTGATGAGCTCTTATGAGCCTGTGGATCATTGCTTTTGTAGGTGTTGAGTATCCTCAGGGTCTGTCTCCTTCATGCCGGCCTTGATTCCATTGGTTTGTTTCTGTTTTTATGCCAATACCATGCTGGTTTTGTTACTATGGCTTTGTAATGTAGGTTTACATAAGGCATGGTTATACCTCCAGAGGCATTTTTTTTTTTGGATTAGATGTTTGGATATCTAAATTGGATATCTAAATATATGTTTGTATCTAAATTGATCAGGGATGAAGGCATATAGTTTTATTTTCTTGTTGTATCTCTGTCTGGTTTTGGTATTAGGTAGTGTTAGCTTCATAAAAGGAGTTTGAGAGGATTCCCTGTTCTCCAAGTATGTGAAATATTTGGAAACAAATTGGTTTCAGTTCTTCAATGAAGGTTTGATAATATTTAGCTGAGAAGCTATCCAGTCCTGGATTTTTCTTCTTGGTGAGGTTATTGATTACCTTTTCAGTTTCCATGGATATGACATTTTGTTTTAGGAGATTAATATGCTCTGAGTTTAGTTTTGGTTGATGGTGTGTGGCTAGGAATTCATCCATTTCTTCTAGATTATCCAGTTTTGTGGAATAGAGGTTTGGGAAGTATTCCCCAATGATTCTTCTATTTTCATAGATACCTTTTGTAAACTGTCCTTCTTCATTTCTGATTTTGTTAATATGCAACTTGCTTCTTTACTGCTTGACCAAATTGTACAGGGGTTTATCAATCTTGTTTATTTTTTCAAATAACCAGCTCTTTGTTCCATCAATATTTTTAATTGTGTCCTTAGTTTCCAATTCATTAATTTATCCTCTGGTCTTCATTATTTCTTTCCATCAGGAGCTCTAAGGATTGGATTCTTCTTGTTTTTCCAATACCTATAGGTGGACAGTTTATTAATTTGCAATCTCTCTGTCTTTGGTATGAAGGCATTTAGTGCTATGAATTTTCCCCTTAGGACTGCCTTCATTATGCTCCATAAAAGTTTAGTAAGTTGTGTTTCCATGATCTTTCAATTCCAGGAAATTTACAGTTTTTTTTTTTTATTTCTTCCACAACTCATTCATTATTTAAAAATATGTTGTTCAGTTCCCAGGAAATGGTGTAGTTCCTGATGTGTATCTTGTGGTTAATTTCTGGTTTTGAAGCATTGTCATCTGTTATGATGCAGGAACTTACTTCAATTTTTCTGAATTTATGGAGGCACCTTTTATGGCCTTACATATGGTCTAATTTAAAAAAGGGCATTGAGTTGCTGAGAAGAATGTGTTTTTTATAGAGTTGGAGTCCTTTAGGTCTAGCTGATCTAAGGTGTTGCTGACCTCTATTTGGTTCCTGCTGATTTTCTGCTCGTATGGTTTGTCTATTGATGATAGAGGAGTAGTAAATTATCCAATTATGATGGTATTGGCATTTATTTCTGTTTTGTGGTCAAGTAGCTTTTGTTTTATAATGTGTGGTGCACCTGTGTTTGGCATATATAGTTTTATGATTGTGATGTTCTCATGTTGAATCATTCCTTGATGAGCAAGAAGTAGCATTCTTTGTCCTTTTAGTACATTTGATATGTAGTTTATTTTATCATATATTAGTATACTAACACCAGCTTGTTTCTTATTTCCATTTGCTTAGAATATCATTTTCCATCCTTTCACTCTGAGCAGGTGTCTCTCTGTAGTGGTGAGGTGGGTTTCTTGAAGACAACAAATAGAAAGGTCCGTGTTTTGATCCACCTTGTTGAATTGTTTCTTTCGATGGGTGAGTTAAGACCAATAATATTTAAAGTTATAACTGTGAGGTTTGATTTAAGCCCTGCCATCATGGGATGCTTTATGGGTTTGGTGCTTTCTAGTGTTTTGTGCTTTTTTGAACCTGTTCCAGTTTTGGTGATTTTGATATTCTTCTTATAGGCTCTTGAGATTTGTTGTTTGACTATTCTTTGTGGAGTATTCCTTCCAGAATTCTCTGTAGGTTTGGCTTTGTGTTCAGGTAACCATATAGTTGACTTTTTTCATGGAAGATTTTCTTTCACCAGCTATTATGAGGGATACATTTGCTGTCTATAGTAGCTTGGCTTGGACACCCATATGTTTTAGGCTTTGAAGTGTTCCATTCCAGGCCTTTCTGGCTTTCAGGGTTGTCATTGAGAAATCTGAGGCAATGCTGAAGGGATTGCCTTCATATGTAGTAAGCTGTTTCTATCTTGCTCCCTTTAGCACTCTCTGTTATTGTTGTTGACTTTTAACTACGGTATGCCTTGAAGAGTTTCTTTTTCTTTGATCCTGTCTGTTTGGCATTCTTTGGGCTTCTTATATATGGATGGGCTTATCATTTCAGATATCAGGAAATTTTGCTTCATTAATTTTATGAATATGTTCTCTATGACACTGACCTGAATTTCTTCACCTTCTGGTATGCTCATGATCTGGATGTTTGGTCATTTTAGGGTATCCCACAGTTCCCTCATACTGTGAACATATGAGTTTTTGAACATAGCAATGTTCCTGGCCTCTTGATCAATTTCTTCTGTTTTGTCATCTAAGTCAGAAGTTCTGTCTTCCACATGAGTAACTTCATTAGTAAGGAGTTCTAGAGAGGCTTTTATAAGATCCATTTTATTTTTGTTTTCTGTTGTGCTATTTTGCCTCATGTCCATCTCTTTTGTAAGGTACTATTTCCTTTGAGTTCTGCTTTTCCTGATGATCCTGGAATTCATTATTGCATTTGATCATCTTCGTTAAGCTTAATCTATTGGTTATTAAGATCTTCCATTTGATGACTCACCTTCAATTCATTTGTATCTCTTTTGAGACTTCTAAAGTTTTCTCCACTTAAGCGAAGCCTCATGTCAAAATCTGAGACATCCAAGAGGCAATTCTGCTCAATTTCTTTGAAGTAGTTATTGGTTTTTTGAAGGTTTGCTTCCAGTTTAGAAATTCTTTTGATCAGGGTAACATTAGTTGATGTGTTTTCTTTTTGTGATTGAGTTTATGTTGATTTCCCTATGATTTCACTGGAAGATTCCATTGTGGGCCTAGGCACTCTTGGGAAAGATCTCTCAGCTTTATTTTTTTCTTGTGCATCTGACTTTATTTGGGTACTAGGGAATCGAACCAAGGTCCTTAGGCTTTGTAGGCAAGCATGTTAATCACTAAGCCATCTTTCCAGCCCACCCCTTTTATTTTTGCTTTTTTATTATTAACAACTTCCATGATTATAAAAAAAAATCACATGTTAATACCCTCCCTCTCCCTAGTATTCCCTTTGAAACACCATTCTCCATCATATCCCTTCCCCCTCACAATCAGTCTGTCTTTTATTTTGATGTCATGATCTTCTGCTTCTATTATGATGGTCTTATGTAGGTAGTGTCAGGCACTGTGAGATAATGGATATCCAGGCCAGTTTGTGTCTGGGGGGAGCATGTTGTCAGGAGTCCTACCCATCCATTGGCTCTTATATTCTTTCTGCCACCTCTTCTACAATAGACCGTGAGGCTTGGAAGGTGTGATAGAGATATTGCAGCACTGAGCACTCTTGTTACTTCTTTCCAGCACCATGATGCCTTCTGAGTCATCCCAAGGTCACTGCCGTCTGAAAAGAGAAGATTCTCTACCCAAAGTAAGAGTAGTGTTAATATATGGGTATGAATATTAATAGAAGTTCTTACTGGGCCATTTGATGAGCATAGTATATACATTTAGCCATACAGCAGCAGATGGTACACCCCGAGGGCTCATGACTACCCCTGTTTAAGTTTTCAGTATCAGAGATATATTCCCTCCCATTTAGCAGGCCTCCAATCCAATTAGGGGGCAGTTTATTTCCACCTTGACAAGTGTGCCACTATAGTACTATTGTATTGTACAGCCAGGCCAAATATAAGGATTGCAGTGTCCACTGTTGAGTATCTTCACTGGTGATTTCTCTTTCTCCCATTGAACTGCATGCAGAATGGTTTCTTCCAGCTTTCTGTCATCTGGTCTACATGGTGGAGGTTATCAGCTCAGTTCCAACAGGATTTCTCAGTGGTCTTGCAGCCCAAGTATGTGGAGTCTTCAGCAATAGGGTCTTACCATCTATTCCTGGTGGGGAACCAAGGGCTTTGGCAATGGCCTATAATGTTTTGGGGGCATCAGGGATGTCCCTGGCCAACAACACACTGGAAGTTATCCCATCCCTGGCACTGAAAATTTTCTAACAACGATCTATGGCTCCTGAGTGTCCCATTGTCCAAAACCGGAGGATGCCATATAATTTACTTATATCATCTTAGATTTTGAGTAGCCCTCCATCCACATTTCCTTTACTCAATCTCTTCACCTGACCTCACTTGGACCTTTTCACCCCCATTAATCTATTCTTCTAACTAAATATATACAATACTGTCCTATTTAGTACCCCCGACCCTTCCTTTCTCTTCCCTTTATATCTCTTTTCTAGCTTACTGGCCTCTGCTACCGAGTTTTTTATTTGTTGTTTTTTGAGGCAGGGTCTCGTTCTAGCTCAGGCTGACCTGAAATTCACTTGTAGTCTCAGGGTGGCCTTGAACTCACGGCAATCCTCCCACCTCTGCCTCCCAAGTGCTGGGATTAAAGGCGAGTGCTACACCATGCCCAACTCTTACTGAGTTTTCTTCCTACCCACACAGAAGTCCAATCATCTATAGCTAGGATCCACCTATGAGAGAGAGCATGAGACATTTGGCTTTCTGGGCCTGGGTTGACTCACTGAGTATAATCCTTTCCAGATCCATCCATTTTCCTGCAAATTTCATAACTTCATTTTTCTTTACTGCTGAGTAGAACAATATTGCATAAACATGTCATATCTTCATTATCCATTCATCAGTTGGGGAACATCTAGGCTGGATCCATTTTCCACATATTGTGAATTGAGTGGCTATAAACATGGTTGAGCAAGTATCTCTAAGGTAATGAGATGAGTCCTTAGGATATATGCCTAAGAGTGTTATAGCTGGATCATGTGGTAGATCTATTTTTAGCTGTCTTCGAACCTCCACACTGATTTCCACAATGGCTGGACCAGATTGCATTCCCACCAACAGTGTAGAAGGGTTCCACTTTTTCCACATCCTCACCAGCATGTATGGTCATTTGTTTTCATGATGGTAGCCAATTTGACAGGAGTGAAATAGAATCTCAATATAGTTTTAATCTGCATTTCCGTGATTAATAGGGATGTAGAACATTTTTTCAGATGCTTGTATGCTATCTGTATTTCTTCTTTTGGGAATTCTCTATTTAGCTCCATAGCCCATTTTTTAGTTGGCTTGTTTCATTTCTTATTATTTAAATTTTTGAGTTCTTTGTATATCCTAGATATTAATCCACTATCAGATGTATAGCTGGCAAAGATTTTTGCCCATTATGTATGTTGCCTCTTTACTTTATTCAAAGTGTCCTTTGCTGTACAAAATCTTTGTAATTTCATGAGGTCCAAGCAGTTAATCTGTGGTTTTATTGCCTGACCAACTGGGGTTATATTTAGAAAGTCTTTGCCAAACCAGTATGTTGAAGGGTTTCCCCTACTTTTACCTCTAGCAGTTTCAGAGTTTCTGATCTGATGTTAAGGCCTTTTTTTTTCTCAATTTTTTTAAACATTTTCCATGATTATAAAAAAATATCCCATGGTAATACCCTTTCTCCCCCCACTTTCCCTTTTGAAATTTCATTCTCAATCATATCCCCTCCCCATCTCAATCAGTCTCTTTTATTTTGATGTCATGATCTTTTCCTCCTCTTATGATGGTCTTGTGTAGGTAGTGTCAGGCACTATGAGGGAGCACGTTGTAAGGAGTCCTACCCTTCCTTTGGCTCTTACATCCTTTCTGCCACCTCTTCCACATTAGACCCTGAGCCTTGGAAGGTATGATCGAGATGTTACTCAGTACTCCAGTCGCTTCTTTCCAGCACTATGATACCTTCTGAGTCGTCACAAGGTCACTGCCGTCTGAAAAGAGAAGATTCTCTACCCAAAGTAAGAGTAGTGTTAATATATGGGTATGAGCATTAAGAGAAGTGCTTATTGGGCAGTTTGATAAGCATAGTATATGCATTTAGCCAGACAGCAGCAGATGTTACACCCCTAGGAATCATGACTACCCTTGTTTTAACTTTTTAGTATCAGGGATGTATTCCCTCGCATGGAGCAGGCCTCCAGTCCAATTGGAGGGCAGTTGGTTTCCACCATAATAGACGTGCCACTATTTCACCTGTTGGCTCATTTGGCCTGGCTGGCCAATTATCAGGCTTGCAGTGTCCACTGTTGAGTATCTTCACTGGTGATTTCTCTTTCTCCCATTCAACTACATGTAGAATGGGCTTCTTCCAGCTTTCCATCACCTGGTCTACATGGAGGAAGTTATCAGCTCAGTTCCAGCAGGATTTCTCAGTGGCCTTGCAGCCCAAGTATGTGGAGTCTTCAGCAATAAGGTCTAACCATATCTATTCTGGGTGGGAAATCAAGGGCCTCACAATGGCCTATAATGTTTTGGAGTCATCAGGGACCTCCCTGGCCAACAATTCACTGGATGTATCCCATTCCTGGCACTGAAAATTTTCTAACAACGATCTACGGCTCCTGAATGTCCCATTGTCCAAAACCGGAGGATTCCATATGATTTATTTGTATCCTCTTAGATTTTGATTAGCCCTCCCTCCACCTTTCCTTTACTCAATCTCTTCCCCTGACCTCACTTTGGGCCTTTTCACCCCCATTAATCTATTCTTCTACTTACATATATACAATACCAACCTATTAAGTACCCTCCTCCCTTCCTTTCTCTTCCCTTTATATCTTCTTTTTAACTTCCTGGCCTCTGCTACTGAGTTTTTCCTTCTCACACAGAAGCCCAATCATCTATAGCTAGGATCTATATATGAGAGAGAACATGTGGCACTGGCTTTCTGGGCCTGGGTTACCTCACTTAGTATAATCCTTTCCAGATCCATGCATTTTCCTGTAAATTTCATAACTTCATTTTTCCTTATAGCTAAGTAGAACTCCATTGTATAAATGTGTCATATCTTCATTATCCACTCATCAGTTGAGGGACATCTAGGTTGGTTCCATTTCCCAGCTATTATGAATTGAGTGGCAATAAACACGGTTGAGCATGTACTTATAAGGAAATGGGATGAGTCCTTAGGATATATGCCTAGGAGTGCTATAGCTGGGTCATATGGTAGATAAATTTTTAGCTGTCTTAGGAACCTCCACACTGATTTCCACAATGGCTGGACCTGATTGCATTTCCACCGACAGTGTAGAAGGGTTCCTCTTTTTTCACATCCCCGCCAGCATTTATGACCATTTGTTTTCATGATGGTAGCCAATCTAACAGGAAAGAGATGGAATCTTAATGTACTTTTAATCTGCATTTCCCTGATGACTAGGGATGTAGGACATATTTTTAGATGCTTATATGCCATCCGTATTTCTTCTTTAGAGAACTCTTTATTTAGCTCCATAGCCCATTTTTTAATTGGCTTGTTTGACTTATTATTTAACTTTTTGAGTTCTTTGTATATCCTAGATATTAATCTTCTATGAGAATTTTGATGGGGATTGCATTAAATGTGTAGTTTGCTTTTGGTATGACTGCCATTTTCACAATATTGATTCTTCCAATCCAGGAACAAGGGATTTTTTTTCATTTTCTAGTGTCTTCTGCAGTTTCTTGCTTGAGTGGTTTATAGTTTTCATTTTGGAGATCATTTACTTCCTTGGTTAGGTATATTCCAAGGTACTTTACTTTCTTTGATGCAATTGTGATTGGGAGTGATTCTCTGATTGCATCCTCTGTGTGTTTGTTGTTAGCATATAGGAATGCTACTGATTTCACTGTATTTATTTTGGATCCTGTTACATGGCTGTAGGTGTTTATCAGCTCTAACAGTTTGCTGGTAGAGTCTTTAGGGTCCTTTATATATAGAATCATGTCATCTGCAAATAATGATAACTTGATTTCTTCCTTTCCAATTTTTATCCCCTTTATGTGTGTCTCTTGCCTTATTGCTATGGCTAAGATTTCCAGTACTATAATAAATAGAAGTGGGGACAGTGGACACCCTTGTCTTGTTCCTGATTTGAGTGGAAAAGCTTTCAGTTTTCCCCCATTTATTAATATGCTTATTGTAGGGTTGTCATAAATAGCCTTTATTATACTGAGATATGTTCCTGCTATTCCCAGTCTCTGTAGGACTTATATCATGAAGGGATGTTGGATTTTGTCAAATGCTTTCTCTGCATCTAATGAGATGATCATGTGATTTTTGTCCTTCAACCCATTTATGTAATGTATTACATTTATAGATTTGTATTTGTTGAACCATCCCTGCATCTCTTGGATAAAGCCTACTTAGTCAGGGTGAATGATCTTTCTAATATATTCTTGTATTCTGTTTGCCAATATTTTGTTGAGAATTTTGCATCTATGTTCATGCAGGCGATTGGTCTGTAATTTTTTTTTTGTTCTATCTTTGCCTGGTTTTGGTGGCAGGGTGATGCTGGCTTCATAGAAGGAGGTTGGTAGGATTCCTTCTTTTTCTATTTTATAGAAAAGCTTAAGAAGCAATGGTGATAGTTCTTCCCTGAAGGTCTGGTAAAATTCAGCAGTGAATCTATCTGGGCCTGCACTTTTTTTATTTGGAGATTTTTTTATAAGTGCTTGAATCTTCATACTTGCTATAGGTCTATTGAAGTGATTAATCTCATCTTGATTTAATTTAGGTAGGTCATATAAATCAAGGTAATCATCCATTTATTTCAAATTTTCATACTTAGTGTAATATATGTTTTTATAATATGTCCTTATGATTTTTTTGAATTTCTGTGGTATCTGTTGTGATGTTGCCTTTTTCACCTCTAATTTTATTAATTTGGGTTTCTTCTCACTTCCTTTTGGTCAGATTTGCTGAGGGTTTATCAAGTTTGCTTGTCCTCTCAAAGAACCAACTCTTTGTTTCATTGATTCTTCTGACTTTTTTGCGGGGGGTTCTATTTCATGAATTTCTGCGCTAATGTTTATTAGTTCTTCCCATCTACTGATTTTTGGTTTGCCTTGTTCTTCTTTTTCCAAGGCTTTAGGGTGAAGCATTAGGTCGTTTACTTGAGACCTTTCTAATTTCTTAATATAGACACTTGATGGTATAAATTTCCCTCTTAGGACTGCCTTCATTCTGTTGCAAAGGTTTAAGTATGTTGTGCTCTCATTATCATTTGACCCTACGATTTTTTTTTATTTCCTTCTTGATTTCATCATTGACCCATTCAATATTTAGTAGTAGTGTATTTTTTAGTTTCCATGATTTTTTGTATGCTGTATAGCTTTTCTTGCTATTGAATTGTAGTTTGATTGCATTGTGGTCAGATAGAATGCAAGGAACTATTTCAATTGTCCTGTATTTGTTAAAATTTTCTTTGTGTCCTCATATATGGTCTATTTTAGAGAATGTTCCATATGCTGCTGAAAAAAATGTATATTCTGCAACATTTGATGAAATGCCTTGTATCTATCTGTTAGGTCCTTTTATCAATGACCTCATTTAATCCAGATGCCTCTCTGTTTATGTTTTGCCAGGATGACTTGTCAATTGATGAGAGTGGGGTGTTGAAGTCACCCACTATCACTGTGTTTGGTGTTATCTGTGACCTTAGCTCTAATAGTGTTTGTTTGATGAAGTGACATGTTAGGTGCATATATGTTTAGGATTGTAATGTCCTCCTGTTGGAGGGTTCCTTTAATCAATATAAAGTGACCTTCGTTATCTTTCCTAATGTTGGACTGAAGTCTACCTTGTCATATATTAGTATAACAGTCCCTGCTTTTTTTCTAGGCCCATTTGCTTGATAAACCATTTTCCAACCTTTCACCCTAAGATAGTGTTCATACTTTGTAGAAAGGTGAATTTTGGAGGCAACAAATTGAAGAATCCTGCTGTTTAACCCAATCTGCAAACCTGTGTCTTTTGGTTGGGGCACTGAGGCTATTGATATTAGGAGATATTATTGAAAGGTGTGTATTTATTTTTACCATTTTTTTTAGTTCTTCCCATTTTACCTTTGCTTTCTTGTATTAACTAGTATTTGAGTATGGCTTGCTTTTTCCAGGTTGCTTGTATGTGTGCTTTTCTTTCTCTTCAGCATGGAGGATTCTTTCAAGTATTTTCTGTGGAGCTGGTTTTGTCTTCAAATATTCTTTAGCCTGCTTTTATTGTGGAATGTCCTTATTTCTCTGTCTATTTAAATGGATAGCTTTGCAGGATAAAGTAATCTTGGTTGACAGTTGTTATTTTTCAGAGCTTGAAATACATTACTACAAGTCTTTCTGGCTTTTAAAGTTTGTGTTGAGTAACCTGCTGTGATCCTGATGGGCTTGCCTTTGTAGGTAACTTTATTTTTCTCTCTAACTGCTTTCATTATTTTTTCTTTGGTTTGTATGTTTGGTAGTTTAATTAAAATATAGTGAAGAGAGGTTCTTTCCAAGTTTTGTCTGTTTGGTGTTCTAAAAGATTCCTGAATCTGCCTTGGCACCTCTTTCCCAATTTGGGGAAAGTTTACTTCTGTGATTTTGTTGAAAATGCCTACTATACCTTTGGAGGGAAGTTCTTCTCCTTCTACTATACCCTGAATTCTTATGTATGATTTTTTTCATAGTGTATCGACTATCTTGAAATTCCCATTCATACTTTCCTATTACGTTGTCTTTCTCTTTGTTGGATTCTATTAGATATGCTACATGGTCTTCTAGTTTCAATATTCTGTTCTCCCCTTCATCTATTCTACTGGTGAGATTTCCACAGAAATTTTTACTTCATTAACTGTGTTCTTCATTGCTAGTAATTTTGACTGGTTTTTCTTTATTATTTCTATTTCCTTATTTATGTCTAGTATTGACCCTTTATTTCATTAAATTGGTATCCTGTGTCTTCTTTGATTTCTTCTTTGACTTTTTTAAACATTTATAATCACTCTTTTGAAATCTTTCTCAGGCATTTCCACTAAATCGTTCTCACTAGAGGTCATTTTTGATGCATAAATACATTTTGGTGGATTTATATTGTCTTGATTTTTGGTGTTTCTTGTGTTATAATGTATATATTTTTGCATTATTGATCATTTAATGATTGGATTTTCTAGTTAGCTGGGTATTATTAGATGTATCAATCAATCTGATGTTCTATATCTTTAGGGTAGGAGCTTAAAATGCTAGGTGTGGCTCTCAAAGATTCTCAAAGTATCTATAAAAGTGACCCTAGGTGTTGGGTTTGCCTGCTATGAGAGTATTCAAGTTGGCTGAGTAGAACAAAATACAGGCTGATTCTTAAACTTAACTAAACAATGTACACTTTCAATGAAATACAGCACAGAGTATTTATACAAGAATAGATATTGTGACAATCAAATCCTCTAATAATATCACTGTCCCTTAGGGTGTCTGGTGCCACACACCCTTAATCCTGTCAACAAGGAGGTTAAGATTTCTGGTCTGCTGAAGGTTCCAAGTCAGCTTGTGACCAAGTGAGACCCTTACCTAATGTACAACAGAAGAGGAAGCAAAGCCACTATACATCAAGCAGCAACAAATAATAAGCCCAATATATAGTTTATTTAACAATGTCAAATCCAACCATCTATCGGATTTAACCTATAATTTATTCTGATATGGAAAGTGCAATTAACACTTCCAGTTCAGTCCTATATACCAGGCTTATTTGGTGGGCACTGATCTGGTGTAATCCCAGTTACCCTTTGGAATGATCTTGGTCTCAGTCATGCTGCGTTCCTGCTTGGGTCCCTCTTTGCTGCATTGTGGGTTCAAGTAGGCTGACTGGGTCATTGGATTGCTGCTCTGGTTGCTAGTGCTGGGTGCTGTGAGCTCCCTTCCCCTAGTCTCCGGTGCTTGCTAGCTCTTGCCCTGGTGGTGGGGGAGAGAGGCTGTGGATGGTGGTTCTAGTTCTCCCACTGGTCTGAGTGATCCTCTACCTCGTGATCTGCTCCTCCATTGTTCGCTGCAGTTCTCCACATTTCTTGAGTTTGCAAAGAGCTTTGGCATGAGTGGAAAATCCCCTCAGCTGGCTTCTCCTGCAGGTCAAGCCCAGCTTTGTAGCTATGGCCCCACAGTCCTGGTGTGGCCACTGCTGTCTGCCTGTGTGGGTTCTGGATGCTATGGATCTCTCCTACTTCTCTACTGCCATTGGTAATTTCTTATACACCTCACTTTTTAGTAGAAGAATGTATTTTGCTGGGGTTTTATTTGGCTTTTTCTCCCCTAGGCTGCTTTTGTGTGCTTCCTACACTGCCATCTTAACCGGAAGTCAGATGTCTCGGATTTTTGGCTTTCATTCTTTTTATTTATTTATTTTGCATTGTGGTGTACCCATCTTGAGGAAAATATTTTATTCTATTGAGGGGGAAGTATTTCTCCTTGTAGTCTCCAGTGGGTGTTTTGCTTCAAATGTGTACCAAATAGGTATATGATCTGGTTATAACTATTACAACTGTAGATTGCAGGCACATCAAAGGCACCTGGGAGGCTGGGAGGTGGGGAGCTGAGAACTCTGGCATACTCACTCCACTTGCACGAACTCTTCAGCACAGGGGGCTCAGGGGTTGATGAACTGAGAGCTGGGAAGCTGGAGAGACAGAGGCAAGAGTCTAGCTCCTACAGTGGCCATGCACCCTGTGACTCAGAGGATTAGGGATTATGGTATGGAGGGGCAGGTCAACCAGGAAACCAGAGCAAAAGGCCTGTTTCCACAGCCCACACTCAGGGACCAGGCCACCCTATGGCTGCAGCATGAATATGGGAGCCAGGGAACTGGTAGGTGGGAAACTGGTAGGTGGGAGCTCGGGCTTACTCACTCCACAAGTGCACCTTCTGGGAAAGGTTATCCAGAAGTTGGGGAATCAGGGGCCACTCAGTCAGGAAGGTGGAGTGAGGAGCCTGCTTCCGGAGCAAGTGCAAAGGTTCCAGGCAGCAGCAAGGGAACCAACCAGCACCCACTAATCACTTTGGAGCAGGGTATCTGGGAACTGGGGAAACAGAGCACTTCAGTCAAGAAAGCAGAGTAAGGGGCCTGCTTTCACAGAACCTCACAGGGTCCAGGCAGCCCCAAGGCAGCCCCAGGGGAACCACTGGGCCCAGAAAACTGGGAGGAGGGATAAGGAGATCTGCCCTACTCACACTGCGCACACCCTCCAGAGCCTATCTCTTGTTTTTAAATGGGAAACAAACTCACATTTAATTGTGATATTCAGTATTTTTAAATTGTACCCACTTCTGATTTCAGCCCTCCTATCTTTAATTTAGGCTTTTGAATATGATAGGCAAACATCACCTATCAGAGGTTGATGTATTTAATAAGTTTATCTCTGCAATTCCTATTTGCATCACTGAAAATTCCTTTGAAATGCCAATAGCCATGGCAGTGGGCAACAGTAAATTTTCTTCTTGAATCATTGAAAAGTTCAGATTCTCATAACACTCTCTCTTCAGAATGGATATCTACCCTAGTGGGGAAAGTTTATATGTACCAGTTTAAAGACCTTTTTTTGCTTCAATATGAGATATGACATTATTCCTTAGAATCAAGAAAACTTGCCTGTGAAGGCTATACTAGACCATGTCTTCAGATCTTTTCCTTTTTTGGTGGGGAGGAAGTGGAGCAAAACCTAGCCAGAATTATAAGAAATCACACGGGGATAGCTAGGCAGAGAGTGGGTAGGAAAAATTGAGAGAATTCCTCATCTGCCACATCCAATGTGTGTGCTTCACAGAAAAACAGTCACTATAAATTCACAAAATACAGCAGAAAGAATTACAAAAACCAATCACGTGAGGATTCTGGAAGGCAGGATGAAAAGGTATGAGGGTAATGGCAAAGGAAGAATACCCAGTGTTCTAATCAGTCCAGGCATATGGCCTGGCAAATGCTAGAAACAGTTGGAAAACCTGTGGTCTTTTCAGACTCGCAGTGGTGGTAATACTGTAGTGTGGGGAATATTCTGCCTTGTGTGTATTAGAGATAAACATCCCAAAGCCCCAAAGAGCAGGGGATGTGATTAGAGCCTTTGGCAGTTGGTCCTGTATTCACTGGTATGGAGGAAAAAAGGAGAGCTGCAACAGCCTCCATCCAATCCCAAGCATCCCCCTTTTTCCATAGGGGACTCAGTCCCCTGTAGCAACCTTTAGTTTGGCAGGGTTCAGATGTTGTTTAGGGAACTTGTCTACAGAGTTTGAGCTGCACAGGGCTGAGTGCACATGCACTGTCTTGTGGAATGATCTGTTGCACAAGAAGACCACCGAGGGGATGAGGAACAACTGTAAAAGTCATCCTTTTCCAGGAGTCTTTGTTTCAATGACACTGGTAATGAATACATGAACTTGGATAGAGAGGAGGCAGTCACTGGTAATGTCGGAGGACTGCACTGCTGTGTAGTAAGCCAAGAGCAAGCCCAATCCAAAGCAGTTAGGTCATTGCCTTTCTGCGTTTGACAGTCACTGGTACGTTTCAATTCCTTTATTGAACCAATGATACTCAGAGAAGTACAGTGTGCAAAAAAGTGACATGTGCAGCAGGCTAACCAGCTGACCACAGAAACAGATGAGCAAAAGACTCACAGTCATTTACCTGGCTAAGAAATAGAGCCTACAGGAAAAGGTTAAAGAACCTGTCAGCCATTATGTTGCTCAGCTAGGGAATGGATGAGACTTTCTCCTCCAAATGGCATTCAAACCTTTCTTATGAACAAACAGGGGAGCACACAAAGATCCCTGAAAATGGAATGAGGGAGACTTCCAGCCACAACCAGAGATCTCCATGGAGTGATGTGTCACCAATGGTCCTGGCTGTTACTGACAGAAGCACAGGAATAAACAGTAAAATAAGAGGAAACTGAGTCAGAATATGGCACCATTCCAAGCACCACTTTAGAAAATTCGTCTCACATTGTGGGACTCACAATTCTGGTTTTTCTCTATGCTTGGGCTGCCCTCCTGCAGTGCTGATCTTCTCTGCTTTGCTGGGTTCCAGGATCCACCTGTGAGATGGTGCAACTGCCCAGATAGGGTCTTTGATTGCCCTGAAAAATACCAGAGAAAGATTTTGACACTGTCACCTGATTCTTCACTACCCAGACTATCAATTATGCACAGAGGGAAGTACTACAAAATTTCTTGTCATGAAAGGTCTTGGGTCACATGGAGAGCTGAAGGCAGCCATGCTACAGCTGAGGAAAGGTCTTTCTGTGCAGTGGCCTGACTCTGCTCCTTACACCCTTGTGTCAGGGGTCCTTCCCCACAGCCTAGCTAGGAATCCTGTGGCCCCATTGCAGGCAAGCCTTCCACACATGCCTGGTTGGCAACCTACCCAGGTCTGGCTGTTGACTGGGTCTGCCCACTCACCTCTGTGCCAGCTGTCCTTCCTATCCAGTGGCTCCCAGGCCAGGGCTGCACCAGCACTGGGCATACCCTTGACTCAGGTAATGCTGGGAAGTGGAAGGGGCACCAACATGGGTGTCTAGCAGCAGCCCATTTCAACACTTCTATGAGGTTGTTGAACCATCTGGAGTTGATTTTCAAGGAGGGTGAAAGATGTGGTTTCAATAGCAATGAGCAGAGGGGACATCCAGGTCTTGTTCCAGACTTTTATGGAAATTTTTTAAGATTTTCCTAATTTAGTATGGTATAGGATTTAGATCTGTTCTACATAACCATTGTTATATTGAGGCATGACCCCCTCAATTCTTAATTTGTCCTGTGATTTAACCATGAAGGTGTATTGATTTTTTTCACAATCTTTTCTACATATACTGCAAAGA
The DNA here is from genome assembly GCF_020740685.1 of Jaculus jaculus. Classification (NCBI taxonomy): domain Eukaryota; kingdom Metazoa; phylum Chordata; class Mammalia; order Rodentia; family Dipodidae; genus Jaculus; species Jaculus jaculus. The sequence continues at coordinate 22,504,005 of NC_059113.1, forward strand.
TCATTTAATTTCAGTCCTTAAGTGTAATATATTATGTTTATCACTTTCTGTGTATTGAACCATATCTACATCCCTGAGCTGAATACTACTGTTCAAGATGGATGATAGCTTTTATATGTTGTAGTATTTGATTTGAGTGAACTTTATTGAGAATTTTTGTTTCTACATTCATCAGAGATATTTGTCTAGAATTTTCATTTCTTCTGTCTCTGTCTTGTTTTGTTATTGGTGCCATGCTGATTTCATAATAGGAATAAATAAGTATTTCCACCTGTGTAATTTTATGAAACAACTAGTAACAGTGGTTTTCTTCTTCTATAAATTCTTTGTCATGTTTGGTGGTGAAAACATGTGAGCTTGGACTTTTTCTGGTTGAGAGGATTTTAATTAGTATTTCAATTTCATTACAAGTTATTGCTCCTTAGATAATTTATATCTCTTGGATTGAGAGGTCATATATGCCAAAAATTTTGTTTACTTCTTCCAGATATTCTAATTTTGTGTAATAGAACAATGAGAAATATGTCCTAATGATTCTACTAATTTCATAGCTACCTATTGGAAAATCTACATTATTTTATTCTTTACTCATTTAAGAGACAGAGAGATGGAGAGATAGAGAAAGAAAGAGAGAGGGAGGGAGAGAGAGAGAGAGACAGAAAATGGGCATGCCAGGGCCTCTAGCCACTGCAAATGAACTGCAGACACATGTGCAACCTTGTGCAACTGGCTCACATGGGTCCTGAGGAATCAAATAGGTGTCCTTTGGTTTTCAGGCAAATGCCTTAACCGCTAAGCTATCTCTCCAGCCCAGTAATCTACTTTTTAAATCTTAAATTTTTCTTTCCATTCTTCTTTATTCTACTTTTCATCAGTTTAGCCAAGGATTCATCAAGCTTCTTTACATGTTTTTTTTTTAAGAACCACATTTTTTGTTTGTTTGTTTATTCCAGGTAGAGTTTCATTCTAGTCTGAGTTGACCTGGAATTTACTTCATAGTCTCAGGGTGGCTTCGAACTCCTGGTGACCCTACCACCTCTGCCACCTGAGTGCTAGGATTACAGGCGTGCGCCACCACACCCAACTGAGAACCACCTCTTTACTTCATTAGTTCATTAAATTGTTTTTTATATCAAATTTATTGATGTCTGACCTAGATTCTTTCTTTCAGTGTGCATACTCAGGTTTGGGGTGTTTTTTGTTTCCCCTGCCTTTATATGGATCAGTTCTGTCTTTCTCTCTTTTGTCTTTCTTATTTTTTTTTTTTTAGATACCTCTCCTTTTATAATGTAAAAGTCACTTAGATATACAATCTTCTATCTTTGGACTGTTATCATTATGTTTTATGTTTTCATTTTCATTCAGTTCTAGGAATTTTTTCATTGTTTATTTGTCCACTGACTCATTAATCACTCAATACTCTGTTTTGCAATCACCAAGAGATTGCGGACTTTCTGTGCCTTCTGTTTTTTTCTGATTTTTTGTGTCATTGTATTGCGGTCAGATACAAGACAAAATGTTATGTCCGATCTACTGAGTTTGTGAAGACTTGCTACATGTTCTAATATATGACCTATTCTGAAAAGATTCCATGATTTGTTGAGAAGAATATGCATTCTGTCAAGTTTGAATAAAATATGATGTGGACATATAGGTTAAGTCCTTTTAAATATGGTGTTGTTTAGCAACATGGTTTTGCAATTTTCTGTTTAGATGACTTACATATTTTCTGTTTAGATGACTTAGAGTGGGTAATTTAAAGCTCCCACTATTATGGGGCTGGGATTAATTTCATATTTATTGTTTGATATATTCACAAATACATTCAAAAATGCTTCAAAAAATTTGGTGTACCTCTGTTTGGTAAATCTTTGCTTATGAATTGAATATCCTCTTGTTGAATTGTTTCTTTGATGAGTAAAAAGTGGCCTATTTATCTCTTTTGCTGAGCAGTCTACTCTGTGCATGGACAATCTCCACAGGAGTGGAGCTGGGTGTCTTGTGTGATCACTGCATGGAGGGCCTTTTCTAGTCTTCCCTATGCATGGAGAACACTGGCAGGTGGCTTGAGAGTGTGGACATCACCTAATGTGCATGATGCCCAGTAATTCCTGATCTGAGCATGTACAGGGTGGGGCTATAATGGAGGCATGACTGAATGGGAAGAGAAGGCATATGGCCAACAAGATTCTGTGAGGCCTCCTGAGTGCCTGCCAGTTTCCTGAGGGTCTGGTGTGAGTACTGTGACATACTTTAAGATCCCTCAGCTGTCATACCTGCACAGGCCAAGGCATGATGTTAGTACCACATGGACCTGATGCTCAATCCATAAGTACACAGGGCTTGATTTTATGCTCATTAATATTTTGGTGCTTGGTGATGATCTCTGGACTACAGACAGCCTTAAGAGTGCCATATAGTGCGCACATGCATACAGGCTGTCAAGTGTAAGGAACTCAGGTATCCCATTCGTGGTGGAACCAGTGGGCTGGACACAGGTGAACAAGTTCAGCTGCTTAGATAATTTCAAAGGTGATTTAATATTATTTGAAATTGAAGTATTTGTGATGTGTTGAAGAACCATGGTGTCTAAAATGGGCAAAAAAATAATATTTAATTTTTTAATGTGGATCCTGGTGAAAAATAATAGAATAAAATAATAAACATTTAGTTGCAGTGGAAAGTAAAAATTCAGTTGTGGTTGTTTAGATGACATGTTCATACAAAATACAAATTAACATAATGGATTAGTGGTATGCATACATTAGTGGTTTGGGAGTTCCAGGTTACGATGCAAATTATCCCCTTTATTAAAAGATAGGAATATTATATGTGAAGAATAATGTTTACAGTGCTCGCTTCGGCAGCACATATACTAAAATTGGAACGATACAGAGAAGATTAGCATGGCCCCTGAGCAAGGAAGACACGCAAATTCGTGAAGTGTTCCATATTTTTAGATGAGCCTAAATAATGGTACCAAACTGCCTGTATTTACTGAAAAGAAAACTAATAAATTAAATTTAAAAAAAAAAGAATAATGTTTACAATACAGTGTTTATGGGCTTTACAGATTGCTTAGTGGTTAAGGCCCTTGCTTTCAAATCAAAGGACCCATGTTTGATTCTTCAGTACCCACATAAAGCCAGATGTGGGAGGCAGCATATGCATCTATACATCATTTGCAGTGTCTAGTGGCTCTGGTGCACCCAGTATCTCTCAGTCTCTATCTGTTTATTTTGCTGTCTCTTTCAAATAAATAAATATAAATTTAAAAATTTGAAGATGTTTATCAAGTGAAATTAATGAAAGAATTCAAAAAATTAGCAATATGTTTTATCTACACATAAATTTATATAGCAGAATTTAGAATATAATAAGAATAGATCTGTGAAAGCATTTCACAGCTGAATGACAGCTGAAGATATTTATGGATGGAAAGTCTCAATAATTGAAAAATGTTATTATTATAGAAATTAATGTACAATTCAACGCCTATATTTTAATATAAGTAATAATGTCATGTGTGTGTACACAAACATGAAGTTGAAAAGGTATCTTGCTCAACATATATGTAAATGAACACAGACCTTTGAATTCCTTACCATGGACTTGTGGAGGCAGTGTTGCAGTCAGGGTCACATTGTTGGCAGAAATCACCCAGCAAAGAGTAGTTTTGGGGGGTAAAAGTGTCTATTTTGGCTTACAGATGCTATGGAAAACTCCATCATGGCAGAGGAAAATGATGGCATGAGCAGAGGGTGGACATCACCCCCACACCCAGCCAACATAAGGAAGACAATAGCAACAGGAGAGTCTGCCAAACACTGGCAAGGGGAATCTTGCTATAATACCCACAAGCCTGCCCCCAACATAGCAAAGAAACATTCAACCAATACAAGATGTAAAACAACCAGGGCAAACACAAAACTCTGTAGCTCCAAGTCCAACAACTCTAGTCAATGACAAGTCTCCAAGTCCAATAATTCTAATCAGCAACAAGTCTCTGGATTTCCAATTCCACCCCTCCAGCTAGGCTACTCACAGTCCTGGAAAACTTTATCAGGGTCCAGAAGCTTTCTTAACAGCCATCTTGTGGTCCCAAAATTTCCACTGGGTCTCCACTGCAATTCAAGGTTCATCCTCATGGCTCCCTTGGGTCTCCATGCAGGCATCCAGAAAATCTGTTTTACACTGCCCATGGCCATTTCCAAAACACAAGATGACATTGCAAATACAATGACCCTTTCTTTCCTGCATTTCTTATATTCCACAATACCAGATAGGATGCCAAAATGTTAATCCAGGAGGGAGTAAAGCAGACTTTGAAGAACAAGACATTCTTGAGCACTCAGGTCCTTTCAAAACAGTCTACATTCTTCCTGTTTCCCCAGTACAGGTCATCTGGCCCAGTCTCAAAGATTAAAATATCATATAATTGCAGCTGAAAGGACAGAAGTTTCAGCCCAAAGATTTCATGTCTGTGCTATATCTCTCTCCTCACACCAGTCCATTTCTACACAAAGAAATCCTGTACAAATTCTCAGGTCATGGGCATAACAGCAAGCCTTTCACACAAAATGCTCCTAGCCCAGTCCTAGAAAGCTTCTGTCTCTCCCTCACAAGCCAAATCTCACAGTCCATAATTCTTACTACATTGTGTTCTTGCAGTTCTGACCAGAAAATCTATCAAGCTGGACTTACAGCACTGCAAGGTGTCTCTTAGGCCAAGGTTTCAAATCTGTCCACATTCCTCTTGAAAATTAGCTCCAAAAGGCCAAAGCCATGTAGTGAGGAGTTTAGCAGTAAATGACACCACTCGTTGGTACCAACATTACTGTTTCAATTAGGTTTGCATTACTGGCAGAAATCACCCAACCAAGAGTAGATTTTGAGGGAAAAATGGGGGTGTTCTTTTGTCTTACAGACTCAAGGGGAAGCTCCATGATGGCAGGGGAAAATGATGGCATGAGAGAGGGTGGCAGTCACCCCATGGACAGCATAAGGTAGACAATAGCAACAGGAGAGTATGCCAAACACTGGCGATGAGAAACTGGCTATACCACCCATAAACCCAACAATAAACCTCTCCAGGAGGCGTTAATTCCCAAATCTCCATCAGCCTGAACCCAGCATTTAGAACACCTAGGTTTATGGGGGGGGGGCACGTGAATGAAACCACCACCAGTAGAATTTAGTAAAATTAATTTTTCCATAATTTGTCTGTTAAGTGTAAACTCTAAGGAGATGGCATGACATGAGATGAGATGGTTGACATGAGCTGTGTAGTTGAGATTAGAATAATTTTCCACCTCATTTAAATTATAGAGGATTTGTACATATCTCCTGATTTCTTAGGACACAAACATAAGGGAAAATGTAAAGTAAAGAGATAGTTGTTAATATACATTCATTTGTCAGTGTAAACATGAACTCCCAGGCCACAGAACAGTTTGTAACAAATTTATGCTCATATAAATTATGCATTCTAAGAAATTTTTTGTTGTACACTGAATTTAAGAAGAGATGAAACTTTTGCTTTCTTGTAATGCAATTTAAAATAATAAACAATAGCTGTAAATGAAAAATACATATTATATTATGTTCACCATAAAAAGAAAAGTGAATACAAACTAAGAATTATTCTTATATATTAATTGTTGGTGAGAGCTTCATGATGCTCACAGAAACACCCAATGAAGAGCGGCTCCTGGAAGGAAAAGGTTTAGTTTGGCTGACAGGCTTAAGGGCAACTCCATGATGTTAGGGGACATCACATTCTGGCTAACATCATGGACAACAGCCACAGGAGAGTGTGCCAAACCCTGGCAAGGGAACAATACCTTGCAACCAGAAGGCTCCAAGTCCCAACTACCACCAGGTGAGGACCTAATATTCAGAATACATTAAGTTTATAGGGGACATCTGAATCAAACCACCACATTCTGCCCTAGCCCCCGTAAACTGATAACCATCCATGAGATAAAATGCCATGCATTCAGTATAATTTTGAAGGTCCCCATAGTTTTTATCAGTTTGTGGTAGTTTGAATCAGGTGTCCCTCATATATTTAGGTATTCTGAATGTGAGGTCCTCAGCTGATGGCAATTTGGAAATTAAAGCCACCTGGAGACAGTATATTGTTGGGGAGAGGCTTATGGATGTTATAGCCAGCTTCCTCTTGCCAGTGTTTGGCACGCTCTCCTATCTGATGTTGCCCAGGAGGTGATGTCCACCTTCTGCTCATCCCATAATTTTCCCTGCCATAATGGAGCTTCCCCTGAAGCCTATAACCCAAATTAAACCACTTTTTCCTGCAAGTTGCTCTTGGTTGTATTTTTTCTTCCCGTAGTGCAAACCTGACTGCAATGCACTCCCAGTCATGCTCAAACATCACCATAGTCCAATGTGTATTAACTGAGCTGTAATAACAAAAACCAATCATAATGACACAGAATAAAAATTCACACTGAAAAGATGGCATTGGGTGTAGCAAAGAAATATTCAACAATACAATATTTAAAACAAACAGGATAAACATTAAGCTCTGTAGCTCCAACTGTGACAATTCTCATCAATGACAAGTCTTAAAGTCTGATCAATCTAACTGCTGATGAGTCTCTCAATTTCCAATTTTGCCCCTTCAGCTAGGCCACTGACAGTACCAGAAAACTTCATCTAGTGCATTTCTCCTTGGTAGCCATCTCATAGTTCTGGTATCTCAATTGGATCTCCACTGCAATTTATGATTCATCCTCATGGTTCCATTGGGTTTTCACTAAGGCAAACCAACAAGTCCACTTCATACTGCCCATGGTCATTTCAAAAAAAATCGCTACAAAGTTAATGCAGGGGGAAATAAAGCAGACTTTTAAGAAAAAGATAAACCTTTTAAGAAAAAGATAAACCTTAAGCATTCAAACCACTTCCAAAGACTACATTTTCTTGTTGTCCCAATTCAGGTCAGCTGGTCCTATCTCAATGGTTGTATTCTCTCAAACTATTGCAGTTGAATGGGAAGTAGTGTTGACAGAAAGAATACATTTTTTTCTGTGCTATATTCCTCTGCTCACAGTAGTCCACTTATAAACCATACAATACTACACAACTTCCCAGGACAGGTAGATCACAAGCCTATCACATAAACTGTTTCTAGCTCACTCCAGGCAAAGCTCTTTCTCACCCTCATAAGCCAAACCTAATAGTCATTGTTCTTACTACATTTAAGAGATTCAACTGTGACCTTACTTACAGCACCGGAAGGGAAGGTTTTAGGTCAAGGTTTCACATTCTTCCACATTCTTCTCTCAGATAATTTCCAAATGGACAAAGCCACACTGTAAGGTTAGTAGCAACAAAGGTACCAAAGCTACTGTTGCATCAGCTTCAGGTTTCTGACAGAAAACACGTAATTAAGAGTGACTAATGGGAGGAAAGGGTTTGTTTGGGGTTACAAACTAGAAGGGAAGCTCCATGACAGCAAGGGAAAACAGTGGAATGAGCAGAGGGTAGACATCACCTCCTGGCCAACATCAGGCTGGCAACAGCAGCAGGAGGGTGCACCAAACACTGGCAAGGGAAAGCTGGCTAGAATACCCACAAGCCTACCCCCAACAATACCTTGCTGCCAGGAAGCTTCAATTCCTATATTGCTACCAGCTGAAGGCTTAACATTCAGAACACATAAGTTTATGGGGGACACCTGAATCAACCACACTAATTAACTATCTATATAAAAAGTTTACTGTTGGGCTGGAGAGATGGCTTAGTGGTTAAGCGCTTGCCTGTGAAGCCTAAGGACCCCAGTTCGAGGCTCGGTTCCCCAGTTCCCACGTTAGCCAGATGCACAAGAGGGCACATGCGTCTGGAGTTCATTTGCAGAGGCTGGAAGCCCTGGTGCACCCATTCTCTCTCTCTCCCTCTATCTGTCTTTCTCTCTGTGTCTGTCGCTCTCAAATAAATAAATAAATAATTTTTAAAAAGTTTACTGTTATAAGCTTAATTTTTGAAGTGGCCTGTGTAGAGAAGAGAAATACTAAAGCTGACTTGATGACACTTTGTCTCCTACAACAGATATGGAGCAGTGTTTGAAGTGTCCAGAAGATCAATATGGCAACACAGAACAGAACCGCTGTCTACAAAGAACTGTAACATTTCTTGCATTTGGAGAACCCCTGGGGATGGCTCTGGCCTGCATGGCCCTGTGTTTCTGTGCACTGACCTCTCTAGTTTTGGGGGTATTTGTGAAGCACCATGACACTCCCCTTGTGAGGGCCAACAACCGTGCTCTCAGCTACATCCTGCTCATCTCCCTGATCTTCTGTTTCCTCTGCTCCCTGCTCTTCCTGGGTCGTCCATACTCAGCCACCTGCATCCTGCAGCAGACCACATTTGGAGTGGTTTTCTCTGTGGCTGTTTCCACCGTCTTAGCTAAGACGATCACTGTGGTTCTGGCCTTCAAGCTCACCACCCCAAGAAAAATGATGAGGTGGTTGCTGGTATCAGGAGCACCAAACTTCATCATCCCCATCTGCATACTGATCCAACTCATCCTCTGTGGAGTCTGGCTGGGAACATCTCCTCCCTTTATTGAGACAGATTCACATTCTGAACATGGGCACATCATCATTGTGTGCAACAAGGGCTCAGTCTCTGCCTTCTACTGTGTCCTGGGATTCCTTGGCTCCCTCGCCCTGGGTAGCTTCACTATAGCTTTCTTTGCCAGAAAGCTGCCCGACAAGTACAATGAAGCGAAGTTCCTAACCTTCAGCATGCTCGTGTTTTGCAGTGTGTGGGTCACGTTCCTGCCAGTGTACCACAGCACAAAGGGGAAGGTCATGGTGGCTGTGGAGGTCTTCTCCATCCTGGCCTCCAGTGCAGGGCTGCTAGGGTGCATCTTTGTCCCTAAATGCTATGTCATTTTGTTAAGGCCAGAGAGGATTTCTCTTCCAAAATACAGGGATAAAATGCTTGCTTGAAACTTTAGACTTTTAAAATACTAATGTATATGTATGTGTCTATATTAAAATATGCTTTGTATTACAAGTTTTTATACATCTTTATAACCATTGTGTTTATCAGCCACATATGTATTAACATGAATATATATATATATGTATGTATGTATATATATACATACACACACACACACACCTATGTTGAAAACACCGACAATTGTAGACCAAAAATCTGGAAGTAATAAGTTACTATGAGACATTTGATTCACATATAAGTTTCTTGAATATTTTTCTGAAAGATTATAGTATACTCCTATTTAAACTGTTAGGATTCTTCCTATATTCATATATTAATCTGCATTATATCAGTTATCCATGAGATAGTTTGTAAAGGATATTAGCAGATAGGAGAAAGTGTTTCTTTTCTAAAATGCAATAGTATCATAATAAATACCATTTTTCTGAAAAATCTTTTAAAATATGAGAAATAGAGTTTATGACTAAATATAAGTTCAGGATGCAGTGTGAGAAGAGAAATCCCCTTCCTTGCTGGGCATGGTGGCACACGCCTTTAATCCCAGCACTCGGGAGGCAGAGGTGGGAGGATTGCCATGAGTTCGAGGCCACCCTGAGACTACATAGTGAGTTCCAGGTCAGCCTGGACTAGAGTGAGACCCTACCTTGAAAAACCAAAAAATAAAAGTAAAAAAAAAAAAAGACATCCCCTTTTTTGTCTTTATAATGATTTTCTAGCTAACTGAAATTACTTGTCCCCATATAAGGATAATTGCATCAGAATCTTGATGGATTGATTGGATAAAGCTAGATGGTACATATGAGCATATCAAGGGAGGGCTTGTTAAGGCACTTGAAACAATGTTTCAATTGTAGGAGGAGTTTAAAAGGTCATGCAGTTAGGATTAGTATTTCATGATGCAGTGAGAGTGTCCTGTTTTGAGGAATCTATTGAAGAAATAAAGGGAATGGGGCTGGAGAAATGGCCCAGCAGTTAAGTGCTTGCCTGTGAAGCCTAAGGACCCTGGTTCGAAGCTCGATTCCCCAGGACCCACGTTAGCCAGATGCACAAGGGGGCGCACATGTCTGGAATTCATTTGCAGTGGCTGGAGGCCCTGACACATCGATTCTCTCCTCTCTCTCTCTCTGCCTCTTTCTCTCTCTGTCTGTCACTCTCAAATAAATAAATAAAAATAAACAAAACATTTGAAAAAAAAAGAAATAAAGGGAATGGTAAAGATAAGTAGGAACAATCATAGCAAAAATAAAGTTTATGTGAAAAGAACATTATTGATAAAGTCATAGCATGGCAGGGGGATTTGTTTCTAAGATAGTGTAATTGATCTCTCAAGTATAATAGTAGACTCAGATAATCAAACCTTTGTTTACAAAATGATGAGATGCCATCAACCACAATTATTTGTGCCGAATTAGCCCTGTTTTTGTGTCTCCAGTGTCGCCCCTCTGAGACTGTGAACATGGGTCTGGATCCATGCTCTGGGAAAGGTCTTTGGACATTCCCCCAGCCCTGTGTAATGTTGACTTGGGATTCAGGATACCAGGGTCAGTTGTGTGCTGAAGCTTCCGTCCTTACACCTCCTTCCTTCTCTCAGTGGGTCCCCCTCATTGCCCTGCTAAGGAGAAACAAGAGAAGGGACCTATTTCTGTGTTCAACTTTTACCTCCCACACTTGTAGTTAACACATGCCTGTGATCCTTGGTACCAAACTCAGTAATTCTAGAGCAAATACCAAAAACGTTGAGGCACAGTTTGTTTCCAGAGTCTTTTCTAACCAGTGTAACCAAGACTCCTCCTCAAAAAAAAAAAACCAAAAACCAATTTGATATGTGATAGAGTGCTTGGCTAGCATTCACAGAACCTGGGTGTCATTAAAAATTACCTTCCTACAAGACCTAGGAAAAGTCAATATTGTTGCATGAAACTCAGTGTTTTTCTTCTAGAAAATGGAGCATATAACTTTTGCCTACTAGACTAATAGGGCCACAGAAAACAAGAAGAATAAAAAGTTGCCTTGGAATTGCCAAAACTGCTTTAGAGTTTACCACCTTTTCCTATGGGGACCTTCAGTCCCAGCCAAAGGGTGTGATGAGGAAGGGCGGGTATATAGATTCTAGTAGTGACTTTACCACTGCTGCTACCCAGGCGAAGGCAGACAGGGGCTTGGTGCTGGTAACACTGAGGAAGCCTCCATCTGTCTTATGCCTAGGGAGGGCTTTAAGGGTGTGGGAGAGACAGTGCTGATTTTCCCTACTGTCTAACAAATGAGGAAGCCAAGTGTCTGATGGAAAAAAAAATCTATGAAAGGAAGACAGTATTTAGAAATGTAAGAATAGAAGAAAAGGTGTTAGGAAGAAAGGAAAAACCAGAAGGAATAAGACAAGGTTAGGTAGAAAGGGTTAGGACATGAGCATCTACAACAGGGCCCATCGTGTACACACATCTGAGGAATAAGTGGGAAGACACATTTGTGATGAAGAAGAGACTTGAATGGGATATTTGGAGGGTGTCTGAGAGCTGAGGCAGCAACTTCAGAGGAGGTAAGAACTTAACAGTATTTCAAAAACAAAAGGCCTGATGAAATGGATGCAGTCTGTAGGTACCTGAGGAATATGTTGTGAGTGGAGCTAAAAGGAAATTGCTGAGGGAAACAGGATTCTGAGGGGAGAAAGTATCAGAATGGGATAGGAGGGTGAAGGCAAGTTCTGAGGGAGGAAGGAAGTTTGAGGAGAAGGTCTGAAGTCTTAGGAAAAAGACAGGACCAAAGGAAGGAATGAGGACAGATTGAAAGACAGGGAAGATTACAGGATGTAAGAAGCAAAAGGAGTCCTTCCTTCTGGAGTGTTGATGCAGTTTCTCACAAGTTTAGAGAACTGTATTCCAAAACTATTAGCAAATTTGCTGTGGTGCTGACTAAACTGTAGAGTATTGCTTTTATGTATAGATATTGTAAATGGTATTAAAACTGCCATGAACCTTGCTTAAGACCTGAGCATATGTTCCTCTACTATAGCCTTACTTCATTCCAGATGTTAACATGACACCAGGAATAGTGATTGAGGACCAAAGTGGGTGGAGGTGAAAAGAGAGGCATTCATTAGCACATGGTGGAGGAAAGAGCAAGGACTGAAATGGAGGCCAGGAGTCAACCCTCTTCTGCAGCTCTCCGATTGTCTGGAACATTCCATGGCTGAAGAAAGACCCACCTCCCACACAGCCTTCTTCCAGGGCCAGAAATGGAGGGTGACAATCCAGATTGACCATTGCTCCCTAAATTTTCTCCTATATCCTTATCCCATAAGCATACAGGACAATGTCCCTCCCCCTCTGGTCCAGGAACTTTCCAGACCAGTCCTCACTCATACAGTCTATTCCCATTTTAATGTTTGCCTAACTATTCTGACTTACATTAGCTAATGAAATATGTAATTCTCAACTGACTTGTTTTAATATTTTAATTATTTATTATTTGAGAGAGCGAAAGAAGGAGAGAGAGAGGGAGAAGAGAGAGAGAGAAAATAAAATGAATATGCCAGACCCAAAGGTTCTATTATAACTACTTCTGTGAAAATAACCTAGGTGCCTAAAACAGCACAACACATAATCACTCACATTTCTTGCAATATTATTTAAAAGATTCAAAGTGTAGAATAAGGACTGGTGTCAATTATCAGATGCAATCCAATAAAAGTGTGCGTAGTGCAACTTGATTCATCCTCAAACTATAAAGAAGTTAAGCCACTCACAGAAAAGTGGTATAATCATTTCTTTCTGATGTTTGAACAAAAGTTGATTGTACATATATTCCACAGTTTCTTCTGCTAATCTTGTGGGGATGAACATCTGGTATGGTTCCATTTTATGGCTTTTGTGAATGTGATACTAGTAACATAGGTTTTCAAGGTTGTCTGAGATAACTTGGCATCATTTTTTGGACATGGTATTGCTGTATCATATAGTGGCCCTAATTTTAGACTTGTAGGAACATCCTCCATTCTGATGTCCAGAAAAGCTTATATCCCCACCAAAAAATGTAAGTGTTCCAATTTCCCTGCAATCATAACAGCATAGTGCATTGCTCATTACTGTGGACAAGATATTAATGGAGTTTCTTTTAAATTTTTCATATTTCTATGTATGTTTATGATTTATCATATGCTAACTAGTAATTTGTCCCTCTTTAGGAAAATCCCTTTTACAATATTTTTCTATGCATTGGCTGGGTTCTCTGATTTTAGTATTTAATTTTGCATTCTTTATGTCCTTGTCACTAATCAGAGGTCAGGTTTATAGCTCCAATATGTTCTTGCATTATACAGGCTAAGTGTTTGATCTATTCATTGTTACTTCTGCTATGCAAAAGCTTGTGAGTTTAGTGAATTCTCATTCATCACATCTTTCAAACATATCCTGAGCTACTGCAACTGTGTACACAGAGCTCATGACAAGTGCATTCCCTTTGCTTCCCTCTGTTAATACAACTGGTAATATATCAGGTGTGGGTGCATAATGCTTTTCACACTGGATTTCATAGAGGGTGAGAAATAGAGATACTGATGTGTTCTTCAAAACATAAATATATAGATTCCCCAGCACAATTTGTGCAAGAAATTATCTCACATTCAATGCACATTTTTATCACCTTTGTCAAAACTGGTTATGGTACAATGTCATTTAGAATTCTCCATTCAATCTCAGTGATGAATTAATCATGTGAGGTACCATTCACAATTTTCATGTATGGCTTTTTTGTGTACTTTGAGTAATTTTTTGCAAAAACTCTTCCATCATATGTTTTGTTCAAGATGTATTATAAAATTAACTGATTTCTTTGCTTCTAAAAGATATTTATAATTTTTCACATGTGTTTCTGTTGAGGATGAAATGCCTATAAGGTCTTTGACAATTTTCCTTCATCAAGAAAGGTAGGGATCTGGGCTGGAGAGGTGGCTTAGCGGTTAAGCACTTGCCTGTGAAGCCTAAGGACCCCGGTTCGAGGCTCGCTTCCCCAGGTCCCACGTTAGCCAGATGCACAAGGGTCGCACGCGTCTGGAGTTCATTTGCAGAGGCTGGAAGCCCTGGCATGCCCATTCTCTCTCTGTCCCTCTATCTGTCTTTCTCTCTGTGTCTGTCGCTCTCAAATAAATAAATAATAAAAAAAATTTTAAAAAATAACATACTCCTTTAAAAAAAAAAAAGAAAGGCAGGGATCTAAATTTTTTCTTCTACATGTGGCCATCAGAATTGTCAACATAATTTGGTGATGGGCTATGTTTTATACAGAATATGTTTCACAGTCTTGGTAAAGTCAGGTACGTGTAACTGTGTAGGTCTTCTATGCAGAGTTACTATTTTTTATTCCATTACCATTCTCTTTTTGGTACTCTGATTCTGTAGTGTAACATGAAATCACATTTTTGTATCTTTCCAAAATATTTCAAACAGTTGGAATTATTTATTGTATTGGTGATTTTTACTTTACACTGTTATTGTTTCCACTTTTGTGAATAATGGTGTTGGAATTTTGAGAAAGACCAAAGAATTAGAGAAAACTGCTAAGATATAGGAATAAGCAAGATCTTTATAAATAGTATGATAACCATATAGGAATTAAGGCCAATTATTTACAAATGGATCCTCAAGCAATTTAAGATTTTATACAGCATTTCCCCTGTTTCTATGCAAGACTTGTGTAGGAAGTATCAGCCACTTTGAGATCATGAATACCATGGGCACTTTTTGTCTGGAAGATTGTATTACACAGCACACTCCCGTTCCTGGGCTGTTACATTCTTACTGCCACCTCTTCTGCAGTGCTCCCTGAACCTTGCAGGGCATAGTCAAGATGACTCCCTTAGTGCTGCACTGTAATTCCATTATGATACTTTAGTGAGTTTTCATTCTTCTAAGTGGTCACCACCATCTTACAACAGAAGTTTCTCTAACAAAACGTGAGGGCAGTATTAATACATTGACATGAGTACAAGTGCTTAGAGGGCAGTTTCGTGAGCATCAAATACCCACGAAGATTGTCAACAGGAGTAGCTGCGCCCCTGCCCCAAGGCCCTGTGACCTCCCCTAGCCAAATGCTTTTGACTAGGTTTCCAGTTTCAGCCATTAATTCCCTCCTATGGAGTGGTCCTCAAGTCCAATCAAAGAGCCTTGTTTTTCCCATAGCAAACATGACACAAGTGAAGTAGATGGTATGTTTGTCAGGCTGTACAGTTACAGAGCTGGCAGGACCCACTGCTGATATTTGTTATTCAACAGGCTACATAGTCCTTTTTAGCGTTCTGGCAGCTAGTTAACAGGGAGAAGACTTCTACCTCAGCCCCAGCTTGATTTCTCAGAGATCTGAAGATTAGTAGCTATAACAATAGGATATCACCATATAATCACAGTGAGCAACCAAATGCCTATTCAATAGCCTGCATTGTTTTAGGGGTACCAGGAGCCTTCCAGACCAAGAGCTTGCTTGCTATAAAATTTTCTTGTAACCATACATGACTTTTGGGAATAGTTTATCCACTGTCACAAGGTACTTCTGCCCAAATGGTCTACTTCTTACACATGCAATACTTAGCAAGCAAGAAGTAGGTATCCATATAGCTTACTCACAAAATCTTTGACTTGGGGCCAGAAATGATAGCTTTCAAGGCCTGATGGCCAAGGTTTGATTCATTAGTACCCAAATGAAATCAGATATATTAAGTTTTCTTGCATGTGGAGTTTGTTTGCAGTGGCAAGGTGCTCTGGTGAGCCCATATTCTCTCTCTTTCTCTTTCTCTCTCTTGCTTTCTCTCTCTCTCAAATAAGTAAATATTTTCAAAAATAAAATCTTTATTTTTTTCTAATTTTTATTAACAATTTCCATGATTATAAAAAATATCCCATGGTAATACCCTCCCTCCCCCCACTTTCCCCTTTGAAACTCCTCCCAAGCCTTCCCTCATCTATCACCTTTCTTGAACTCAGTCCTTTTCACCCACAACTTTTTGTTCCCTTTCTTACATATTTCCAACATCCTCCCCTTAAGTCTTCCCTTCTTGTTACTTGCTAGCTTCTTGGACTCTACTGACTTTTATTCTACCTCACATGCAAATGTGAAGAATTGAAGCTAGAATCCCCACGTGAGAGAGAACATTCATCATTAAACTCTTTAACCTGGTTTGCCTCACCTAGTGCATTTCCTACATCTATCCACTTCAATGCCACTGTGCTAATTTAAATGTTTCTTTCATTTGAATAAAACTACACTGTGTAAAGTGCTCTAACTTTTAGTTTGTCAGATCTAGGACATCTAGGCAGGTTCTACTTCCTAGCCATTGTGAATAGAGCAGTCACAAACAGGTGAACAAGGATATTTAGAGTTAATTATAGAGCTCTTAGGCTATACACCAAAGGGATGTATAGCTGTACCATATGGGAACTCTCTTGTGTGTCTCAGGAACCTCCACGCTGACTTTCATGATGGCTGTTACCAGTATACATTCATACAAACCATGCAGAAGGATTCCTCATTACTCATAACATTTCCAGCACTTCTTGACATTTGATTTATTGATGGCAGTTATTCCTACAGGAGTGAAATGAATCTCAGAGTTGTATTCATTTGCATCTTTCTGATGGCTAAGCATGCAAAACTTTTTTACATATTAATTGAACATTTGTAGTTCTTCTCTAGACAACTTTTTATCCAGTTCTATAGCCAATTTTTGATAAAAGTTAACTAATTTTTTATTATTTAGTTTTTCTGTATTTCTTTGTATATTCTAGATATATATTCTCTGTCAGATATATAGCTGACAAAGATTTTCTCCCAGTTAATAAGCTATGTCTTTGTTTTATTTACTGTATTCCTTGATGTAGTGAAGATTTTCAGTTTCATGAGGTTCCAATGGTTGATTAATGGTCATACTTCCTGAATGGCTGTTGCTTCATGCAGAAAATCCTTGCTTATGTATATATGTTGAATTGCTTTCTGTAGAGCTGCCTTAATGATTATGTGTTTCTTTATACTGCTTTTATCATGGAACATTCTTCTTCTTGAATTATAATAGATAGCTTTGGTAGATATAATGTTCTGGGTCAGAATTTGTCTTTCATAACATAGCATACATCATTCCCAACTTTTCTAGATTTTAAAGATCATATTGAGGAACCTGCATTTATTCCCATAGCCTTGCCTTTATAGGTGACTAGGTGCTTCTCTCTTACTGCTTTCAACATATTATCTTTTGTCTGTGTGTCTAGTAGTCTAATTACAAAATGGTGGGGAGAGGTTCTTTTCTAGTATTTCATGTTTGGTATACTAAATATTCTCTGTATCTGCAATGTCAAAGCTTTCCCAGTTTGGGGGAAATTGCCTTCTATGATTTGGTTGAAAATACTTACTATGAATCTAGGTTAAAATTTTTCTTCTTTTATGCCTTGAATTTTAAGTTTGATCTCTTTACAGAGTTCCAGATGTATTGAAACTCTCCTTCATATATCTTATTAGTTTGTCTTTCTTTTTAAAAAATTTTTGTTAGTTATGTATATAGTGTGTATACAGCCATGATTAGCCACTGTTCGCTTTCTCCCTGTCCCCCCTTGGGATCGTGGGTGTTGCATTTTGGGGATGGCCTTCAATTATGGGGTAGAGGCAATGTCTCTGTGCATAATGACCCAACTTATGGCTCTCACCATCTTTTAGCCCCCTCTTCTGCGAATTTCCTTAAGCCATGTTGAGTTCATCTTAGGTCTATTTCAGTGACTAGAGGCCTTGGTAGTCTTTGTGTCTCTGAATATCTGATTTTGTAGGAGTTGAGTGTTCTCTGTGACTGTCTCCTTCACCCTTGTGCTATTACCAGGTTCACTGAGAAAGCAGCTCTTGCTAATTACCCCACTAACTCTATGCCTTTAGCTGCTGCCTTGGTGGGGTGTGATAGGCTGATTCTCTCCTCAGGTTCTACGTCCATCTGGGAAAGATAAGCAAATTCTCCAATGGAGAGTAAGGTCAGTGCAAGATACATGGATACTCATTATTATTTTACAGAGAACTTAATGGGTGTAGGCCCTCTTGTAGCCCACTTTTGGTGGGAGCTTGATATTGGAGAGCAGGTTCGTTTACGGATATGATTCTGACTTGTTTCTCCCATTCCAGGTACAAGTTCCATTCCACTGAGTGGATATGTTAGCCAAATCAAGAGTAATTGGTAAGCTACCATGGCTGTGTGCCACTTTTGCACTTGTGTGAGCCTCACATCAGGTTAATAGCTGATGTGTAGCTAAGACAACAAGTTGCTTAGACAGATGTTGGTCATTTTCCCCCAGTCACTCATGTTACACCTTCTGGCACTAGACAAGCTGACTGTCTGGGATTGAATCTCTTCCAGTTTCTAGTCAGGTCACTCTATGTTCCCTCCCAATAGCAAATGTTGTCTTCAGCAGTAGAGTCATACCATTAATCTTTGGTGAGACATCAAGTACTCTGACAGAATTCTGTCTCCTTTTGGGAAACCTTGTAGTTCTGTCTGATCAACAACTCACTGTGGATGTTACCCACATGCTGGTACTGGGAGTTACATGTCAGTGCCAAGGGAGAAAAAGGAAGAAAAATACAGGTAATGTAAAAGAGAAAGAGAAAAAAGAGATAGAGAAACAGGAAAAGATTGAGGATAATCTTTATCACACCCTCTCCAGGTCCCTGTGAATCAGGTATTCTCTCTTAGCACATGATGAAGGTTTGACTTATTAGTATGTCTTTCAGGATGTAGGATTTTAAGGTACTATTTCCACTGGGTCCATTTTTGTCCCCCCCTTACCCTCCCCTCCTGCACCACCATCACTATTGTCAGTCCTTGAGATGTTTATTAGGTGTTAGCATCACAGGCAGAATCAGCTTAGGAGCCATAGATGAGGGAGACCATGCAACGATTATCTTTCTGTGGTTGGGTGAGTTCACTGAGAATGATCTCTTCTAAGTTTGACCATTTTTCTTCAAATTTCATTATGCCATTTTTCCTTACCATATAGAATTCCATTGTGTACATATACCACATCTGAGTTATCTGTTCATCTAGTCATGTACATCTGGGTGGATTCCAGCTCTTAGCTATTATTAATTGAGCAGCGAAAAACACAGTTGAGGAAATACCTCTGAGCTGAGGTTCGGAGCTTTTAGGGTAAATAACCAGTAAGGGAATAACTGGGTCTGTTAGTAACTCTATAGCTTTTTTTTTTTTTTTTTTTGAATGACAGAAGGCCTCAGATATCCAAGCATATCCTCAGGAAAAAAAAAAAATACCACTGGAGACAACACCATACCTGATCTAAAGCCATGGTAATAAAAATAACATGGTAGTTTTTCTTTCTTTTTGCTGAAATATTCTAGCCCTGTCATCCTGTCTTCCAGCTCACATATTTCATTTTATCCTGTATTCATTCTATTGGAGAGACATTCTAATGTTGTTTTTTTGTTGTTTTTGTTGTTGTTGTTGTTGTTTAATTTAATGTACCTTTCATTTCTAGTGTTTCATATCCCACTGACAAATATCTGGAACCTGGTCCTTGTTGATTGAGTGAATGCTAGATGGTCATAATTCCCTCTTCCTTCACTATGGTATCTCACCTGAGTTTATAATCATTGTTTACATGCCTTGAGAAAGACAGTTCCACCATGAGAAGATGACAAGATTCTTTTTGTCTTCTAAGGGCCTGTTTATTACTGCAGGGATGGCATACAGTCTTTTCAGTAGATCACATATGGATTCTTACAGTTTCAAAAGTCACAACAATAAAGAACTCACTTTCTTAAATTTTAAAAATCTTTATTAGTACTCAGTTACCTCATGAGTATTCACTCCCATTTCAGGGGGAAAGATTCAGTGCTTGAATTAGGGATCAAGTGTAATTTTAGTAAAATGTGTCCCTTTTGGATTTGAAGAGCATCAAGTTAAGATATTCATTGCTAATGACTCTGTACTCTTTTTTCAGTTTACCACCTGAAAAATATGAACTTGGCTTGGCATTGGAGTATGCAATTGATGAGATCAACAAGAACCACAGTCTTTTACCTAACATTTCTCTAGGATTTTATTTATTTAGAGAACTATGTAATTTAAAATCATTTCATGATCTTCTATTATCAGCCACAACAAAAGAAGTAAATTGGTTTCCTAACTATAGGTGTGGCTTCTTTTCATGTCACGCAGCCATCTCAGGACAAAAATGGGCAACATCTGCAATGGGGGGACCATACATCCAAATGGAACATGGTCCACAGGTGAGATTGTTCAGAAGTGGAGAGTGGGGATATTTTTTATGTTGGCCTTTTCATGAATATAGGGGAAAAGAAAGGAGGATAATGAGTTTAGGTATGTGTTCATCTGTGTATCTCAAAGCATTAATCAGAGGCATGATGGCATCTCACAACATGGTTCAGATGTTATGTTTCATGTCAGTCCTGTTCTCATAATGCTTCATTCGTTTTGTCTCCTCTAGCTTATCTATGGACCATTTCAACCTATATTGAGTGATCACGACAGGTTTCCTTATCTATATCAGATGGCCACAAAGGATACTTCCCTAACCCTTGCCATGGTCTCTTTGATGGTTCATTATACCTGGAACTGGGTGGGACTGGTCATCTCAGATGATGACCAAGGGATTCAATTTCTGTCAGACTTGAGAGAACAGATGCAAAGAAATGGAATCTGCTCTGCTTTTGTGAATGTAGTCCCAGTGAACAACCAGTTGTACTTGAGAAGGCATGGAATGTATTATAAGCACATTATGACATCATCAGCAAATGTTATCATCATGTATGGTGACACTAGCTCTACTCTCGATGAAACAATTAGAACATGGCAATACTTAGGCACAGGAAAAATCTGGGTCACTACCACACAATGGTATGACATCTCAAGTATGAGATACTTAAACCTTGACCCATTTCATAGGACTTTCACTCTTTCTCAACACCGCGGTGATACTTATGGACTTAAAAAATTTATCCAAAGTCTGAAATCTTCCAAGTACTTAGAAGATATTTCTTTGGAAAAGTTGGGATGGATGTATTTTAAATGTTCAGTGTCAGAGTCTAAATGGAAAACCTTGTATAATTTTTCATCCAACATATCATTGGAATTGTTCACACAACACACATTTGATGTGGCCATGAGTGAGGAGAGTTACCATATATACAATGCTGCATATGTGGTGGCCTACTCCCTCCATGAGCTGCTGCTTCAACAAGTAGATATCGTATATATGCTTATTGACAACAGACCTCAGAGTGACTGTGGGAAGGTAAAATGTCCTTTATGATTGATGTCTAGTGTCATCACTATTACTCTTTATAGAGTATCCCTGAGCTGGTAAATAATTGTCAAGAAACCTTTTTCCAACTATAAGGATTTCTACATTTTTACATCTTAGTAGGTTAGATGTGAGTTTTGTTATAAAAAATAGTGTAATTAAAGGTAACTGTATGAAATGTGTCTCAATTTTGTGACAGAAGACATTAACATGCCCATTTGGTTTCAATATTTATAATATTCACCATTCAGTCCCATGGACACTCAGTAGTGAATAGAGAGAATTTCTCTTTCTTAAAGTAGGAAAATATATGTATCAACACAACGTCTATCATGTGTGTTTAAGTTAATTCAGAACAAGTAAAATTCATTCATATCTTCAATTTCATAATGATAGTCTTGAATGTAATCATAGAATTAAATGGTGTTAAAATTTATCTCAATTTCATATCTATTATTGGAAACATTTGTTTGGGGCATTTTTCCCAAGACACATTGATATTAAAACTTGATGATAACATTAATTAGTTATTAAATTTATAATAATATTTATTTCACACAAATAACACTTTGAGAGTGAGAGAGTAGAGAAATTGTGAGGAGGTCCTCACTTCTCATTTCCTGTCTTAGTGTGGCCATGTTTATTTACAAAATGATACGTCTCTTTCAGTTGAACCATTTACTAAAGGACATGCAATTTACCAACCCTGTTGGAGACCTAGTGGATATGAATCAGAAAAGGAAATTAGACCCAGAGTATGACATTTTCAACTTATGGGATTTTCAAGAAAGTTTCCAGGTAAAGATGAAAATAGGACAGTTTTACCCATATCATCCACAAGGACAACAACTGCAATTACTGGAAGACATGATAGAGTGGGCCACAGGAAACAGACAGGTGAGATGGATCTAATAGTATATTTACATGGAGCAAAAATGAACCAGACTAAATAAGATATTGTACATATCTGCATGAGTTTATAGGTACAAGATATTATCATTTGTGGACTCTCTTTTCACTTATTAGATTTTCTTATATTTTATTAGAAGAGAAGCAGAAATATGTTTCATATTGTTCCTATATATTCATACATATGATATGAATTGTAGAAATAGTATATGTCCGTTGTACTCAGTCGTAGGTAAATGGAAAATAATGGCATAGTATGCTAAGGCATTGTTGCTATGAAAGGAGTAGTTAAACTCTGTATGTACTACTGATCATTTGATGTTCCTCAGATTCCTCCCTCGGTGTGTAGTGTAACTTGCATCCCTGGATTCAGGAAATCCCGGCAGGAGGGGAAGGCTCCCTGCTGCTTTGATTGCATTCCTTGCCCAGAGAATGAGATTTCCAATGACACAGGTAAGTTTAGAAACTAGGAGAAATTCTACAGAATGTTTATTTCCTCTGTCAAACCCATTAGGACATCGGTCAGACCTGGGAAACATCTGAAGAGAGAAAAAATGTTTTCCTGTAATTAATAATTCCATTTACATGATCATAAATATTACAAATACTAATTACACTCTCCCCTTTCTGATACCATTATATATAATATTTTCCCCATTAAAATCTTTTTTCTTGTTTTTCCTTTTATATATATATGTATATATGTATGTATATGTATATGTATATATATATATATATATATATATATATATATATATATATGTATGTATGTATATCTATACAAAAGTATATATATATTTGACTTCTATGGTTACAGACAACAAACCATGTTATTTCCATCCCCTCCCCTGCTTTCCCCTTCCTAACTCTGCTCTCCATCATATCCCCTCCCTCTCTCCATTAGTCTCTCTTTTAATTTGAAGTCATCATCTTTTTCTCCTATTATGAGGGTCTTGTGTAGGTATTGCTAGGCACTGAGAGGTCTTGAATATTGAGACCAATTTCTGTCCTGACAGTTGTATATTAAGAGTGGTACCCTTCCTTTGGACTTACATTCTTTCCACCATCTCTTCCACAGTGGACCCTGTGCCTTGGAGGGTGTGAGATGTTTCAGTGATGGACACTCCTCCATCCCTTTTTCTCAACACTATGTTGCCTTTTGGGTCATCGCAGTGGTCACTGCCATCTGAAAAAAGAAGCTTCTCTAACCAGAAATGAGAGTAGCATTAATATATGAGTATGAACATTAAGTGTAGTGCTTTCAGGGCAATTTGGTGAGAATAATATATGCATTTATCCAGACAAAAGCAGGCTTTATACCCTTAAGGCTCATGACCTCCCGTGCCATAGGCTTCTTACTAGGTTTTCAGTACCGGGCATGTATTCCTTTCCATAGAGTGGATTCTCAGTCCCATTAAAGAGCAGTTGGCTTCCCCAGAGCAGACATGTCACTATTCTGCTCATGCACTAATTTGGCCTGTCTGGCCAAACTGGAGGCTTCCAGTGTCTACTATTCCCACCACTGATGACTTCTGTCTCCCATAAGGCTGCATACAGTGCAGCTTTTTCCAGATTTCACTTGGCT
This sequence comes from Jaculus jaculus, assembly GCF_020740685.1. Taxonomy (NCBI): domain Eukaryota; kingdom Metazoa; phylum Chordata; class Mammalia; order Rodentia; family Dipodidae; genus Jaculus; species Jaculus jaculus. The sequence goes on from NC_059113.1 coordinate 22,527,789, forward strand.
GGTCTACAGGGAGAAGGTTTTCTTCTCAGCACCAGCTTGATTTCTCAGTGACCTTGCTGCTCAGGCATATGAATCTTCAGCAATAGTATCTTACCATCTTTTTCTCACAGGAAACCAAGGGCCTTGGCAACAGCCCATAATGTTTTGGAGGCAACAGGGAACTCCCTGGTCAACAACTCACTGGAAGGTATCCCATCTCTGGCACTGAAAATTTTCTAGTAACAATCTATGGCTTCTGGATGTGCCATTATTCAAGAAACTAGATTTTCATATGTCTTATTCAGAATATCTTGAAGTTTGATTAACCCTCCCCCACCCTTCTTTTATATAATCTCTTCTCCTGTTTATTTCCTCTCTCAAATGCATTAGGACATTGGTCAGATCTGGAAAACATCTGAAGAGATAAAAATGTCTTCCTTTATTTAATAATGACATTTACATGAACATAAATATTATAAATATAAGTGGCACTCAGTCCTTTCTGATACCATTATATATAATACATTCCCCATTAAAATCTTTTGAGGACACAATAGTAACAGAAGTTCTATCCCCTTTGTTGTGTTTCACATATGGGATTACCTGTACATATGGATGAATTTCATTGAACCAACATAGGTTTCCAACGAAAGCCATGAATCTAGCCCGGCATGATGATTCAACTTTAATAACAGTGCTCAGGAGAATGAGGTAGGAGGGTCAGTGTGTTCAAAGCCAGCCTAAGTCTGTGGAGTATGTTCCAAGTCAGACTAGGCTAGTGTGACACCATACCTCCAAAGAAAAAGAAATATGAAAAACATAGCATGAATCTTTCAAAGCCTTATCTTTCCAGTACCCAGCAAAGTTACTGATGCAGTTCAGATGGGCAGAGAATGTTTTTAAGATATATATGATTAGAGCCAGATGTGGTATTTTATACATCTAATTCCAATATTCTCAATGATAAGGTAGAAAAATCTCCATGATTCTAAGGCCAGTGGAACTACAGACAGTATTCTAGGCCATCTTTCAGTATATTGATACCCTGCCACAAAATTATCGATAAAAAATAAATAAATAAAATGCAAAGAAAGAAGTCAAGAAAGAAAGGAGAGGAAGAAGAAGTAAGGGAAAAAGAAAAAGAAAGGAAGGAAGAAAAGAGAAAGAGAAAGAACAGAAGAAATTAAGAAAGAAAGAAAGAAAGAAAGAAAGAGAGAGAGAGAGAGAGAGAGAGAGAGGAAGGAAGGAAGGAAGGAAGGAAGGAAGGAAGGAAGGAAGGAAGGAAGGAAGGAAGGAAGGAAGGAATTATTTGTGGAGTCAAACATGTTACGGGCCAACATACACTAATTGGGTATGTTGTATTTTGTATTCTGTATTTTACAAGTGAATAGAGCTATGTGAATTCTGTGTATTTCTATAGGCATGCATTAAATGAATCCCATAAACCTACAAGATGGCCTTAGATTGATGGATAAACCTTTGAGATAATCCGAGGATCACTTTGGAGAGTGATTTTTTAATAATTGAGGAATTTGTTGAGTGAATGTATTGCATACTGGTCACACTGCCTTTGGATCATGCACCTATTCTCCTCCCCCACCTCTTTCCCAAAGAGGTTCTTCCTCAGTGCAGATACTGGTGTCAATGTGGGGTGATGAGTGAACCAGTCAGGATGTGTGCAAGGGCACAGTGTGTCACAATGTGCCTTTCCGTCCTGTGGTTCTTACTTCCTTTCCATCCCCTCTTCTGTAATGAACCCTGGACCTAGAGATTGTGTTATGTCTCCTTTACTGTTCTGCTTTCAACAGCCTCTGATATTTCCTTTGGTGAATTCTGTGTGCCTTCCATCATCTCCTTGTGGATTATCTTTTTTCGAAGGCCTTCTCTGAATCAACTGAGATGATCATGTGGTTCTTATGGGTAAGGTTTTTTTTATGTGGTGTATTATGTTGACTAATTTCCATATATTGAACTAGTCCTGGATCGCTGGAATAAAGCCTACTTGATCAAGGTGGATAATACTTTTGATGTACTGTTGCATTCAGTTTGTGAGGCTTTTGTTCAGGATCTTTGCATCCAAATTCATCAGTGATGTAGGCTTACAGTTTAATTTTCTTGTTGTATCTCTGTCTGATTTTGGTATTGGATGATGCTAGCTTCATCAAAGGAGTTGGAGAGGATTCCCTGGACTTCAATTATGTGAAGCAGTTTGAGGCAAATTGGTTCTAGTTTTTCAATGAAGGTCTGATAGGATTCAGCTGAGAAGCCATCCACTTGTGGACTTTTATTTTGGGGGAGGTTTTTGATTAACTTTTCAATCTCCATGGATATGAAAGGTTTGTTTAACAGAATAATTGGCTCTGAGTTTAGTTTTGGTAAGTGATACGTGGATAGGAATTCATCTATTTCTCCAGATAATCAAGTTTTATGAAGTAGAGGTTTTGAAGTATGCCCTGATGGTTCTTACAATTTCATTCGTATCTGCTGTGACCTCACCTTTCTCATTTCTGATTTCGTTAATTTATTACTTCTCTTTTATCTGCTATATCAAATTGTACAGGGGCTTATCAATCTTGTTTTTTTTTTTCAAAGAATCAGCTCTTTGTTTCATCAATAGTTTTGATTTTCTAATTAATTAATTTCTCCTTTGATCTTCATTATTTTTTTCCATCTGGAGCTCTTAGAATTGGATTCTTCTTGTTTTTCCAATGTCCTTAGATGGCCAGTTAGTTTATTAATTTGTGGTCTCACTGTCTTTGTTGTGAAGGCACTTAGTGCTATGAATTTTCCCCCTTAGGACTGCCGTCATTGTGACCTACAAGTTTTGGTAAGTTGTGTTTTCATTATCATTCAATTCTAGGAGTTTTACAATTTCTTCTTTGATTTCTTCCACAACCCATTAATTGTATAAAAGTGTTTTAAAGTCTCCTGTAGCTGGTGGAGTTCCTGATGTGTATCTTGTTGGTAATTTCTACCTTTGAGGCATTGTGATCTGATATGATGCAAGAATTTACTTCAATTTTCCTGAATTTATGGAGGCACATTTTTTTGGCTTAACATATGATCTATGTTGCAAAAATTTCCATGGGCTGCTGAGAATGTATTTTCTGTAGAGTTGGAGTGGAATGTTCTGTAGATGTTCTTTAGGTCTAGGTGATGTATGATATGGTTGAACTCTGTTAGTTAAGTATTGATTTACTAATTGGATGATCTGTTTGTTGATGATAATGGAGTATTGAAGTGTCCAACTATGATGGTGTTGGTGTTTATTTCTGGTTTCTTTATTAAGTAGGTTTTGTTTTATAAAGTGTGGTGCCCTTGTGTGGTGCACATAGATTTATGATTGTGATCTTCTCTCGTTGGATCATTCCTTTGATGAGTAAGAAGTCACCTTCTTTGTCCTTTCTTATTACTTTTGGTTTGAAGTCTATTTTATCACATATCAGTACAGCAACAGCAGCTTGTTTCTCATTTCCATCAGCTTGGAATATCATTGCCCATCCTTCCACACTGAGCAGGTGTCTGTCTTTAGTTGTGAGGTGGGCTTCTTGAAAACAACAAGTATAAGGGTCCCTTCTTGATCCACCTTGTTGACTTGTTTCATTTGACAGGTGAGAGAAGACCAATAATATTTAAGGTTATAACTCTGAGGTTTGATTCAATCCCTGCCATGATGGGGCACTTTAGGGTTTGGTGCTTTCTAGTGTCTTGAACTTTTTTGAGCCTGGTCTAGTTTTGGTGATTGTGGTCTTCTTCTTGAGATTTGTTGTTTGACTTCTGAGTGGAATTCCATGAAAAAAGTCAACTATATGATTACATGAACACAAAGCCAAACCTACAGTTTTCCTTTAACCACTTATTATGAGGGATACTTTTGCTATGTACAGTACATTGTATTGGAAGCCCCGGAGTTTTAGACTTTGAAGTGTTCCATTCTGGATTGGCTTTGAGAGATTGGGAAATTTTTCTTGAATAGTTTTGTTGAATACATTCTCTCTGTCTCTGGTCTGGATTTCCTCTCCTTTCTGGTATGCCCATGATCTGGATGTTTGGTCATTTTAGAGTATCCCAAAGTTTCTCTCATCGTATGTACATGTGATTTTTTGAACTTAGTGATGCTTCTGACCTCTTGATCAATTTCCTCTGCCTTGTGTTCCAGGTCAGAGGTTCTGTCTTCTACATGAGTAACTGCATTAGTGAGGGGTTCGAGAGAGGTTTTCATATGATCTATTTTATTATTGTTTTCTGTTGTGTTATTTTGCACTGTGTTCATTTATTGACATATGATTTCAGTTTGTATTCTGCTTTTCCTGAAGCTTTCTGGAATTTATTCTTGCATCTAATTAAGGCTTCATTAAGTTTAATCAATTTGTTATTGAGATTTTCCATTTGTTGACTCACCTTCAGTTCATTTGTGTCCCTTTTGAAGCTTCTAAGGTTTTCTTCAATTAAGTAAGCCTACTGTCTAAAGCTGAGTGCTCTAAGAGGCTATTCTGCTCAATTTCTGTGATAGAATTACTGGGTTTTGGATGGTTGTCTTACAGTTGAGAAATTCTTTTGATCAGGGTCACATTGGTTGCTGTGTTTTCATTTTGGGATTGAAGTTCTATTGATTTCTCTATGATTTCACTGGAGGCTTCCATTGTGGGACTACAACTTTGAGGGAGATCTCTCAGCTTTTTCATTTTAATTGTTTTGTTTGTTTGTTTGTTTGTTTCTGCATTATGGTGTACCCATCTTGAGGAAACATTTTATTTTATTCTATTGAAGGGGAAGCAAGTATTTGTCCTTGTAATCTTCAGTGGCTGATCTGCTTTAAATGTGAACCAGATTGGTCTATGATCAGTTATGATATAATATATTATCATATTATCATATATTTATATTTAATTACTTAAATATAAATTATTAATAATAATATAATAAGATAATATATAATAATAAATAGCATATAAAATTATAATATATGTAACAGTTATAACCATTATAACTGCTGATGTGCAGACTGTGGAGACTGCAGGCACATCAAAGGCAGCTGGGGAGCTGGGAGGTGGGGAGCCGAGAGCTCTGGCCTACTCACTCCACCTGCACAAACGCTTCATCACACGGGGATCCGCGGCTAGGGAAACAAGAGCAGGGAAGCTGGAGAGACAGAGGCAAGAGTCCAGCTCCTACAGTGGCCATGCACCCTGTGACTCAGAGGATTAGGGATTGTGGTACCCAGGGCCCAGTCAATCAGGAAACCAGAGCAAAGGCCTATTTCCACAGTGCACACACAAGGGCAGGCCATGCCAAGGCAGTGGCAGGAATACCAGACCAGGGAACTGGTAGTTGGAAAACCACCCAGGAGCTCTGGCTTACTCACTGCACATGTGCACCCTCTGGGAAAGGGGATCCAAAAGTTGGGGACTCAGTCACCATTCAATCAGGAAGGTGAAACAATGGGCCTGCTTCAGCAGCAAGTGCACAGGGTCCAGGCAGCCCCAAGGTAGCAGCAGGTGACCAATCAACACCAGGGAATCCCTTTGGGGCAGGGTATCTGGGAATTGGGTCCCAGGGGCACATTAATGAGGAAGGCAAAGCAAGAAGCCTGCTTTTACAGCAAGCTGATAGGGTCCAGGAAGCCCCAAGCCAGCCTCGAGGGAACAGGAAACTGGGAGGGAAGGGAACAGGAAGATCTGACCTACTTTCTCTGCTACTAGAGTTTTTTCATAAAGTTATACAGGATAAAATATTTACTCCTTTTATGAAATCAGCTTTGCAACAGTAACAAAACAAAACAGAGCCATAATAATTGAAAATTATAGACAAATATCTCTGATGAACATAAAAACAAAAATTCTCAATAAAATTCCGTCAAATCAAATACTACAACATATAAAAACTATCATCCACCAGGCATGGTGGCGCATGCCTTTAATCCCAGCACTCGGGAGGTAGAGGTAGGAGGATTTCAGTGAGTTCAAGGCCACCCTGAAACGACATAGTAAGTTCCAGGTCAGCCTGAGCTAGTGTGAGACCCTACCTGAAAAAAACAAAACAAAAAAAATACATCATCCATCTTGAACAGTAGGTTTCAGCTCAGGGGTGTAGGTATGGTTCAATACACAGAAAGTGATAAACATAATATATTAGACTTACAGAATGAAATCAAATGATCTTTGCAATAGATGTAGAAAAGGCAGTGAAAAAAATCAATACACCTTCATGGTTAAGTCATAGGACAAATTAAAAATTGAGGGGGTCATGCCTTAATATAACAATGGTTATGTAGAAAATATTTATCTGTTGAAACACCTCCTTTTTAATCTTAATCTTTTTTTAGATTCTTCTTTATTTTACTTTTCATCAACTTAGACAAGGGCTTATCAAGCTTCTTTACTTTCTTTTTTTGTTGTTGTTCATTTTTATTTATTTATTGCAGTGACAGAGAGAGAGAGACAGAGAGAGAGAGAGGCCTCCAGCCACTGCAAATGAACTCCAGGTGCATGTGCCTCCTTGTGCATCTGGCTAATGTGGGTTCTGAGGAATCAAGCCTCAAACTGGGGTCCTTAGGCTTCACAGGCAAGCACTTAACTACTAAGCCATCTCTCTAGCCCTTTACTTTCTTTTTTTTTAACGATTTTATTTTTTTTTTTAATTTAATTTATTAGTTTCCTTTTCAGCAAATGCAGGCAGTTTGGTACCATTGCTTAGGCTCATCTATGATCTACCCCCTCCCATTGGACCCTCCTTGTTGATGTAAATGGGTCCTTCATTGTGGAGTTAGCCCACAGTTATTGGTATAATAAATGTCTCTGCATATCATGACCCAACATGTGACTCTGACATTCTTTCAGCCCCCTCTTCCGCAAAATTTCCCTGATCCATGTTGGGTTCATTTTTGGTCTGCTTCAGTGCTGAGGTGTTGGGGGCCTCTGAGGCTCTGGCTATCTGATTTGGTAGGAGTTGATTTTTCTCTGTGTTGGTCTCCTTCCCCTTTGTGCTGGTATCCGCTTCATCAGGAAAACATCATCCTTGCTTGTTTCGCCAATTGCCCTTAGTTTCAGTCGGACCCCTTTTGAGGTATGTTGGGGCAGCTCTCTCCTTAGGATCTGCATCTATCTGAAAAAGGGAAGCAGATTCTCCAACAGAGAGTAAGTTAGCACCTGGAAAATTGAGATAACAATTACTTTTTTGATAGAGAGTTTGATAGGTGTAGGCCCTCTTGTACCCCATGAATTAATGGTAGCTTGATATTGGAGAGTGGGCTTATGTTTGGATATGGTTCTGACTTGTTTCCAAGCTCCAGCTATGGGTCTCGTACCACTGAGGATATCAGTTAGCCAAATCAAGAGCCGTTGGTTCCCCACCATGGCTGTGGGCCACTATTGCACTTGTGTGGGCATCACATCGGGTTATTTGTTGCTAATTAGGTTAGACAATGAGTTGCTTGGACAGATATTGGTCATTTCTCCCAGTCACCCATGTAGCACCTTCTGACACTAGACACACTGACTGGGGACTGACTCCTGGCTTCCAGCCATGACATTCCATTTTACATGTCAGCTGCGTGTGGAGTCTTCAGCAATAGGGTCTTACCACTGGCCTTTGGTGGGTCATCAAGTACTCTGACAGAAGTCTGTCATTGTTTTGGGAAACCTTGTAAGTTCTCTGATCAAAAGCTTATTGTGGGGCTGGAAAGATGGCTTAGCAGTTAAGCGCTTGCCTGTGAAGCCTAAGGACCCCAGTTCGAGGCTCGGTTCCACAGGTCCCACGTTAGCCAAATGCACAAGGGGGCGCATGCGTATGGAGTTCGAAATAAAAAATTAAAAAAAAAAAAAAGCTCATTGTGGATAGTAGCCCCAAGATGGAAGTGGGGCTTACAGGTCAGTGCTCACTAAGAAATTGAGGAAGGGCTGGAGAGATGGCTTAGCGGTTAAGCGCTTGCCTGTGAAGCCTAAGGACCCCGGTTCGAGGCTCGGTTCCCCAGGTCTCACGTTAGCCAGATGCACAAGGGTCGCACGCGTCTGGAGTTCGTTTGCAGAGGCTGGAAGCCCTGGCGCGCCCATTCTCTCTCTCCCTCTATCTGTCTTTCTCTCTCTGTCTGTCGCTCTCAAATAAATAAATAAAAAATTTAAAAAAAAAGAAATTGAGGAAAAACATAACTAATATACAAGAGTTAGAGAGGAGAGAGAGAGAGGGACGAAGGGGAGAGGGAGAGAGGGAAGATGTAGAAGATTTAGGTTAGTCTTGATCCTACCCTCTCCAGTGTCTTGTGGTTCAGGTGTTTCCTGTAAGGGTCTACTGAAGGTTTAGCCATTTGGTCTGTCTTTTAGGAAGTAGAATTTTATGGTACCATTGCTGTTTGGGTCCAGATTACTGTTTTCCACCCTACGATGCCCTCCCCATCCATCCTATTGTCTACTCCATGAGGTGCTTGCTGGGTATGTAAGGTATCTTGGGTAGATTCAGATTAGGTGTTGTAGATGAGTGAGACTATGTGTTGATTTTTTTTTCTGTGATTGGGTAAGTTCACTGAGAATGATCTGTTCCAGTTTCAACCATTTTTCCTCAAATTTCTTTGTGCCATTTTTTCTTACTGCTGTATAGAATTCGATTGTGTAGATATACCACATCTTTGTTATCCATTCTTCTAATGATGGACATCTGGGTTGATTCCAGCTTTCAGCTATTATGAATTGAGCCACTACAAACATGGTTGAGCAAATCTCTCTGGCCTGTGGTTTGAAGGTTTTAGGGTAGATGCCCTGGTAGGGTATAACTGGGTCTGTTGGTATTTCTATAGTCAGCTTTTTCAGGAGTCTCCATATTGCTTTCCAAAGTGGTGGAACCATCCTGCATTCCCACCAACAGTGAATGAGTGTTCCTGCTTCTCCACATCCTCGCCAGCATTTATTTTCATTTGATTTTTTGATGTTGGCTATCCTTATTGGGGTAAGGTGGAATCTCATAGTTGTTTTAATTTGCATTTCTCTGATGATTAGGGATGATGAACATTTTCTTAAGTGTGTGTGTTTGCCATTTGTATATCTTCCTCTGTGAATTGCCTGTTCAACTCTGCACCCCATTTTGTGAGTGGGGTATTTGTCTCCTTATTGTTTAGACTTTTGAGTTCTTTCTAGATTCTAGAGATTAGGCCTCTATCAGTTGTATAACCTGCAAATATTTTCTCCCATTCTGTGGGTATTCTATTGGCTTTGCTTACTATATGCTTGTCTGTAAAGATACTCTTCAGCTTCATATGATCCCATTGGTTGAGTGACTGTTTAAGTACTTGAGCCACTGGGGTTTTGTTCAGGAAGTCTTTTTCCATTCCTATATCATGGAAAGTACTTCCTAACTTTTCTTCCAGTAGTATTCGAGTTTCTGGTCTTATGTTGAGGTCTTTGATCCATTTGGATTTGAGTGTAGTGCATGGTGAAATGTGTGGATCAAGTTTTAGTTTCCTGCATGTGGTTATCCAGTTTGTCCAACACCATTTGTTGAAGATGCTATCTTTTATCCAGCCTATATTGTTCGGGCTTTTGTCGAATATCAAGTAGCTATAGTTGCTTGACCCAAAATCTGGGTCCTCAAGTCTATTCCATTGGTCTATACTCCTGTTTCTATACTAGTACCATGCTGTTTTTACTACTATGGCTTTGTAGTATATCTTTAGATCAGGTATGGTGATGCCACCAGAGTATTTCTTTTGCTGAGGATATGTTTGGATATGTGAGGCCTTCTGTTTTTCCATATGAAATTTGAGATCATTTTTTCTATCTCTGTGAAGAACACTGTAGGGATTTTAATTGGAATTGCGTTAAATCTATATATTGCCTTTGGTAGTATTGTCATCTTCACAATGTTAATTCTGCCTATCCAGGAGCATGGGAGGTCTTTCCATCTTCTCAAGTCCTCCTCAATTTCTTTTTTGAGAGTTTTTATGTTTTCGTTGTATAGATCTCTTACTTCCATGGGTAACGTTATTCCAAGGTATCTTATTTTTTTTTTTTTGTTGCTATTGAAAATGGGACTATGTCCTTTATTTCTTTTTCTGTAACTTTGTCATTTGCATACAGAAATGCTACTGATTTTTGTGCATTGATTTTGTATACTGCTACTTTGTATAGGACTTAATCACCTTCAGGAGTTTTGCTATGGAGTCTACCGGGTTTCTTACATATACTATCATGGTCATCAGTGAATAGAGCTAACTTAACTTCTTCCTTTCCAAATTGTATCCCTTTTATTTCCTTCTCCTTTCTTATTGCTTGAGCTAGGACTTCCAGAACTATGTTGAAAAGCAGAGGTGATAGAGGACATCCCTGTCTTGTTCCTGATCTCAATGGGAATTCCTCCAGTCTCTCTTCATTAAGTATTATTTGGGCCTTTGGAGTTTTGTATATTGCCTTTATTATGTAAGATATGAACCGGCCATGCCAATTCTCTGCAGTGTTTTGATCATGAAGTGATGTTGTATCTTGTCAAAGGCCTTTTCTGCATCTATTGAAATGATCATGTGGTTTTTATGTTTAAGCTTGTTTATGTGGTGTATTACATTGACAGATTTTCGTAAGTTGAACAACCCTTTTGTTCCTGGGATAAATCCCAGTTGGTCAAGGTGGATAATGCTTTTGATGTGTTGTTGGATTCGGTTTGTGAGCATTGTTTATTCAAGATCTTTGCATCTATGTTCATTAGGGAAATAGGCCGTTAGTTTTCTTTTCTTGTGTCATCTCTGCCTGGTTTTGGGATTAGGGTGATACAAGCTTCATAGAAGGAGTTGGGTAGCTTTCCCTATTCTTCAATTGTGTGGCACAGTTTTAGAAAGATTGGTTTGAGCTCTTCCATGAAGGTTTGATAAAATTCGGCTGGGAATCCATCTGGTCCTGGACTCTTCTTTTTTGGGAGGTTTTTTATTACTTTGTCGATCTCCATAAGTGTGATGGGTTCATTGAGGTGATTAATCTGCTCTGAGTTTAGCTTTGGTAGATGATATACGTCCAGGAATTTATCCATCTCCTCCACATTTTCCAGTTTTGTGGAGTAGAGGTTTTTGAAATAAGTCCTGATGATTCTGCCAATTTCACTTATGTCTGTTGTGATCTCTCCTTTTTCATTTTGAATTTTGTTAATTTGGAGTTTCTCCTTTTTTTTGGTTAATCAAATTGGCCAGAGGTTTGTCAATCTTGTTTATTTTTTCAAAGAACAAGCTCTTTGTTTTGTCAATTGCCTTAATTGTTTCCTTGGTTTCCAATTCATTAATTTCTGCTCTGATTTTAATTATTTCTTTCCTTCTGGAGCTCTTTGGGTTGGATTTTTCTTGTTTTTCCAATGCCTTTAGGTGGATGGTTAGGCTATTGATTTGGGATCTTTCTGTCCTTTTTAAGAAGGCATTGAGTGCTATGAATTATCCCCTGAGGACTGCCTTCATTGTGTCCCATAAGTTTTGTTATGTTGTGTTCTCATTGTCATTCAATTCCAGGAATTTTGCATTTTCATTTTTTAGTTCATCCACTATCCATTTATTGTTTAAGAGTGTGCTATTCAGTTTCCAGTTGCCATTGGGATTCTTGGTGGGTTGTTTTGTTGTTGATTTCTAGGAATATAGCATTATGATCTGATATCATGCAGGGATTTATGTCGATTTTCCTAAATATGTGGAGGCAGTCTTTGTGACCCAGTATATGGTCTATTTTAGAGAATTTTCCATGGGCTGCTGAGAAGAATGTGTAGTCTGTGGATTTGGGATGGAAAGTTCTGTAGATGTCCGTTAGGTCTAAGTGTTCTATGGTTTTGTTGAGCTCTCTTACTTCCCTGTTGAGTTTCTGTTTGGATGATCTGTCTATTATTGATAATGTTGTGTTTAAGTCCCCAGCTATGATGGTGTTGGTGGTTATTTCTGTTTTATGGTCAAGTAGGTTTTGTTTTATGAACTGTGGTGCCCCTGTGTTTGGTGCATACAGATTTATGATTGTAATATCCTCTTGATGGATTGTTCCCTTTATAAGTAGGAAGTAGCCTTCTTTGTATTTTTTGATTGGTTTTGGTTTGAAGTCAATTTTATCCGATATTAATATAGCTACACCTGCTTGTTTCCCATTTGCTTGGAATATTGTTTTCCACCCTTTCACCCTGAGGAGGTTTCTGTCTTTAGTGGTAAGGTGGGTTTCTTGAAGGCAGCAGATTGAGGGGTCTAATTTTTTGATCCACCCTGTTAACTTGTGTCTCTTGATGGGTGAATTAAGGCCATTAATATTTAGGGTGATGACTATGAGATTTGATTTGATCCCTACCATGTTGTGGTGGTAGAGGTGTGCTGGTGTTTTCATGAAATTTGAAATTTTTTGTGTCTACTCTGGGTTTGGTTGTTGTGATCTGCTTCTTGTAGGCATTTGTGTTTGGTTATTTGTTTCTTCTCTGTGGAGAATTTCCTGTAATACTTTCTGTAGGTTTGGTTTTGTGTTCATATAATTGCAAAGCTGAGTTTTGTCATGGAAACTTTTCCTTTCACCATCTATTATAAGGGAGACTTTTGCCCGGTAGAGTAATTTGAGTTGGAAGCCATAGTTTTCTTAGAGTTTGGAGAGTTTCATTCCAGGCCCTTCTAGCTTTCAGGGTTTCCATTGAGAAGTCTGAAGTAATTCTGATGGGGTTTCCTTTGAAAGTGGTGTGCTGTTTTTCCCTAGCTGCTTTTAGGATTTTCTCTTTGTTGTCAATGTTTAGAGTCTTAATGATAATATGTCTTGGGGAGTTTCTCCTTTGGTCTAGTCGGTTAGGAGTTCTGTTCGCTTCTTGTATATTGATGGACCTTTCTTTTAAGTGACGGGGCAAGTTATCTTCAATTATTGTGTTAAATAAGTTCTCCATGCCTTTGGTCTGAAATTCTTCTCCTTCTGGTGTTCCAATGATTCTGATATTAGGATGTTTAAGTGTATCCCACAATCCCTCATGTTCTGTTCACAGGAACTTTTGAACTTACTGAAATTTTTGGACTCTTGAACTGTTTCTTCCATCCTGTCTTCCAGATCAGAGTTTCTATCTTCCACTTCGCTGACTCTGTTCTTGAGAGCCTCTAGCGAGTTTTGGACTTGTTCAATTAAGTTTGCATTTTCTACTACTTTCTTATGTATCACTTCCATTGCTCTGTCCAGCTCCCTTTTCACCTCATTTTCTGATTTTCTTGATGATTCTTGGAAATCATCCTTGCATTTCTTTATGTTTTCATTTAGTGTGGCCTGCTGATTTTAAAGGTCCTCTTTTTTTCACTATCCCTCAACTCTCTTAGCTGTCTTTGAATTCCTTCCAGTGTCTTATCATATTGCTCTAGCTTAGTGATGGTAGCATCCACTTGATTATCTGTCCTTTGTAGCTTTCCTGCAAGTTCTAGCAGTAGGTTGGTCAGGGTTGCATTGCTCATAGCTTCCACTTGATGTTCTGATTCTAAACACTCTTCTGTTTTGGTTAGATGTAATCCTTGTTGGACTGGGTGATCTGTCTGGATTATCTTGCATTTGATTTTTCATGTTATTTCTTTTGTGTTGTAGTCTACCCATGTCAGTGTATGGGTAGGTAGGTGGGTGGAGCAGCCTGGGGTCTAGCTTAATGAGAATCCAAGGCAGCCTGGGGCAGTTGCAAGCAGCCTGGGTTTTTGCTCTCTCTTGCCAAAGCCGCCTATCTATTGCCTGACAGGGGCGCCAAAGTTGCCTGAATTCTCACCCAGTAATGCACCAAAGCTGCCTGCCTTCGAGTTTTAAAGGGGACTGAGGTAGCAAGCCCTGAAGCTGCTCAAACTCTAGCTGGGAACACTGGGACCTGCAAACAGTCTGTGCTCTCCCGCCTCAGGGGAGTGGGGGATGGGTGGCAACGGGGAGGTAGGGGATGGCACCTGAGCTGGCGCTAGTGACTCAGTGTGGACTTGTGTGGCCCTTGCTGTTGGACTGGGCCCGCTGCACGTGCAATTGTAGTGCAGAGGCAGCTGATGCGAGCACGCATCAGGACACAGCAGAGGCTGGCCGGCGGGCAAGCGATTGGAGCACAGCAGCAGGGGGTCTGGCAGCTGCTTAATCCTGGTAGAGGTGGCCCCCACGGGCGTGCGAACCGAGCACAGCAGGGCTGGCCAACACGCACGGTCAGAGCACAAAGGCAGAGGTCTCCGTGCATCAGCACAGCGATGGGCTGGCAGGTGCGCGAATGGAACACAGCCACGTGGCGGAGGTTGCGGGGCGTGGGGTGCAGGGTGCGGGGTGCAGGTGCGGCAGCTGTATGTGTGGGGGTAGACTACCCACCCAAGGGGGAATGCATGCTTCCCTGTTTTTCCCCACTCTGTGCCCTCCCACTGGCAAGAAGACCCTGATAACCCTTAATTTCTTGCCTTTCTTTCCCCGGTATCTGCAGCGCAGTTAGGCGGTTGCCATCTTGGCAGGAAGTCCTTACTTTCTGTTTTAAGAACCTTTTTTTTATTGCTTTTTTGGGTTGCTTTGGTTTGGATTTTTGTTTGATTGTTTTTCCATCTAGGGTTTCACTCCAGTACAGGCTGACCTGGAATTCACTACATAGACTCAGGGTGGCCTTGAACTCTTGGTGATCCTCCCACCTCTGCCTACTCAGTTCTGGGTTAAAGGCGTGAGCCACCATGTCCCACTAAGAACCACCTCTTTATTTCATTAGTTTATTAAATTGTTTTTTTCATCTCCAGTTTATTGCTATCTGACCTGATGTTGATCTTTCTTTCAGTGTGGCATACTTGGGCACAGGGTGTTCTCAATTTTTTCTGCCTTCATATGGATAATTTTCCTTTTAAAAAATATTTCTTCTTGGTAATGTAAAAGTCACTTAGAGGTATAAATTTCCATCATGGGGCTGTTATCATTATGTCCCATAAGACTGTAGTTTCGGGCTGGAGAGATGGCTTAGCGGTTAAGCGCTTGCCTGTGAAGCCTAAGGACCCTGGTTCGAGGCTCAGTTCCCCAGGTCCCACGTTAGCCAGATGCACAAGGGGGCGCACGCGTCTGGAGTTCGTTTGCAGAGGCTGGAAGCCCTGGCGCGCCCATTCTCTCTCTCTTCCTCTATCTGTCTTTCTCTCTGTGTCTGTCGCTCTCAAATAAATAAATAAATAAAATGAACAAAATTAAGACTGTAGTTTCATGTTTTCATTTTCAATCAGTTCTAGGAATTTTTTCATTGTTGATTTGTTCACTGATGCATTAATAACTCAATGCTGTGTTTTTCAGCCAAGAGTTTGTGTATTATCTGTGCCTTCTTTTTTTTTTTATTTCTTATATCACTGTGTTGTGGTCAGTTCTAAGATGAGATGTTAAGTCCAATCTACTGAATTTGTGCAGACATGCTATATGTCCTAATATGTGACCTCTTTTGAGAAGATTCCATAATTTGTTGAGAAGAATACACATTCTGGCAAGTTTGAATGAAACATAAAGTGCAGATATATGTTAAGTCCTTTTTATCTATGGTGTTGTTTAGCTACATTGTTTTGTGACTTTCTGTTCAGATGACCTACATGTTGACTATAGTGGGGAACTAAAAGGCCCCAGTATTATGGGGTTGGGACTAATTTCAGATTTATTGTCTAATATATTTTGCTTCAAAAACTTGGGTTTACCTCTGTTTGGTGCATCTGTGTTTATGAATGAAATATCTTCTTGGTGAATTGTTTCTTTGATAAGTAAAAAGTGGCTTATTTATCTCTTTTGTGGTGTGTTTTGGTTGATGCTCAAATTTTCAGATATTAGTATAGCCATAACTGCTTGTTGCTTTTTTTCCATTTGCTTAGAATATCATTCTCCATCCTTTCACCTTAAGGTGGTGTCTATGTTTCATGGTAAGATGGATTTCTTGAAGCCCGAAAATGGAAGGATCCAGGTTTTTGATCCAGCCTGTTAATATGTGTCTTTTGACTGAGGATCTTTGTTCATTGCTCTTCAGAGTTATAATTCAAACGAACAAGTTAATCGCTGTTAAGTTGAAGACTTTGTGGAATTCGGTATTTGCTTGATATTCATTTGCTTTCATGTTGGTTCTAATTTGACTTTTGTTTTCCCTCCTGTAAACTCTTAAGCATGTGTGTTCTCTTCAGTGTGGAATATTGCAATCAGTGTTCTCTGTATGGATGGCATACTGCTCATACATTCGTAAAGCTAGCTTTTACCTTGGAAGTTTTTTCTTTCATCCCATATTATGAGGAATAACTTTTCTATGTACAGTCATTTAGTTCTATCTCTCTTTGTTTGCTGTGTTTAGTATTTGAACTGTAATGCAAAGTGGGAAATTTCTTTTGTGATCCTTTGTGATTAGTATTGTGTGTGCCCTCTAAACCAGGATGGGCCTCTATTTGGTAAGAGTCAGAAAATGTTCTCATAATTTCATTGAATTTATTGGCTATATTCACGTGACATGAGGGTCTTCTCTTCTTTATATGCCCATCATTTGAATATTTGGTCTATTTAAAGTGTCCCAAATTTTCCAAATGTTCTGTTTATACTTTTTAAATGTGACACTAATTTTGGCTTCCTGATCTATTTTCTGTCTTCTCCTCAAACCTTGATAATCTGCCCTCCTCATTAGTTACTCTGTTGATGAGGCATTATTTGGAGAGTTTAGATTTTATTAATTTGTTCTTGATTTCCACTAGATAGTTCTTCAACATCTCCATCTCTTTATTGGGTTTCATGTTCATTTCGTTATTTGACTTTTTATTGCACTGTGTTGATTACCTGTGCTCTCTGAGAATGCCTTCATGCCTTGATCTTGTTCTCTTTGGGTTCACTCCTCTGTCTATTGATTTTATTTTTTTGGTATTCTTCTATTTCATTAGTCCATCTATTGGCTTATTTTTGTTTATTTTTCCACTTCCTTCAGCTGCCTATTGATTCATTTTCACTGGTTCCTTTTCATCTCATTCAACTATTTGTTCATGACTTCATAAAGTTTGTTGGATATGCTTATCATCATTGCATTTTGAAATTATGTTTAGGAAGTTTCTTCTAGGTATTTCATTGGATGTTTTCATGTGGGACTAGGCATTCTTGGTGATGATTCCCTGTCTTGTGTTCTAGTGTTACTTGTTTTGAATTGAGGTTTGGCCATCTTGAGATAATCCCTTTGTATTACAAAGAATGCAGCAACATTGGATTTTTTGAGACCTGTGTAAATTGGCCTGGTCAGCCTTGATCCTAGTGGGCCCGGGATTCCTTTCTATATTCAGGTTTGGTTAGGGAATATTGGAAGTCGAGCATCATACTCTGTGAGTGGACAATCTCCACAGGGGTGGAACTAGGTGCCCTGTGTGACCAGTGCATGGAGGGTCTTTTCTAGTCTTCCTTATGCATGTAGAACACTGGCAGGTGGTGTGAGAGTGTGGACATCACCTACTGTGCCTGATAGCCAATAATTCCTCATCTGGGCATGCACAGGCTGAGGCTACAATGGAGGCATGACTGAAAAGGAGCTGAAGGCATATGGTCACCATGATTCTGGGAAGCCTCCTTAGTGCCTTCCAGTCTCCCTTAGGATCTAGTGGGGTAGTGTGACCCACTTTAAGATCCCTCATCAGCTGTCCATACCTGGACAGGCTGAGGCATGAAATTAGTGCCTCATACACCTGATCTTTATAAGTGCACAGGCCTTGATTTTATGCACATAAATGCTTGGGGATGGATCTCTGGACTACAGACAGCTGTAAGAGTGCCATGTAGTGCCCACATGCATATGGGCTGTCAAGTGTACGGAACTCAGGTATCGCATTCCTGGTGGGACAGGTGGACAGGACACAGGTGAGATGTCAGCTACTGAGCACATTTCAAAAGAGATTTAACATTATTTGAAATTGAAATATTTGGGACTGGTGGAAGAATCAGGATGTCTAAAATAGGTGGAAAAAAATCAATATTTAATTTTTTAATGTGGTTCCTAGTGAAAAATATTAGAATAAAATAGTAAATATATTGTTGCAGTGGAAAGTAATAATTCAATTGTGATTGTTTAGATGACATGTTCATACAACATACAAATTAACATAATGGATTAGTGGTATGCAGACATTAGTGGTTTGTAAGTTCCAGGTCATGACTCAAATGATCCCTTTACTAAATGATAGGCATGTAATATGTGAAGAAGAATGTTTAAAACATGGTATTTATGGGCTGTAGAGAGGGTATAGTTGTTAAGGCCCTTGCCTGCAAATCAAAGGGCCCATGTTTGATTTTCCAGTACCCACGTAAAGTCAGGTGTGGAGGTGGCATATGCACCTATATATCATTTGCAGGGTCTGGTGGCTCTGGTGCACCCAATCTCTCTGTCTCTACCTGTCTATTGTTCTGTCTCTATCAAATAAATAAATGTAAATTAAAGAGTTTTAAAGATGTTGTTTATCAAAAAAGTTAGTGAAAGAATTCAAAAATTTAGCAATATGTTTTATCTATGCATAAATCTATATAACACAATTTAAAGTACAATATGAGAGTAGATCTGTGTAATTATATATTTATGGATGCAAGGACTCAATGATGGGAAAATATTGTTATCAAAATTATTAGGTAATTACCAGCACAAAGGGGAAGGAGACCAACGCAGAGAAAAATCAACTCCTACCAAATCAGAGAGCCAGAGCCTCAGAGGCCCCCAACACCTCAGCACTGAAGCAGACCAAAAATGAACCCAACATGGCTCAGGGAAATCTTGCGGAAGAGGGGGCAGAAAGAATGTCAGAGTTACATGTTGGGTCATGATTTTCAGAGACATTTATCATACTAATAACTGGGGGCTAACTCCACAATGCACGGCCCATTTTCAATAACAAAGAGGGTCTAATGGGAGGGGGTAGATCACAGATGAGCCTAAATAATGGTACCAAACTGCCTGTATTTACTGAAAAGAAAACTAATAAATTAAATTTAAAAAATAAAAATAAAAAAATTGAAAAAAAAATTATTAGGTAATGCAACTCCTATAATTTAATATAAGTAATGATGTCATATGTGTGTACTCAAACATGAGGAAGTTGAAAAGGGTTATTGCTCAACATATATTTAAATAAACATAGACCCTTGAATTAATTATCATGACTCTAACTTGTAGAGGCAATGTTTCAGGTAGGTTTGCATTGCTGGCAGAAATCACCTAATCAAGAGAAGCTTTTGGGGAAAAGCTTTATTGTGGCTTACTGACTCAAGGGGAAGCTCCTTGATGGCAGAGAAAAATGATGGCATGAGAAAAGGGTGGCCATCACCCCCTGGCTAACATAAGGTAAACAATAGCAACGGGAAAGAGTGCCAAACACTGACAAGGAGAAACTTGCTTTAATATCCATAAGGAGTAAAGAAGTATTTCTTCCTGTAAAATTTTATGAAATAACACTAGAAGCAGTGGTTTTGTTCCTTTATAAATGCTTAGTAGAGTTTGGTAGTTAAAACATGTGAGCATGGACTTTATTTTTATTTGGAGTCTTTTAATTAGTATTTCAACTTCATTTGATGTTATTGCCCTCCTTAGATTATTTATATATTCTGAGCTTAGTCTTGAGAGGTCATGTATGGCAAGAAATTTGTTCATTTCTTCAAGATTTTCTAATTGTGTGTAATATCGCCATGAGAAATTTATCCTAAGGATTCTACCAATTTCACAGGTATATGTTGGAACATCCTTTTAATTTCTACCACTTTTTATTACATTCTTGTTTGTTGTCCTTTAGACAAACCTAAGCAAGAGTTTATAAGCTTTATTACTTTCTTTTCTTAGACCCATCCCTTCATTCCATTAGGTCTTTAAATTGTTTTCTTCATCTCCAATTCAATGATGTCTGCCCTGAACTTGATTCTTTTCTTCATGTCAGTACACTCAGGCATGGGGTGTTCTTGTTTGTCCATGCCTTCATATGGATCACCTCATTATTTTTTGAGCTATCTCTACTTTTGTAATGTAGGCATTTAGAGGTGTCAACTTCCATCTTGGGACTGTTATCATTATGTAGCAATAGTTTCTGGTTTTTTGCTTTCATTTTCTTCTTTTTTTTTTTTTTTTACAATGATCACTTAGAAAAAGCTATCAAGTATTTTATTGTTTTATTCTACATTATGTACAGATCATAAAAGGCCACAGCAGTTTTTCAACATATAAACCCTTTAAAAGTAGAGGGCACTATGAAGGACAGATAAGTATCAAAATGAAGCCCAGGAATGCGGGCATACACCCAGCGCAGCGTTCTGAGGACAGCCAGGCCCGGCGCAAGGCTGCTTGAGCTCGCGGCTCTCCCCCAGTTTGCCTCAGGGGCCTGACCGAGACTTGTTAATAGCCCATTTGGGCCAACTTAGCTTTTTTTTTTTTTTCTTTATTTTTAAGTGAAACCAGAATAAAATAATGAACTCATAATGTACTCTTGATAATTTTAGGCATCTAGAGCTTCCCAGGAAGGAAAGTTACTTTCTACTTCTGCCATCGAAGACAGCAAAGAAAAATAGAAACACTCAACATTTCAAATTCATCCCACCTTTTGGAACTTTTCTGTAGGGTTTTTTTTCCTTGAAGTACTTCATTCCACCTTTTAAGAATTAGCTTCAAATTCATAATACTGTACCCTTCTTGAATAATAACTCAAAAACACTGGCTTCCACTCTGCGAAAATACAATCTTTAAACTTATAACTGGTATCAGTAGGTCAATATAAAAAATACAGTACCAAGCTACACTGGTATACTTCCATATCAAGAACTTCAAAATATGCTTATCACTGAGACCACAGTCCTTGCATTGGTTTTCAGTCCACTATGAACGATCACCTGCTGCATGTAAACAGGTCTAAATAACTATAGATAAAATACATCAATCATAAATTTCTGTAAAAGATAATAAAATATCTTCTTTAAAAAACAAAACAATAATAAGCTATTACTGCATTGTTTCCAATTTTATGAAAATGGAACAACTATATATATGATTGTTTCCAGTCCTGAGTTCTTGTAATAAAAATGGCCCTAGTTCCTGGTTAAAGTCAGCAACCAACACATTCTCTTCAACAGACAGATGTCTTCTGGTTAGTGTAGGCAAGATTGGTTTTAGGTGGCATTCTGTCCATTAATAAAATTATATACCAGAAACTGACCCGTGCCACAGTACTGTGTTGCAAACAATTTTCCATCAGGAGTAGGATCTGAGAAAGCAATTTCTTCTTTACTCAAATAGGAGCCATATATAAAGTTACTCCTCAGGCATTCGATCATGCGCGAAGCGATCTTCCTCCACCGCATCATGCTGAACACCCAGATGCGGCTGACCCCGCAAATGGCCGGCTCCGGCAGCGTGGAGCAGCACCAGGCCTTCTGCCTCTCAAACCCGACCTTTTCCTCCTCCGACCTGACAGCCGGAAGCTTCTCTTTGATAACTCGATAGCCCCACTGGATATGTTCTGCAATTAGGCAGCCAACTACTTTTTTGTCATTAGAAATAAAGAGAAGAGTTTTAGTTCTGAAGTAGCACATGAGTGGAGCCTGCTGGAAGCCTAGGTCATTATCAACCATCTCTCTGATCTCGTCAACCTTTTTCAGGGCATACTTTGGGTCTTCAGGAAGAACCATGATTATTCTGCCATCAGGATATTCAGCCAGAATCCTTTCTTTTTTCCAGCCCTTCTAAGAATCTAATAGGCAAGGAGAGCTACGTTGTGTGTATCTGAAGTGAAACATGCTCAAAAGAAGAGAGAGGTAATAAACTCTTCTTCAGATCCACACTCGTGGCGATTAGTGAGCAGAACCACATACTTCACAGCACTTATAAACTGGTTATGGAAAAGCAGGTGCTGGGTTTCATCCTCTGGATTTGAAGCTGTATAAAGCATTCCACAGATATTACAAGACACTGCTCCAAACCTTTTTTGTCCTGCGTCCTATTATGACCAGCTGGTTTTCATCAGCTTTCTCTGATTCTTTTAGTTTCAAGTCTTTTGGAATTGTTATCTCCAAATGTGAATTACACTTAAGCTGAGAATGATTTGGTGGGGGATCCCTGTTTGTACTGCTCTTAGGTATTTCATTATTGAGTACACTGTGCTGTTTGGGAGCTGAACCTGGAAATTTTTTCTCGCAGTCATCAATTTTTGTTTGACTGATCAAATCGGAAACAGCAGTGGCATTATTGGTTGGAATGTTTTTCAGTTTGGATGCTAAACAGCTGACATTCTTATCTGGTACTGATTCAAAACGTTTCATCTGATTATCCAACAGTGGGTCCAAAGAGGGTTTTATATGATTATCCAAATGACAATTTTCAGGAGCCTTATTTGTGGTCTTACTAATTTCAGCTCCAACATCATGAATTTTAATTTCTTCAGACTTAATTTCTTCCTTTTTTCCCTGCTGGCAAGTTATCTTTTTATCCTGTGGCTTTGTCTCTAAGAATGTACTTTGAGATACTAGATGAGGCATTTCTAAAACTGGTGGTGGTAATCCCGTTCTTACTATGCCCAGTTTAGGAGGACCATGAGAGTCTAACTTATTTTGCTGCATGCTTTCATTTTCATTCAGTTCTAGGAATTTTTTATTGTTGTTTTTGTTCATTGACTCATTAGTAATTCAAAGCTGTGTTTTTCAATCACCAGGAGTTTGTGTATTTTCTATGTCTTCTTTTCTTGCTGATTTCTAACATTGTTGCATTGTGGTCAGATATAAGGCAAGATGTTATGTCCATCCTACTGAGTTTGTAAAGGCTTGCTTTATGTCATAATAGTTCATCACCTATTTTAAGAAGATCCCTTGATTTGCTGAGAAGAATATGTGTTCTATCAAGTTTGAATGGAGTATAAAGTGCAGGTGTTTATAAAGTACTTATTAGCTATTGTGTTGTTTAGGTACATTGCATTGGCCTTTTCGGTTTAGATGATCTACATAATCATTACAGTAGGGTATTAAAGTGCCCAGTGTTACTGAGCTAGGATTTATTTTAGATTTATTGACTAACATATTTTGCTTCAAAAAATTTGGTGCATCTCTGCTGTGTGCATCTATGTTTATAATTGGCATATCCTCTTGTGAAATTGCATCTTTGGTGAGTAATTGACCTATTCATCTACATTTTTATTGCTTTGGTTGAAAGTCTATTTTTTAAAACATAAGTATAGCCATATGTGCTTGTTGGTATTTCCATTTGATTAGAATATTATTTCCATCCTTTAACCCTTACATGGTTTCTGTTTCATTGTAAGATGGGTTTCTTGAAGACAGCAAATGGATGGATCCAGGTTTCTGATCCAGCTCATTAACCTCTGTCTTTTGACAAGGGAGTTTTGTACATTATGTTCAGACTTTTAATTAAGAAGTATGTCTTAATCTCCATCAAGTTGAAGACTTTGTTGAGTTTGGTATTTACTTCATCTTCATTGGCTTTCATGTCTGCTCTAGTTGTGATTATTCTTTTTCCCTCCTATAGACTCTTCACTGTGGGTTCGCTTCAGTGTGAAGTATTGCATCCAGTGTTGTCTGTAGAGCTGCCTCACTGCTCATATACTCACATAGCTGGCTTTTATAATTGAAAGATTTTCTTTCCTCCTCTATTATGATGGATTTCATATATATGTATACAGTCCCAGCAAACTTCATCTGCTGCTGGCAGTTCTCCTTGGCAGCACTCTCTTTGTCCTGGCATCTTTGTTAGGTCTTTACTGCAACCAATGGTTCATCCTCATGGTTACATCTGGCCTAAATACTGGTAAACCAACAAGCCTGCTTCACATTGCCTGTGGCCAATTTTTAAAAAACAAAGCCATGTTGCAAACTCTAGGACCCTTTCTCTCCTGCACTTGCTGTACTTTGTACTACCGGGTGGGCTGCCAACTTGTTAATCTGGGGGGGGGGGAGGCTGGAAATAAAGCAGACTTTGAAGAAAAGGACATTCCTTCCGCATTCATATGCCTTCAAATGCTCTGCAATTTTCCTTTTCTTTCTTTTCTGTATCTTCTTTGGTTTTTCAAGGTAGTGCCTCCTTCTAACCCAGGATGACCTGGCATTCAGTATGTAATCTCGGGGTGGCCTCAAACACACAGAGATCTGCCTCCTGTGTGTTTGGATTAATGGAGTATACCACCACTCTTAGCTGACTCTGCACTATTGCTGTTGTCCCAATACAGATCAGTTTGCCCAATCTCAATGGTTGTAATCTCTCAAACAATTACAATTTAACAGGCAATAGCTTTGGCACAAAGATTTCATTTTTTCTTTGTCAGATCCCTATGCCCAACCAGTCTACTTTTATGCAATACAACACTTTACAACTCTACAGGACTTGGGCATAACATAAATCCTCTCATAAAACTGCATCTAGTTCAATCCTGGAAAAGCTCCTTCTCCTCTTCATAAGCCAAACCTCACAGTCCATAGTTGTTTGCATTCAGGTCTTTCAACACTTACCAGATCAGGCCTCAAGCTCTGCTTACAGCACTATAAGGCAGCTCTTACACCAAGGTTTTAACTTCTGCCACATTCATCCCCCCAGATCAGCCAAATGACCAAAACCACACAGTCAGGTTTCCAGTAGCAAGGATCACAAACCTCAGTACCAATTGTGCTATTGCAGTGAACTTCATTTGCCAGGAAAACAAACACCCAAGAGTAGCTTATGGAAGGAAAGTATTTATTTTAGCTTAAAGGCTTGAGGGAAAGAACCATGATGGCAAAGGAAAATGAGGGCATGAGCAGAGTCAGGACATCAACTCTTGTCCAACATCAGGTGGACAACAGCAGCAGCAGAATGTGCCAAACACTGGCAAGGGGAAGCAGGCTATAGTAAGCCCATACCCAGCAATACACTGCCTCCAGAAGGCTTCAATTCCAAACTTGCTACCAGCTAAGGACCTGACATACAGAACACATAAGTTTATGGGGATACTTGAAGCAAACCACCACACTAATCAACTAGCTAGGCAAAAAGGAAAGCACATTTTGTAAGTTTCTCTATCAAATCTGTTAAAGGTGACCTGTGTATAGCAGAGAAAGCTGACTTGATGATATTTGCCTTCTACAACAGATATGGATCAGTGTGTGAAGTGTCCAGGAGATCAGTATGGCAACAGAGAACAGACACGCTGCCTCCAAAGAGCTATAACATTTCTTTCATTTGGAGAACCCCTGGGGATGGCTCTGGCCTGCATGGCCCTGTGTTTCTGTGCACTGACCTCTCTAGTTTTGGGGGTATTTGTGAAGCACCATGACACTCCTATTGTGAGGGCCAACAACCGTGCTCTCAGCTACATCCTGCTCATCTCCCTGATCTTCTGTTTCCTCTGCTCCCTGCTCTTCCTGGGTCATCCAAACACAGCCACCTGCATCCTGCAGCAGACCACATTTGGAGTGGTTTTCTCTGTGGCTGTTTCCACCGTCTTAGCTAAAACAATCACTGTGGTTCTGGCCTTCAAGCTCACGACTCCAAGAAAAAGGATGAAGTGGTTGCTGGTATCAGGAGCACCGAACTTCATCATCCTCATCTGCATACTGATCCAACTCATCCTCTGTGGAGTCTGGCTGGGAACATCTCCTCCCTTTATTGAGACAGATTCACATTCTGAACATGGGCGCATCATCATTGTGTGCAACAAGGGCTCAGTCTCTGCCTTCTACTGTGTCCTGGGATTCCTTGGCTCCCTCGCCCTGGGGAGCTTCACTATAGCTTTCTTTGCCAGAAAGCTGCCCGACAAGTACAATGAAGCGAAGTTCCTAACCTTCAGCATGCTCGTGTTTTGCAGTGTGTGGGTCACGTTCCTGCCAGTGTACCACAGCACAAAGGGGAAGGTCATGGTGGCTGTGGAGGTCTTCTCCATCCTGGCCTCCAGTGCAGGGCTGCTAGGGTGCATCTTTGTCCCTAAATGCTATATTATTTTCTTAAGGCCAGAGAGGAATTCTGTTCCAAAATACAGGGATAGAACACTTGCTTGAACCTATAAGTTTTTCAAATACTAATTGGTATATAAATATATGTACAACTTTGTAAGTATTGTGTTCCTCACTCATACATATATAATAACATGAATATATATGCTCAAATGACTGACAATTGTAACCATCAAATTAGGAAGTAATAGATTACCATGGGACATTTGTTTCACACATAAGTGACTTGAGTATTTTCTTGAAAGATGATTGTATACTATTTTTAAGACTATTGGAGGGCTGGAGAGATGGCTTAGCGGTTAAGTGCTTGCCTGTGAAGCCTAAGGACCCCGGTTCGAGGCTCAGTTCCCCAGGTCCCATGTCAGCCAGATGCACAAGGGGGCGCACACATCTGGAGTTCATTTGCAGAGGCTGGAAGCCCTGGCGCGCCCATTCTCTCTCTCTCCCTCTATCTGTCTTTCTCTCTGTGTCTGTCGCTCTCCAATAAATAAATAAAAATTTTTTTAAAAAGATGATTGTATACTATTTTTAAGACTATTGGAATTCTTCATATATTCATATGTTTATCTTTAAATTATCAGTTAGTTATGAGATAGTTTGTAGAGGATATTAGCAGATAGGGGAAAGTTTTTCTTTCCTAAAATGCAATAGGATCATAATAAATACTTGGTCTTTATCTGAAAAATGTTTGAAAATGTGATGAAATGCAATTCAGTACTAAAAGAAAGTTCAGGATACACTGTGCGAAGTCCCCTTACCTTATCATCAAAATGAGTCTTGAGGTAACTGAAATTGATTCTCCCCTTGTAGTAGGAATGACAACAGAATCTTGATGAGATTCACTGAGATAAGTGGAACATTTGAAGATATCAAGGGAGTGCTTGTTAAAGAATTTGAAATAATATTGCAATTGTAAGATAACTTCTGAAAGGTCATGCAGTTGGGATTAATATTTCATAATGCACTAAGTTTCTTTCTAGAATCTACTGAGGAAATAAAGGCCATGATAGGAAATAAGGAGGAATGTTTGTCACAGAAATGATAAGGTCATTGAACTTTATGTGAAGAGAGCATTATTAATAATGTCACAACATAGCAGGGGGACTTGTTTCTAAAATACTGTAATTTGCATTATAGTAGACTCAGATAATCAAACTTTTGAAGTTACAAACCTCAATTGAATGAAACTAATGACTCTTAGTAATCTTTATTAATTGTATGATTTCTAAAGATTATATTCTATGTGGACTTTTATCTGTTGTGAATGTTGCCAGATATTAATTGCTATCAGTTGTTGTGCTTGGTCTTCTAAGCATTCATGTGTTGGAAATTTGCTTATTGTGAGAGTGCTGAGCTGCTGTGTCCATTCACAGACACCCAGGTGGTGTTCTTTACTTTCTTGCATTCTCTCTGTACTCCTTCCACAATCTGTGGTCTGCTGAACTCATATACCTTCTCACAACTGGAGGATTTTCATATTGAAATGTATCATTTAAGGAACTTTGCCAAATACTGTGAAATTTTACTTGAGGGCATGCAGACTGCATTTCTGTAAGCTTAATAAATAAAGTGACATAAAATATGTTCTAAAAACATAAGGATAATTTAACCATGTCAATAAGCAAGGAGTTCAAGCCTGGAAGCTTGGAATAGGACATAAATTTCTTTTACTAATTAGAAATTAGCACTAAAGTGTTAGGCTGATTTTCTCATTGCTGGCACAAAATACCCAACCAAAATCAGCTGATGTGAGGTAAGGTTTGGGGGGATTTTTTATTATTGGTATTTTAGCCTAGAGTCTCAGAGGAGAGAGGAAGCTATTTGATAGCATGGCGAGATAACACGAATTAAGCAGAAGCTGGACATCACATCTTCCATAGCAGTTGAACAATAGCATAAAGACACTGAGCTATACTCTGGCAATGTGGAGCTGGCTTTAATACCCTAAAGCTCACCCCAATACCCCACAACACACCTGCACCCTCAAGGATCTACTTCCCAAGGTGCCAACAGCTGGAGACAAAGAATTCAAAGCATAGGAGTTAATGGGTCATATTCAATAAATCATCACATGAAGTAGCCACATTTTGTCCACCAGATCATAAAGGAGAAGTTCCTTGAGCCTAGAACTGGGTTGGTGTCATGAAGGTAAAGAAATTTAATTTAAATTAAATTTATATGTTGCATTTTTCTATTGTGATGTTTGGATATCTAGGATGGATGTTTCTTTGTTACATTACAAATGTAAGTATTTTTGAGCTAACAATAACATTCTTGGCTTCCTAACACCCTAAATGTTAATTTTCCTTTTGGCAGTAAGTGAGAAATCTATAGGTATTATAACTGCAGCATATCTTCACTGTTTTCCACACAATACCTCCTTGATTGTAGAACAACTTTCAACTCTCTTCAGTTGAGTGAAAGAATAATTCCTGGTTATCTTATATGCATATTTCAAGGAAGTTTTCAGCCTAGCACTGAGAGCAACACTCATATTTAATCTTCACTCTAATATTACATAAGCCGTGGCAGATGTGACAGTGATGACTAATATAATGACCCACAGTCAGCTATTGGTTTTCTTTTTTTTGTTTGTTTGGTTTTTTTTTTTGTTTTTTGAGGTAGGGTCTCATTCTAACTCAGGCTGACCTGGAATTCACTATGGAGTCTCAGGGTGGCCTCAAACTCACGGTGATCCTCCTACCTCTGCCTCCCGAGTGCTGGGATTAAAGGCATACGCCACCACACCCTGCTTTTTAGTTTTCTTTTCTTATTGTACTGATGGATCTTGGGAGTCTTAGGAAATTTGTGAAATGAATATTCTCTAACCAAGAATGAGAACAACATGGATCAATGCAAATAAACAGACATATAAAGACTTTCAGTGGTAACACTTCTCAATACACCCAAAGCACAGTGGAAGCTTCCTTCTAGGGGTCTATGACTTTCTAAACCATAGGCTTCTGGCTTGGGTCTTCTTACCAAGTTTGAATTTCCTCCCTCTGAGCAGACCTCATATCCAGTCAGAAAACAGTTGATGACCCACATAGCCTGTGTGCCACTATTGCACCAGTGTGTCCTTGCCTGCCTGGTTGATTCTATAACTTTCAAATTTCACTGCTGATTCACCCTGTTGGAGACCTTTATTCCCTGGAAGCTCACACAGCACTCTGGAGTATTTAGAGATGTAGCCATCGGCAAGCCATCCTCCATCTATTCCACTCTCATCTCTCTAGGTTCTGTGACTGTGGTGTCTACAGCAATAGGGATTCACAATTTGGGTCTGGTGATTATCCAAGTGCGTAGGCAATGGCTAGTTTACAATCCCAACAGTGAATGAAATTTCCTCTTTGCTTCATCAACATTTGTTGTCTGTTTTCTTGATGGGATAAGATGACTGGGGTACAATGGTACCACAGAATAGTTTTGACTTGAATTTCCCCAGAAACTAGGAAAGGTGGATATTTTCTTAAGTACTTGTTGGCCATTTGTGTATCTTCATTAGTGTACCATCTGTTCTGTCTATAAGACCAACTGGTAATTGGCTGAGTATTTTATATTTCCAGTTGTTTGTAAGCTCTAGTTACTAGCACCCAGTCTGAAGTATAGGTTCCCATTCTGTCTGCTGATAGTTTCTTTTCCGGTGGGGAGAGAAAAATTTTTAAATTCTGTGTAGTCCCATTTGTTGATTCTTGGGCCTATCTCCTATGCTATTGGAGTCCTGTTCAAAAAGTTCAAAAGTACTCCCTTCTTTTTCTTTAGGTCTTTGGCAGTTGCCTTTACTCTTAATGTTTCTTCTTAAGACTAAAAGAACAGAGATGAATTATTTTAAATACAGTACCATCCCATTTTAATAACTTAATATCACTGTAATATATATTTATAAGCAAGTCGTGGTGGGATATACCTTTAATACCATCACTTAGGCTGAAGTTGAGGTTTCCTGTGAGTTGGGGGTCATCCTGTGTTTGCCTCCCCAGTGCAGGGACTTCAGGCATGAGCTGCTGTGCCAGGTGTATGTGAGTGCTATGAATCTGAATTGAGGTCCAAGTTCTTATCTGACAAGTACTTTCACTGAGCCATCCTCTCAGCCATTTACTTATTTATTTTTGTCAGAAAGACAGGGTCTCACAATGTAGCCCAGGGTGACCTTAAACATCTTCCCTCAGCCTCCTAAGTGCTGGCCTTTCTGGGGGTAATCATCATGTCCAGCCAAATGAGATTTTTAATTTGAATTCAGATTTAATGTTGCTATGGGTCTTATTTTTCTAAATCAGAGAATATATATATATATATTGTGGCATGGCCTGGCAGTACAGGCCTGTGATCCCATACACTTGGGAGGCTTCAGCAAGAAAATCTGCTGTTCAAGGCCTGCTGCCGAGGTTACAGCGTGGATTCAACTTGGGGAAGGGTAGGACTCCTTACAGCGTGCTCCTCCCGACACAAAATGGCCTGGATATCCATGACCTCACAGCGCTTGACAGTACCTACACATGACCATCATAATAGGAGGAAAAGATCATGACATCAAAATAAAAGAGAGATTGGGGGGCGGATATGATAGAGAGTGGAGTTTCAAAGGGGAAAGTGTAGGCAGGGAGGGAATTACTATGGGATATTGTTTACAATCATGGAAGTTGTTAATCATCAAAAAATAAAAATTT
The DNA here is from genome assembly GCF_020740685.1 of Jaculus jaculus. Taxonomy (NCBI): domain Eukaryota; kingdom Metazoa; phylum Chordata; class Mammalia; order Rodentia; family Dipodidae; genus Jaculus; species Jaculus jaculus. The sequence continues at coordinate 22,558,306 of NC_059113.1, forward strand.
TTAAAAAGAGAATTCCACAGTGGAACCCATTACTCTGTATACTAACTTAGAAATAAGGAGGGCTGTGCTGGAGGGATGGCTTAGTGTTTAAGGTACTTGCCTGCAAAACCAAAGAACCTCGGTTTATTCCCCAAGACCACCTAAGCCAGATGCATAGGTGGCGCATGTGTCTGGAGTTCATTTGCAGTGGCTGAAGCCCTGTCACACCCATATTAATTATCATTGTCTCCTCTGTCTCTCTCTCAAATAAATAAATACAACTAAAATATATTAAAAAAAATAAGAATGGGTGAGGGTATAGCTCAGTGGTAGTGTACATACCTAACATACTTGAGGCCCTAGGTTCAATCCCCGGTAATGCCCAAAAGAAAAGCACATTTACTTCTCTGAAATGGTAATTTTTTAATGTATAGTTAATTGCAAAGAGAAACAATGGACACACTGGGCTCTCTAGTCATTGCTAAGAAACTCCAGACACATGTGCCACCTTGTGCATCTGGCTTTATGTGGGTACTGGGGAATGAAACCTGGGTCCCTTGGCTTTGTAGACAAGCGGCTTACAGCCAAGGGAATTCTCCAGCCCCGCCCCCCCCGCCCCTTTTATTAATACTGGTTTTCAAGGTAGGATCTCACTCTAGCCCAGGGTGATCTGGAATTCACTTTGTAGTCTCAGGGTGGCCTCCACCTCACAGCAATGCTCCTATAGCCTCTTGAGCGCAGGGATTAAAGGCATAGGCCACCAGGCCTGCAGTATTGAGAATTGCAGGCAGGCAGGGCAGGGGCAGTCTGCCAAGTGATTGGCAGGGGTTTGGGCAAGTGAAAGGACCCGGAGGGGGGGGGGGGTCCCACTGGCACGAGGGAGGGCGGGTCGTGACATGCGCACTGTGCCCTCCTTCAAAAGGCCTGTGCTCCCCCGAAGAAGCAGTCCAGCTCTTCCTCCTGCATAACTGGCAGCGACTTCGTGGAACAGGCGACGGTCCTCAGGCTGCGGCCCACGGCGCGGAGCCCGGGTCTGGAGGAGGCCGGGAGCCGCGGGGCCGAGGCGCTGCGAGGATGCTGCGGCCGCCGGGCTGCCCGGGGCTCCGTGCGGCGAGGCCGGCGTCCCCGCACCGCGGGCCGGGAGACCCTGGGCTCGGACCCCCGCCGAGGTGCCGTTAGGGCCCCTCCCTGCCCTGCGGGGTGGCCGCTCCTGGGACGACCACCGGGAGGAGGAGGAGAAGCCTGCGGACACCGGCCAGGTAAGCCCGGCCGCCCGGACATCCTGGGCCACACAGCGACCCCACGCCCAGAGACCCTCCCCACGGCCGTCCTTGGCGGGACCCCGCAGGCTGCACGGAGGAGAAGGGGCAGCGGCACCCGGGGGACCTGGTCCTCTGCGGCATGCTGGAGCCAGTGTTCCCCCGAGGGCTCAAGGCTGCGGGGCAAAGTCCCCTGTCCTCGGGACGTGGGAGAAGCCGTTCACCCGCCCCACGCCCCAGACCCCAGACCCCTACCCCGAGCCCCGCTATGCATGTGGAGATAATGGTCTGTGACCAGGATAAGTAAGAATCATGTCTGAGGTGGGGAATGCCTGACATCATAGGTCAGAAAAAAAGCCACCCACGTGCACCCCGGAACCCGCTCCTCACACAAAGCTCGGGGCAAATGACGTGCACACCTCACCGCCCCCCCAGGTCACCGTTGCGGGCGCCCTGTGCAGGTGCGGGGCTGGCCCTCCAGGCCCCCAGGTGCGGCCGTGGTCACTGCGCTTGTGACATGACTCGTGTGCACGCGCATTGCCCGGCAGCCAGCTGCTCCTTCCACTTACTGAGTCAAAGGTCCTCCTTGAGCGCGGTTCTGGTGAAGTGGCGACCAGAGCTGGAATTTTCTTAACGAGAAAGGACTCGGAGTGTGGCCCCAAGGCCACGAAAACCCGAGACCCATGGGGGGAGGGCCCCGTGAGGCCTCTGACCTCTATCATGAGGGGGTTTCAGGGTCCCGAAGGAGCCCAGAGCTCCAAAGCTCCTGCACCAGCCTGTGCAGGTCTTGCTTCTGCTGCAGGTGCCTAACACTGAGAGGAGCAAAACCCCGAAGTACCTCCGGGCCTACGAGCCTGTTGGGCAGTTCCACCAAGCCGCCAGGGAAGGCTCAGTAGACACAGTGCGGCGTCTGCTCAGGAGCGGAATAGTCAGTGTGAATGACACAGACAGAAGGAACAGGTAACAGGCCGGGAGGGGCAGGGGACTGCCCGGGTGCTGGTCATCCTGGGAGAGTGATATCACCTGCGTGGGTGGGATCATCCATACAGAGGACGTGGCTGCTCTAGAAGATCATCACACAGTCCGTGCTGCCTTGCTGTCATGAGCACATCTTACTGAGCTTCCTGTGATTATATTTTATCTTGTATAGTAATAAACTAAAAAAAAAAAAACCCTGCCACTCACACTTGTGAAACATTGGCAGTTACAAGTGGCATTTGAATGCCAGAGATGCCAAAATGTGAGATGAAGAGCATCAGAGAATGCCTGGCAGAGTGGCCCTGGCCTACGATCCCAGCTACTAGGCGGAGATGGGCAACCGAGCTGACACTTTCTCACATTAACAATTATGGTTATTTAGGGCTGGAGAGATGGCTTAGTGGGTAAGGTGCTTGCCTGCAAAGCCTAAGGCCCCATGTTCTACCCTTCAGATCCCATGTTAGTCAGACACACAAAGGTGAGGCAAGTGATGGTTGCTCACACATGCCCACTAAGTGGTGCAAGTCTCTGGGGTTCAATTGCAGTGGCTGAAGCCCTGGCAAAGCAGTTCTCTCTCTGTCTGTCTGTCTGTCTCTAGCTCTCTCTCTTAAAAAAAAACTAGAAAAAAAAAAACTATGGTTATTTAAGTACATAAATCCTTATATCTGCAAAGTTAATTATGATTCTATTTCACATAACGGGATTGTTAGTTTTGTTGGTTTCTTTTTTCCATGTAGGGTCTTGCTCTAGCCCAGGCTGACCTGGAATTCACTCTGTATAGTTTCAGAGTGGCTTTTTTGAACTCATGGCAGTTCTCCTACCTCTGCCTCCCAAATGCTGGTATTAAAGAAATGTACCTCCACACTCGGGAAGCGAATGGTATTAGGTTTCATATCTAAGAAACACTGAACAGTTAGGCATCGTAAACAAGTCTAGAGGCTTTGAGTTGATTCTCTTTAGAGCATCCACTAACATTCTTTTTTTGTTGGTTTGTTTTTTGTTTTTTCGAGGTAGGATGTCACTCTGGCTCAGGCTGGACTGGAATTCACTATGTAGTCTCAGGGTGGCCTCGAACTCTCGGCAGTCCTCAAACATCTGCCTCCCGAGTGCTGGGATTAAAGGCATGCGCCACCATGACCGGCTCACACTAACATTCTTTATTGTAACTACTGCTCTCAATCCCCATTTTATGGAGGAAGAAAACATGAGTAGAGCTCCCAGAGAAGCCCCGATGTGCAGTAGGATTCAAATCCAAGCTCCGTTCAGTATAAAGGCTGCTCTGTGCAGGGATGCAGCACAGGTAGAGCCGTGTACTGTAAGCCCAGGACCATGAGTCAGTAGATGGACAGGCTGTGGGGATCTCTCAGTGGCTCAGAGTGTCTCACACAAGCACGAGGGCCTGAGAAGCCAGACACCGCTCCAGCGTGAGTCCCAGGCATCCACATAAAAGGCTGGGACTTCATAGTGAATTCAGGCCAGCTTGGGCTAGCGTGAGACCGTACCTCGGAAAGGAAAAAACAAAAAGAAAAGTAGCTAATCAAGAGATGGAGGGGTCCCACGAAGATCTCCTCCTGCCTCTTCACGAGGGGGGGCGCAGGGCTTTGCATCAGATGTACTTGTAACTCAACACACACGTGCGTGCATGCACACACACACAAAAAATAAAAGCACCCACAAACAAAGAGTAAATAAAAATAAGAAAATTCTAACACCTTCTCATGAAAACTCAGTGCACACTATCTGATTTTTATAATCATATTGATTGATGTGTTTTGACGTAGTGTTGCATAACTTCCTAAAATGCCCTCTCATTTGCATAGAACTGCTCTGCATTATGCTTGTGCCTACGGCCACAGGGAAGTGGTGCATCTCTTACTCACCTATCAGCGCACCGTCAACATGTTTGACAAGGAGCACGGCACTCCACTGATTAAGGTAACAGCCAACAACTTCAGTGTGAGACCTATGTCATTGAAAAGCTTAGAATATCAAGGTGGGGGCTCACCCCTGTGATCTCACCACATGAGAAACTGGGACAAGTGGATTTTTAATCCAGAAAGGCCTGGGCTACATGAGGAGACCTCATGTCAACATGGGAACAAAACATGCTTAGAGGAAAAATGAGTGTCTCATTTATAGAGAAGTAATTTTTATCTGGACGTCTTTAAATTGGGGAACTCTTTGTCCACAGGCCAGCCAGCGGGAGTTTCCATCGTGTGTCGATACCTTACTAGGCCATGGAGCAGATCCTAATAAGGCAGACATGTATGGGAACACTGCTTTCCATTACGCAGTTCTTAATGATGATTTAGAACTGGCAGGTTTACTGCTTGCATACGAAGCAAATATTGAGGCGAAAACAAAGGTAAGATGACACAACTCTATTTCCACAATCATTGAAATAGGTTTGTTTTAACAAAGGCACATGCTGCTCCATTTTTCCTAAGTGGCATCTCCAGTGTTAACAGTGAAATGTTTTGAAATTTTACTCCTGACAGATACTTCTTTTAATATTGGAACTTTTAAAGAAGTTTTAGTGGCTAAAGCATTTTTTCTATGCATTTGTGGCAAATAGTTGAAGAGATACTGAATTTTCAAAGGTAAAACTTTGTTAAAATACGTTTTTCACCAAGAACTTTGCAATTAGTGTAAAACAACACAGAACAGTAAACTTTGTCAGTTAATATGAACAGCCATCTGATGGCTTCACGATGCATTGATTCAGAAGTTGGGGAGATACCGGTGCAAATAGAGTGGAAGTTAATGTGTTGAAGAAGTTCTTGTAGAGGGTGTTTGGCACCGTTTTCATTACACTTAATTTGTTATCACTTGACTTTTTGGTAAAAGGAAGAAGAGTCCACATCACACAGTTGCTTTTCCTTAAGCATGTGGAAATGTCCACGGCAGAGGGAAATCTCAAGGGCTGTGGGCTCATTGTGGATCATATATACACTGAGTTGCCTGCATGGCTCAAGTACACATTTGAACTGAAGGAAACTTCTAAAGAAACTTGCGATTAAAACTTGAGCCAGGGGCTGGAGAGATGGCTTAGTGGTTAAGCTCTTGCCTGTGAAGCCTAAGGACCCTGGTTCGAGGCTCGGTTCCCCAGGTCCCACGTTAGCCAGATGCACAAGGGGGCGCACGTATCTGGAGTTCATTAGCAGAGGCTGGAAGCCCTGGCTCACCCATTCTCTCTCTCTCCCTCTATCTGTCTTTCTCTCTGTGTCTGTCGCTCTCAAATAAATAAATAAATAATTTAAAAAAAAAATTGAGCCAGGCGTGATGGTGCACACTTTTAATCCCAGCACTTGGGAGGCAGAGGTAGGAGGATCGCCAAGAGTTGGAGGCCACCCTGAGACTACATAGTGAATTCTAGGTCAGCCTGAGCCAGAGTGAGACCCTACCTCGAAAAACCAAAAAAAAAAAAAAAAAATTGAACGCAGCCGGGCACAGTGGCCTTTAATCCCAGCACTCAGGAGGCAGAGGTAGGAGGATCTCTGAGTTTAAGGACATCCTGAGATTACATAGTGAATACCAAGTTAGCCTTAGCTAGCGCGAGACCCTACCTTGAAAACGAAATGATTGAATGTAGTCCCCTGTGGCATTCTGGTGTTTGAGGAACACACTACTTATATGATGGGGCCCATGTGAGACGCAGATGTCTAGGGACACGCCAGGACATTACCTCACACCTCCTGCTTTTCCTCTACAAGTATTTGACATCATGATTCATGATTATTGTCAAGTATTGCAAGGTTTTCAACTTGATTTGTATTAATTTATAAAGATAAGTGGTTGATGATAATGTATAGGAATACATTAGCCTACACTTTCTGTTAGAAGATTGAAAATTGGATTGAAGTTTACAAGTTCGGGCTGGATCAATGTCTCAATGGCCAGGGAACTTTTGCTTGCAAATCACAAGACAGGTTTGACTCTCCAGTATTCAAGTAAAGCTAGATGCAAAAATAGGCACATGTGTCTAGAGTTAATATGCAGAGGACCAAGGCCCTGGAGTGCCCATTCTGTCTCTATTCTCTATCATTCTCTGTTCATAAGGAAATAAGTAATTTTTTTTAACAGAAGAGAAACTAGGGGCTGGAGAGATGGTTTAGTGATTAAGGCACTTGCTTGCAATACGTGGGAATGCATGTTCAAATCTCCAGGTCCCATGTAGCCAGATACACAGTGATGCATAAAAGATAAAAGGTAGAACACTGTGCTCACATAGTTCTTGTTTTAGTTGAAAGAGATCATACAAGTCCCTCAAAGTGAAGTTCCTTAGAGCCAGTGGGTGTTGAGGTGAGTTCCTGGGGAACTGGAGTGCACGTGTTGATACTGAGCAGGGGCCGCGCACGTCCCAGCACAGGAGTGGCCTGTGTGCAGGAGCAGCTCGGGACGAGGACGAGAGGGACTTGTGAGTTACTGTCTACACTCCACCTTGTATTCAAGACCTCTTTCATGATATTTACAGTTCAGTGGAGAAATGCATAAATTGTGTAAGTTGTAAGTTATCTGTCTTATGTTATTTATTTGTGTGCCTATTTATTGATTGATTTCTTATTTTTGTAGGACGGCTTCACACCATACCTCCTTGCTCTACAGGAAAACAAAGATCTTATAGCAGAATTTTTGAAAGACATGGGCACAGATGTACATGCGGAGGGGCTGCTGAATAGGTATCTTTGTCAGCTCTGTGCTGTCCTGAGTGATGGCGCTCACAGAAGTCAGAAGCAGCAAGCTGGCAGGAGGAAAGACTTGACTCATCTCTCACGAATACAGGGGAAGCAATGCAAGGAAGGCTTAGCAAGAACAGCCACTGCTCAGATGAAGCAACCAGACATGCGTAGGAGGTTCCTCTCCCTTCTCACCCTGCTGACGCAGGGTCTTTGTGCTCTGCTTTGTTGGTTACGGAGCTGAGACTCAGAGCAGGTCACGTTCTTTTAGATCACAGGGATCTCCTTCCTTCTGCATGCTTCTCTCTGCTTGTGACCCTTTCCCCTTCGTTTATTCAAAGTACACGGTACTGAGCACAGAGTTGAGATCAGTCGACTCTGAGAAGACTGAGGGCTAGAGACAAGGAAGCCGGGCTCAGGGCTCTTAGCTTTGCTGGAGACCCCGTGAGTGATGGCCCTTTGGTCATGGCTCTCCAGAGCAGGATCGCAGCCCTCTCAAATTTCCATCCCAGTGGTGAAGCCCAAAGTGGAACCTAGGAACAGCCAGGAGAGGGGAGCAGTTGTGGGGCGTGCAGCCCTCCTGGGAGTTCTGGCAAGGGTGTATGCTGTAAGAACTCAGCATGACAGAGACACGGTGGTTGAGCGTAGACATAGTGAGGTTATAGTTTCAACATCCAATCACCAATTTCCTGCTAAGAAACGTCTTCAAAATGCCCAGAATGCGCTGTGCTGTGAGTGTGGTGGCAGGTGATGCTTACAGGCAGAAATTTATTTCATCGTCTCCCACACCAACTCTGTGGGAAGCTGGCTAGGACTCCCAGAAATGCCTACGAGGCTGAGCCCATGGTGTGGTGTGGTTCTGTAGGAACCTGGGACAGTCCTTAGTTCCTCCTGAGTAAATAGAAGTACAAAGAATTGTGTGTTGCAAGTAGGGAACTCTCAGTCCCTGCAGCCACAGAAAGAAAATGCACCGAGAAGCAACCAGCCAGGAACACTGACAGCAAGAGTGTGACCACGGGGAGTGAGCGCTTCAGATCATCCTCTTTCCTCTGTGTTTGGGGGTGAGGGGATCTCCCTATGTGTGTCTCTGTGTACGTGAGTGTCATGTGGGTGTGGTTTTATGTTTTAATGAAGGGGGAAATTCTGTTCCTTTATTTGACATAAGAGGAGAAAGTAAGGAAAGCCATCATCAATCACAACTAATTGCTGAAGGACACATCGTCAGTTGTTTTTAATAAGTGCGTCAAAGTCACTATCATTTCTTTTTAGAAAACACCATAAGATACACCACAGGAAGATGTGTAAACATACAGCACGACGTCCAGGTAAGACTGCTTTATTATTATTATTGTTGTTATTGTTATTATTAAGACAGGAGGAGGAGAAAGTGAGAATGGGCGCACCAGGGCCTCTGGCCACCGCAAACAAATTCCAGACGCATGTGCCACCATGTGTATCTGGCTTATGTGGGACCAGGAGAATCGAATCTCAGTCCTTAGATTTCTCAGGTGAGCAGCTTAACCACTAAGCCATCTCTCTAGTCCTGGACTGTTTTGTTTTTCCCATACTGCAGGTAGATGCAGGGTCTCACCCATGTGAGGCCCTTGCTCCACCACTGACCCACACCCCCAGCTCCAGGGAAGAATGCTGACGTTATTTACGCCTGGTGCTCTGAATTTACATGGGAAAACAAATACCAATTTAAATCATTATACAGTTTGTTCATTTCTTTACCAAGTGACTGGAGGGTCAAAGTGATTTAAGAAATTCTTCCTAGATAATTCAAAATCTGACAGTTTTTGGTTGATTTTTGATTCCTGAAAACAAACTTAGACACATAGATACAATCATTTACAAGTATGAGAAAGATGTTAAGTATTTGAGAAAGATGTCAAACATTTTGTGTTTCTTTTGCCATTATTACAAGGTAAAAAGGGTGTAAAAATGTATTTTAAACCCATGTATATAATTAATATATTTATTTTGTACCTGATGATTATTACACTACAATTATGGATCTGTTAAGTGGTTTCTCTGCAGTTGCACAAAGAATTTATTTTAAATTATTTATTTATTTATTTGAGAGCGACAAACACAGAGAGAAAGACAGAGGGAGAGAGAGAGAATGGGCGCGTCAGGGCTTCCAGCCTCTGCAAACGAACTCCAGACCCGTGAGCCCCCTTGTGCATCTGGCTAACGTGGGACCTGGGGAACCGAGACTCGAACTGGGATCCTTAGGCTTCACAGGCAAGCACTTAACCACTAAGCCATCTCTCCAGCCCCACAAAGAATTTTTATAATGATTGCATGTGTAAAATACTACTTGATGACATCATGAAGCCATGAATACCTTCAAATGATATCTGTGGCATACAGTAAGATACAACATGAAACATTTATTAATTTATTGCTTGTTCCGACTATTACAATTGTATGGTATAACCTTTAACCTCTCAGTCTGCACATACCTTGCTTTTTTTGTGGACTAAATTAGAATATGGTGCCACTTATTTAACATGCTGAAAGTATACTTTTCAGGGAGATCTGCCACATCATGTGGGCTGACAAAGATCACATCATGCAGGAACACACCACGTTCTACCAAGTCTGTCCAGACGTGTTAGTAGTAAAGAAACACTCTCGAGAATTAGCACTTTTAAAAACTGTCTACAACTTCTTTCCTACCTACGTTTCCACTGGAAATAAGACCAGGAAATAAATATTGTAGATGAATTGTAATAATTTTTTGCCAATCATGAGTATGCAGAGATTCAATGTTTTTATAAGAGGGCTTATTTTCTTAGGAACTATTTTGTTAATAACATTTTTTTCACTAGCTCTGGTGATCAGTATTGGCTGATGGCTAAGGAAATGCTCCACCATGAGCAACCTCAGCCTCGACTATAGTTTTGGACAACCCTTAACTCTCGTCATTGGAAATACCAGGAAGGTCTCACTGGGTGTTTGATCCTTCAAATGAAGTGAGAATGAGTTATTTTTTCTTTCACTGAGAGCCAGCTGCTGGCCTGGGACGAGCGCGTGCTTGGATCCGTGTGCTTCCTGTCAGGCGGTTCTCTGGAGGATGTCTCTCTGTCTCCAGTGCCTCCCTCACCATGTCTCGCTGTGAGATCACTGCTCAGCGGTCTTCACTCCAAAGGCAGCGACCTCTCCCAGAGTTCTTTTTATTTATTTATGTTTTTACTTGCCCATGTGCAGAATGAAGGGAAGCTAACAGTGACTCTTGCCCCTTCAAGAGAATGTCCATGTTGCATTATGTGACTGCAGAAGGGAACCCGGGCTGGCTGGTTTTCCAAACGAGCAACTTTCACCCCTGAACCAAATCGCCTTGAATGGTTCATTTAAAGGGAGATCAAGGTGAAGATGAGCGCACATCAAATAGGGAGCAGAGCTAGAGCTACGCACTTCCACTAGCGTCTTTCCCAGAGGAGGAGTCGGGAGGGTAAGCACTCTGCCCTCTTGAGTTTTGCCGCACTGACAGCTGGAGATTCATTTCAAACATCTTGGTTCCTGGTCTTTTTCCTATTTTTTCATGCTAAACTGCACAGTGACTATAGTTCTCCTTCCTTGTGAGAGACTTTCATCCTAAAGTGAGCAATTTCAGTGGAAGAGCTGGGGATAATTTTCTGGGGCCAACAAAGAACATAGAAATGTACCTCAAGCTGTCAATCCAGGAGAGCCACGTGTCATGTGCTTAACGCCCTCACCTTGTGATGGGGATTCTGCTGGCAGAGCCCCTGTGTCAGGTGACAGTGCTCAGTTAGGACGGCAGTCCTTGCTCACAGCAGCTCACTTCCACGTGTTAGTCCTTCCTTGATTTCTTTCTTCTCCTTACAGTTTTTCATTACACAAAGAAAAGGAAGTAAGACTTCAGGGCATTACCACCTGCCTCTTAATATTCTAATGAAGTCTCACTCTAGATTCGTGTCTATGAATGTCCTACCAGTACATCCCTCCCGTAATTTCACTATGATCCATTTTGTATTGCTGTTGTACAATGTACTTTCCTTTCTCTTCAGAAGCAGCTCGCAGTACTTCTCCCAGCTTCTCTCGCAGGTAGGATTTCTCTGACCTTCAATATTCTGGAGTCATGGACAACACACAGAGGAGGCACTCGTGATCATTGAGTGTTCTTGCAGATACACATCATGCTACGTGCTTCATGTGTGTTAGCTTGTAACCGTCACAACAGGCTTACAAAGCATCTGTACTTTCTAACCTGTTTTTCATGAACTCTGTAGCTATGATGGGAGTCCTGAGAAGGTGGTTGCAGTTTTGATAACTTCATGATTTAATTTTCCCAACTGAGAAACTTCCCGGTCTCTGAAGCATGTTAAAGATACTCCCAGGAGGGTTCTTTGCAGCAGATAAGCTTGTGGTATTGTAGGCCCCGTGCCTCTATTTACAGACATGGATCTACAATTAATCTTTACAAGGAACAGACAACTGGGAGGGCCTACTTTGTCTTTCTGCCTTGTTTTAGTAAGGGATTTGCTCCCGTTTAAATGACAAATGTGCAAGGTCCGCTTAGGGGGTGTTCCGTTAAACCTTCCAGAGAAGTACTTGATACAGACACACAGTGCAGACTCTGCCAACATGCGGGCTGTAGGTGTTCTGGGTGGTCTCCATTGAACTCTCGCATAGTCAAGTACGTAAAGGCATAAGTATCTAAAACCTTTTAAAAGCCAGCTTTTCTTACATAAATGAAGAACTCTTACTTATTTTAATGCAGACCTTTTACCAAACTTTATTTTAATAGCCAAAGTTACTCATCGTATGTTCTCACTCTGAAGGGCGACCAACAGACGCGCTCCTTATGCTCCTGAAACTAAAAAAAAAGAGACAAGAAAGACGATGAATTTAATGCCCAGGTAAAATGCCCCTTTCTGAAATTATTATTTTTTTTTGTTGTGAATTTTGTTTTGATAGTGATTACTTTTAAAATCCAGCAATTGTCTGCCCAGTATCATTTGTTTGGAAAGTTGTGAAGTTAAGACCAATTTAATTATTTATTACTTTGATAAAATTGAATGTGACTAGTGCAAACATTGGGGTACTAGTGGATGAGGAAGAAAATGAGTTTGAAAGTCCACAGGTACTGGAAAATTAAATTAGGAATACTTGGCCCACAGTACAGGACATTTACTATTCTGTGAAGGCTTATTTGGAGAAATGTACTTTACAGGACTTTTTACATTACACTGACATGACTCATTCCTAAACAAATCTACTAACTACTTAAACACATGCTCACACACGCATGAGCGTGCCAGTGTCTTATGCCACTCCAATCAAAGAAACGGACTCTGAAGCCAGTCTTCTGGCTGACTTTAGACGGGTAACTGAGGAAGTCAACCCATGTAAGCGTTTTTAATCACTGAGCTGTTGCTTGCCCCCCCCCCATTAAACCTTAATAAATCCAATTATCAATGAATGCAACTCTAGAAATTCCCTGAGGCCTAGAGTCTCATCATAAGACCTCTGGCTTTTAAAAGAACCTCTTCCCAATTTTTTTCTTTGCCTGTCTATTTAGTCTAAGAGTGCTGCAGAGGTGCCTTAAGTACCTTAATACGATGAGGTTAAGGCACTTGTCTGGAAAACCTGTGGACCAAGGTTCAATTCCCAATTACGCATGAAAGCCAAGTGTAAAAGGTGGCACCTGCATCTGGAGTTTTCTTGCAGTGGCGAGAGGCCCTGATGTGTGCCCATTCTCTATCTGCCTGCTCTTATCACTCACACTCATTCATAAATAAATAAATAAGTAAATAAATAAAATATTTAGACCAACATAGTTAACAAGTTCCGGAAAGTTAAACATTTAGTCGATCAAAATCTATATTACATAGGGGCTGTCCCATGTTTTCTATTTGATTCCATGAAGAATGTGTTTGACTCTGTAACTAAAGAAAACATGTTTTGCTTTGCATGGTGGCTCATGCCTTTAATCCCAGCACTTGGGAAGGAGAGGTAGGGGGTTCACCATGAGTTTGAGGCCACCCTGAGGCTACATAGTGAGGTCCAGGTCAGCCTGTACTAGATAGGAACACTACCTTAAAAAAAAGGAAACATCACTTGGGAGGCAGAGGTAGGAGGATCACCGTGAGTTCAAGGCCACCCTGAGACTACATAGTGAATTCCAGGTGAGCCGGGGCTAGAGTGAGACCCTACCTCGAAAAAAAAAAAAAAAAAGGAAACATTTCAGATACTTCCTTAAAATGTTGCTCAATGATCTCCATATTTTATTATGTATTAGGTTTTATAATGCATGATGTCTTCTCATATGTAGCATAAAAATTCATAAATTTGTTATTTGACTCTATTACAATGTTGAATTGTGACACACACACACTGAGATATTAAGACTGATAAAGGATCTAGATACAGTATTTCAAAGCAATCCCATCCCCCAAGTAGGAATTAATTGGTTTGCAAAGCTCACATTTCCTAAATTTATTGGTTTAATCACATAGGGTAATTTATCTGATTCAGTGTTATAGAATTTCATCATTTTGGGTAACTTAAAATGCTGGGTAGAACCCTTAAAGGGCTTTGAATCATCCAGAATTTGTTGGCCTTGAAGGCAATTACATGTCCTTCAGGTAAAATTTTGTGTGTGTGTGTGTGTGTGTGTGTGTGTGTGTGTGTGTGTGAAGTTCATGTCATGCTTGCATTCAAGCAGAAGTTACAGAGAACACCCAGCTTCCTGCTTTTATAGCACGTCCACTTAGGACGTTTCTTGAGACCCTGTTTCTCCTTTAAATCTGAAGCTCTTGTCTGTTAGGAAGCCTCAGCAGTTCTCTAGTATCCGCCTGCTACAGACCGGGGCTGCAGACGTGAATGACTGTGCCCAGCTTTTCATGTGGGATTGGGGGTTTGAAGTTCACTGTCTGTCAGGAGTGGCCCTAATGCTTAAATAGCAAACACTCTTAACCACCGACTCATCTCCCCAGCCCAGGAGTAGAATGTTACAGCTATAAATGTGAAATGTGGAAGGCCTCTCCAGAATTCCATGCTTATGCCCCAGCAGATCCACGAGGCCTCTTGTGGGTGCATACTACTTCATGCATTTCTAGAATCACTTTATTTTATTATAAAATAAATTATAAAAATACCATGTAAAAGGCAATGTAGAAAAGGGATTAACCAGGTGCAGGAAGGAAATGATTCCTTCAGTTCCTAAAGCCCTCAAGTTACCTTCACTAAGTTGAGCTCTGAAATGTGAAATTGGGGTCATAGTGGAAGAAGTTGCATTTTGTCTTTTTAATACCTTTGTCCCTCTATAAAGAAACTGACCATGTTAGGTGACGTAGAACACAGCAGAAGAAGACGCAGAATGAAGCGTGTCCTTTGTTGAGAACCCTAAACACTCTGCTTCTTTCACTTGAGTAGAAATGAAGCAGAATTTATTTTAAAAACTCATAATGACTTAAAATGACAAAATCAATGTAAGACACGAAAAAGTGTTGTAGGGTTGGAGAGATGGCTTAGAAGTTAAGGCATTTGTCTATAAAGACAAAGGACCCAGGTTCAATTCTCCAGGACCCACGTAAGCCAGATGCACAGGTGGCACATGTGTCTGGAGTTTGTTTGCAGTGTCTGGACACCCTAGTGCACCCATACTCTATGAATATCTGCCTATGGCTTTCTGTCCTCCTCAAATAGATAAAAATTTAAAAAATAATTTTGTTTACTGTGATTAAGTCAAGGAAAGGAATTGACCAGTGATAAAACTAATGAATGCTGGCGGGCGTGGTGGCACACACCTTTAATCCCAGAACTCAGGAGGCAGAGGTGGGAGGATCCCCATGAGTTTGAGGCCACCCTGAGACTACATAGTGAATTCCAGGTCAGCCTGGCCTGTAGGGAAACCCTACCTGGGAAAAGACAATAACAAAAAAGAAAAAAAAAAAAGGAAACTTAGAAAAACTATAAAATTTCTTTTTAGCAAAACGTAGTACAACTGAAACTGTCATTAAAGGTTGGAAGAATGGAGAAGGAAAGCACACGGAAGGTACTGAAAGGCTCAGAGAAGTTACATCGTAGACCTGCAGCTACTGCTTCTGCTGCTGCCGACCCTGCTGCCACTGGTTCTGGTACCACAGCTCCTGCCTCTACTGCTGCTGCTGATGACACTGATCCTCCTGCTCCTGCCCCTTCTGCTTCTCCTGATCCACTTCCTACTCCTGCCTCTACTACTCCAGATGGTAATCCATTTGATTCTCCTGCTCCTTCTGCTCATGATACTCTGGATGGTCCTCATACTCCAGATGATCCTGATATTCCAGATGGGCCTGAAACACCAGATGATCCCGATACTCCGCATGATCCTGAAACTCCAGATGGACCTGATACTCCGGATGGTCCCGATACTCCGGATGGTCCTTTTACTCCCGGTGATCCTGATACTCCAGATGGACCTGAAACTCCAGATTGTCCCGATATTCTGCATGATCCTGATGCTCCAGATGGTACTGAAACTCCAGATGGTCCCAATACTCCGGATGGTTCTTTTACTCTGGGTGATCCTGATACTCCAGATGGACCTGAAACTCCAGATGGTCCCAATACTCTGGATGGTCATGATACTCCAGATGGTCCCAATACTCTGTATGGTCCTGGTACTCTGGATGATCCTGATACTCCAGATGGACCTGAAACTCCAGATGGTCCTGATACTCCAGATGGTCCTGACACTACAGAATATCCTGATATTCCAGATGAACCAGAAACTCCATATGGTCCCTATACTCTGGATGGTCCTGCTACTCTGGATGATCATGATACTCCAGATGGTCCTGATACTACGGATGGCCCCGATACTACGGATGGCCCCGATACTCCAGATGGTCGTGATGCTCTGAATTGTCCCAAAACTCTGGATGATCCTGATAATCCCACTGATCCCTCTTCTCCTGCTCCATATTCTTCTCCTATGTATCCACACCTTCTCTTCCTCCTCCTCTTGCTTCTCCTGCCCCTGCTATTCCGCGTGCCCCTGCTGTTCCTGCTCTTCCTGGTGATGCTGTTTCCTGACCCTCCTCATGCTCCCCATGCCTCTTCTGTGCCTCATACACCTGATGGTCCAGATACTTCCGAGGGCTCAGATACTCCTGATGGTCTGGATACTCCCGATGGTTCCAATATTCCTGATGGTCCTGAAACTCCTGATTTTTCCAATACTCCTGATGGTACTGATACTTATAATGGTCCGCATACTTATGATGGTCTGCATATTTCTAATGGTCCCGATACTTCTGATGATCTCGACACTTCTGATGGTCCCGATGCTCAGGATGGCCCTGATTCTCCTGCTCCTCCTGCTGCCCTACTTAATCCTCCTTTTTCTGTGGATGCTGATATTCCTGCCCCTCCTCCTGTTACTCCTGCTCCTGCTGATGCTCCCACTTCTCCTGATGTGGCCAACTTTGAGGATGGAGAACAAGCTGTACAAGCGGTGAAAGAGTTTCCCGCTAAGGAGAAAAATCATAAGTAAGATGATGGCAATAAAGAAAGGTGGGATCCAGATGTTAGGAAGAACATGTAGATTTTCTTTTTTTGACCCTCAGTTAATCTTTTAGTATAATAATATTTTCCACCTCCATCCATTTCTTGTAGAATTCATAATTTCAGTGTCCTTAGAGTTGAAAAAATTTCCACATATATATGTATATATGTGTATATAAACCCAATTTTTGTCCAACCATCAGTAGATCGATGTCTAAGGAGATTCTACCTTTAGTTTGTGTTACGTGGATTAGAAAATATGACATGGAATCTGGAGGTGTTGATAAAAGTTCTCGAAAGAATCCATTTGTCTAGCTAGGAGTTGTAGAGCACGCCTTCAATCCCTGCACACAAGAGGAGTGGGAGGTAAAATGCTGACAAGGAGTGTAAGGGAATTATAAAAAAGCAATCCTTTAGGTCAATAATGATTTTACAATGTCCTGCAGGAATTGCTACTGGAGTGGGGAGGCCTGGTTGTAGGGCCCCCATAGGTACCATGGCCTTATTAGTTTCTCTAAGGTCCTGGAGCAATTCAAAGATAGGAGTATTCCAAGGAGAGGTGGTAGGTTCAATATGGCCTGCAGCAAGTTGTTCCTGTACTAACATCGTGGCTGTAGCTAATTTCAGAAGTTAAGGGCCATTTATATGTTTAAGGTTTTTTTTTTATCTTTGGTTACAGATTTCTTTCTGGGTGTTTAAGACCATGCAGATAGCCAAAAGTTAATTAAGGATTAATTTTAGAGGTCACTGATGGCTCTCCAAAGAGACTTTAGGGACACAGGAGTAGCCCCATAGTTTACTGGTGTCTTGCCTGTTAGGATGAGTCAGGGCCATGCTGGCCAAGTAATTTTCCCTTCTTTGGGAAGTCAGGAGGGCTGATGGTTCCTCAATTGTGACTCTCCTGTTTTAGAATGTACACCAATTTTGCTTGGGTCTCCATATCCTCCCTGCTCAGGAAAACAAGTGACTTACCAGGGGTCCAGTGTAGAAGTGTCCCATCATCTTCAATGGCCTCATGACATGGGTGTACAGGCCAAAATATTGACACTTTTTACTCTAATGATTCCAGTTGGCTTTGGCTTATACATAGGTGATTAATACAATCAGAAAGGAAGTTACGTCAGCTTGGATGTATGTACATATAGAGCACATTTGATTACCAAAGGATTAAAGAATGGCACAAGGGCTTCTAAAATCGTTTTGTCCTATCTTTAAAATTTTGGTTGTACTGTGGTAGCATAAGCCACATATCTGAGGCATAGGAAGTAGGCACATCTCACATTTTAAATATCTAACATTTATAAAAATAGGCAGAACCTGTTACCAGTCTTGGAAACAGTACCAATTGATTTATAAACTTAACTAATTTAACCTAGAAATTATCAGAAAAGAACAAGTAAGATAGTATAAGGTCTTAGCACCTGTGTGAAAACATCTTTGATTAGTTCAGATACCTGTGTGGGTGCAAATTACCCAGAAAACATTGGAAACAGAACCATGGAGCTTGAATTTTACATATATATATATATATGTATGTATTAGATGAGAACCATTGTTTGAACATGAGGCTGTACCCTAAAGTAGGGAATATGTCGTAAGAGTTAATTTTGTTATAAGCACTGAACTTAAGATGCAAAAATTGAGACAGTTACTTTACATACAATAGAGTAGAATTTGGTTTTTCCTGAGCCAAAATAGCTAGCTAAATATTAATATAACCCTTGATAAATTTTTTTGAAAGAAAAAAAATCATTTGACAACCAATGATTTTGGTTTAAACTTGATAGCTATTGATTTTATGTACCACAGAAATTTTTATTAACATAAAACAATTTTATGTTTTACCCATGACTTAAATTTGATAAAGTTTAAGTAAGCTATCCCAACAAATCCCAGGAAGATGAAAGTTATTATTACTGAAATTAAATCACTTAAACCTAAGTGATTAAACCTAGTTATGACCATTCAATAAAATTAGCATAAATAAGACAGAAGTTATCTGTAAAGTCACAATGTCTTTAGGTATGAGTACTTCACCTTTGGAAATTAGCCATTTCTATGTGAGCCTTTATCTTTAGACTAGTTAAAACCTTGATGAAAAAAGGAACCTAATTTACTGAAAAAAGCCAGTTTTATAACCCTTAAATCATAACAAATTAGCATCAGTGACGTGTTAATAAGTAAGGCGTTATCATAAGACTCAGTTTATCTATTTAACATTTTGTCTAGTGAGAGACTTTATCTAACAGATGTGACTTCAGGTGTTCATAAGAGATGAACTAAAGAGAACCACAGTCATATGCTGTATTCCTTTTTCCTTGTCAGAGACAATTGGCCATTTTTGTCTCTAGTCAGAGTCTGGGGGACACATGGCTTAAACTTGCATGGGGTTTGAGATAAAGGGGGTTCCATCTGTTTTTTTTTTCCAGAGTCCAGCTTTCCATGAATTTAAGTAGCATATGTTGGAAAGCAAGAGCAAAATGAAATTACAGAGCAGAGAGATAAGCATCCTGACATTTCTTTCCTATTCCGAAGTTGTTTGTTTTTACATAGGAAATTTACCCATTTGCAAAACACAAGGTGATAGACTCTTGTCTATGTTTAACCTGGTTAAACCTCCAATTACATCTGTACTTATGACTTTGTGACCCACCTAACATAGGCATCACCTGTGACTAATGTAAGATGAATTTAGATTAAGACTATGTCCCTATATAAAACTTTTAGAGTATCCTTAAGAGTCTGTAAACAGTTGAAGAATCTCTAACTTTAGGCATGGCATTTAGGTTTAGCCTGAAAATTCTTTCCTACATACGCACATCTTTATCTACATACTTTAACATTCTCAGTACCACTCAAAAGGCATTTTTAACGAGCATTCTATGTCCCAATATTGAAAAATTCTTTTCCAGTTCCTTCAATCAATTCATCTCACCCCATCATTAATTATCTTTTCTCTCTTTTTTTTTTTTATTCCCCCGAGGGGGTGCACTGTTCCTGGAAGTACTGCAATAGCAGGTCGATGGAGTAAGCTCCTATTCCAACTCCAAGCTCCAAAAATCCATTTAATATATTGTCCTCGGATAGAGGACATATCAGATATTAAACTGATAAGAACAGATACTACACTTGATCTTAGCTAAAAGGCTGAGAAGTGATTATCTTTCTTATAAGGCTATTAAAAACTTACACCAAATTGATTAATCCTATTACTAAAAAGAAAGCAGTCTTAATACAATTTTATATCATTAATACCAATAACACACTTGGAAATGATTTTATTAGGAGTAGCTAAGGCAAATTGTGTTGTTATCTTGAGGCAGGCTGGCTCAGAAATCAGATCAGTTACTTCCTTTTCAGTAACAAGACATTACAATCTTTTAAAAAATATCTGAAAAATTATAAGGTACCTCTTTAGAGGAAGTTTTGTTGTTTTTAATGATCCTCTATGTAAGGTGAAGTTGACCTAGAACAAATATCTGGCAAATTCATTCCTATAAAAGACATTTAACTTTTCCTTTTTAATTTCTATGCTTAGGTCTTTGATTTCCTTGAAATGGTTCTCTAGAAGAGAAAGGAATGTCACCTGCATCCGTCTTATCTCTTTAGTTACAAACAGTCACAAACATGACATGACTAGCAAGCACAATGAGCACACTTAAACACATACACACACACATAAAAAGAACATATCCTCCTGATAAAATCAAAAAGAACTTGAAGCAATCTCAATTCCTTGTGTTTTTAAAATATCTTTTACTATGGCAATTAGCTCCTTTTTACTCTTTGTTAAATTTTTTTTTCTTTAACCTGTGTTCCTTATGCTTTGAGAGAAGTTTTAAGCCTTTCAACAATTTATGCTTACTTAGGGTCTGTCCCATGATAGAAAAGGAAAGAGGACAAACGGCAAGACCAGAGGGCAACATTCCCAGTCAGAGAACTGGCACAGAGGGTTTCCCTGTGGGCCTGACGTGAGCCTGACCGTAATTCTAAGAACTGGCAGCCGCCCTAAGAGCATTTACTGGCTGTTGCGTACCCAGTTTTGTTGATAGGAAGAGAGGCTAGATAGGAAGTCTTTGCCAATGCCTGAATGGGCTGTCGAGATTCACACAGGGGGCTAGGGGCCTTCAGCCAATGCCAGGGGGTAGCCCTGGCCAAGGGGTGTCAGTTGCCCTGTCGCTATGTTGCAATTCCACGTAATGGTGCTGACCAAAAGTAAAAGGAAGAGAAGTGCAAAAAGGAACTCCCGCGGTTCTTGTACCTTGAAAAAAATGACTCAATAGTCTTTACTTTAATTGCCTAAAATTCGTCGCTTACCTCAAACAGATCAGTTTCACAGGTGGGCTTTTCTGCATCGATCGCGGTGCGGGTCTGTTTTATAGGTGCATTGCCTGTAGTGACCTCTATGCAGACCTTCACTCACCCCTCTGGTGGGGTGGCAGTCTAATGGCTGGGATGGCCGTCCACTTTGAGCGACGTTCAGGTCTTTCTTCGTACCTTGGGCCTCACATTCAGGCACCATTTGCCCTGGCCAGTGGGGAGTCGAACAAAGAAGCGAGGTGAAAATCAACCTGAATGAAACAAGGCAAACAGACACAGGAAAGAGACCATGCTAGATGTTTGTCACGGCCTCGAGAGTTTATTCTTACATGTAGGTTTATATAGGGGACATGGTCAGGGCAAGGAGTTGTAGGGGGAAGCGGACATGGCCAGGGCAAGGGCTTGTTAGGAAACCTAGAGGGGATGTAATTAGGTGTTCATCTAATCTTGCCTAACTGGCTTAACATCCTGACTGCACCAGGATTCACATCCTGACCATAAACTGGCCTTTTGCAAAAGATAAGATTCTATAAGCAGTCTGCTGACCAGTTCCAGAAGTACCTAAGAGAAAGCTGGATGGACCAGCTTTCTGAGTAATGAGTCAGTTTATGAGCAGGCCCAGGCAAAATGGAGAGGCTTTTGCTCTATGGCTCCCAACACATAAGGTGGCACAATGCATCTGGAGTTCCTTTGCAGTGCCTAGAGGCCTTATTATGCCCTTTTTCTGTGTGTGTCTCTAATAAATATGTTTTTAAAATAACAGAAGGACGGGTACAGTGGGCAATGGTGCCTTCTGATGCCCTATTAGAAAAACTGGACCTTTTTGCTTCATCTCCTTTTCTTTGTGTCTGTCCACAGTGGTTTGTAGGTAGTTTCTCTGGGCCATTTGAAATCACTGCAGAAACCCTAACATTTCTCTTGAAGTTTAGGCCACATGAAGACAATGGCATTCTCCTATATGGCCACAATAATTATTTTTACCTTAAAAAAAAAAAAAAAAAAGATTGAGGCCAGGCGTGCTGGCGCATGCCTTTAATCCCAGCACTAGGGAGACAGAGGTAGAAGGATCGCCATGAGTTTGAGGACACCCTAAGACTACATAGTGAATTCCAGGTCAGCCTGGGCTAGAGTGAAACCCTACCACGAACAAACAAAATCAAAAACATAAAAAACCTTTAAAATACTCAGTATCCAAGACACGGCTAGACAACAACCTGAAACCTGAGCCCACGCCCAGTTTTAGAACAGATTAGCGGCCTGTGACCAGAAGGGCAAGGCAGGCACACCCACTACCTAATGTTCCTGAGTGTGCCAAGAAGCTAAACCATATTTCAGCATGCAGTCTCCTCTCCATTGTTTCTCAGCTATGCCTTAAACAACTTGCAATTCATATTTTCAATCACTCAACCCGTTTCAAATTATGTTCACGTCCCTCCCTTCTTAAGGAGAAGCAGGGACTCAGGTACCACAGGGGGAATTTGGCCTCGCACTCCTGACTCCCCTGCCTCCACCTCCACAATTCTTGACTTCACTGTCCAGCCCTCCACTGGGTCTCTTCAGTGCGGAGAATTGAGCCCAGGGCTTTGTGTGTGGACAGCCAAGCACTGTACCACCTGAGCTGCATCCAACCACAATAGCCTCCGTCTGCCAATGAATCATCTACTGAGTGTTTAGGCCAAGTTTGATGTTGTCCAAGTTGTCTTCAAACTTGCTGTGCAGGGCTGGAGCGAGGCTCAGTGGTAAAGGCCATTTCATGCAAAGCCTGATGGTCTGAGCTTGGTTCCCCAGTACCCACATAAAGTCAGATACACAAAGTGGTGCATACACCTGTAGTTCATTTGCAGACAGAAGGCCCTGGCACACACCCCCCCCCCCGTTTCAAATTTCATTAAAAAATGTTTTATCACTTACTCATAAGCAGAGAGATTGAGAGAGAGAATTGGCACACCAAGACCTTAGATACTGCAGATGAACTCCAGACAGGTGTGCCACCTTGTGTGCATGCACAACCTGTGTATCTAGCTTATGTAGGTTCTGGGGAGTCAAACCTGGGTCCTTAGGCTTCACAGATAAGTGCCTTAACTGCCAAGCCATCTCTCCCACCTGAACATCAGGTTTTCTTTTTGTTTGTGTTTTTGGTTTTTCGAGGTAGGGTCTCACTCTAGCTCAGGCTG
The DNA here is from genome assembly GCF_020740685.1 of Jaculus jaculus. Lineage (NCBI taxonomy): Eukaryota > Metazoa > Chordata > Mammalia > Rodentia > Dipodidae > Jaculus > Jaculus jaculus. The sequence goes on from NC_059113.1 coordinate 22,581,214, forward strand.
ACCTGGAATTCACTGTGCAGTCTCAGGGTGACCTCGAACTCATAACAATCCTCCTACCTCTGCCTCCCAAGTGTGGGATTAAAGGCATGTGCCACCATACCCAGCTTAGAAGATCAGTTTTTATGCTACAAATGAACCAGGTTGCTAAGAGACTTAAACTCACCCATGGTTTTTGCAAGGTAAACATGAACCTAAAAGTAATTTTTTAAAAATAAAACGTGGGATGTGAAGGCAGGTACTGCATTGCTGTCATGACAGAATGTGTACATCCTACTAGGCAGGTGACACATAGAGAAAGGTCTTCCTATCATGGGGGAGGTATGGCCCAGAGACTTCCAGGAGACAGGAACCCTCTTTTCTCTTGGAAGTAGGAAAGAAGTGGTGTTTATGGGACATCTATACAACCCCCTCCAAGGCCCAGGGAACATCTCGCAATAGAGGCAGAAAGAATGTTTAAAAATACAGAGGTGGAGCTGGCCGTGGTGGCACATGCCTTTAATCCCAGCACTAGGGAGGCAAAGGTAGGATTGCCATGAGTTCAAGGCCACCCTGAAACTCCATAGTGAATTCCAGGTCAGCCTGGGCTACAGTGAGACCCTATCACGAAAAACAAACAAACAAAAATACACAGGCTTGCTGGAGAGATAGCTTAGTGGTTAAGTGCTTGCTTGTGAAGCCCAAGGACCCTGTTTCGAGGTTCCATTCCCCAGAACCCACATTAGACAGATGCACAAGGAGGCACACGTGTCTGGAGTTTGTTTACAGTGGCTGGGGACCCTGGGTGCGCCCATTCTCTCCCTCTCCCTCTCCCTCTCCCTCTCCCTCTCCCTCTCTTTCTCTCCCTCTCTCTCTTTCTGTCTCTGTCACTCTCAAATAAATAAATAAATGAAATACAGAGGCTTATGGCCACTTGTATGCATCACATATGCACGCACTACCAGGATAGTATTCTCTTCAGTTTGAGCATACCTAGCCATAGACAGTACCTGCATTTTAACTAGGTTTCATTCTACTTTAGCTCTGTGTTAAGGGTCAAGCAGGATCATCTTTAACTGTCCTTTATATGCTATGGTAGAAACAACATGGTGCAGTGAAGATCAGACTCAGTTTCCTGAAGGTCTGAGAGCTGCCACTAAGCTTCACTCGGACCTCTATCCTGACTTGACACCATCAGGGTTGATCTGCTTTCCCTGCCCACTTTAGCTTGGAAGTGACAGATTCCAAAAAAAGTGAAGGCAGATTTTGCCAGAAAACAGTATTACCCAGGGATGCATGCCCACGGGTCATGTGGGGGGTCACACTCAGTCCCGAGCTGTGCCCCCCCGCCCCGCCACTGAGTGGCTCACAGAGCGAGGAATGCTACTGTCGGGGTTGGGTTCATATCCAGAGAAAATGAGATCAGTCTCTTGAATCAGTGTATTGAAGAGGTATCTGTACCTCCATGTTCATGGCAGAACTATTCACAGTCACCAAAGTATAGAATGAATGAGCCAGGCAGAGGAAGACAGCTACTGAACTGTGTCACGTACATGTGGAAGTCAGTAAATTTGAATTAAGAAAGGAATAGCCTCACAGTTATCAGAGGGTGGGGAGGGGAGAAACGGGGAGTTGATGAAAAGGTTCAGAGAGAAGAGAGGAATCGTTTTGAGAGCAGTTGCACAGCAGGGTGACTAAAGCAGTAACCATGTATATTTCAAAACAGTGGATTTCTAATGGCTGATCATAAGAGATGAGAACTAATTATTCCTCATTGCATATATGCATTTAAATATCACATTGTAAGGCTGGAGAATTTGTTCAGCCTTTAAAGGTACTTGCTTACTTGTTAAAAAATTATTTATTTGCAAGCAGAGAGAGACAGGGACAGAGTGGGCATACTAGAACCTCTTGCCACTACAAACAGACTTGATGCATGTGTCACTTTGTGCATCTGGTTTGATGAGGGTGCTGGGGAATCTAACCCAAGTCGTTAGGCAGTGCAAGCAATAAAGGCACTTGCTTACAAAGCTTGATAACCTGGATTTGATTTTCCAGTACTCATGTAAAGCCAGATGCACAAAGCGGTGCATGTGTCCTTAGTTTGCTTGCAGTGGCAAGAGACTCTAGTGTACTCATTCTCTCTCTCTCTCTCTCTCCCTCTTTCTTTTTCCTTGTAAATAAAAATATTAAAATATTTTTTTAAATCACATTAGTGGGCTGGAGAGATGGTTAGTGGTTAAGGTGCTTGCCTGCAAAACCTAAGGACCCAAGTTTAATTTCCCAGTACCCACGTGAAGCCAGATACACAAAGTATACACAAAGAATATTTTTATTTATTTATTTATGTGGAGGGAGAGAGATTGAGAATAGATGTGCCAGGCAAAATCTAGACATATGCACCACTTTGTGTATCTGGCTTTATGTGGGTGCTGGGGAATCAAACTTCGTCCAGCAGGCATTGCGGGCAAGCGCCTTTAACTACTAAACTCAGCCCCTATTTTCTTTCCTTGTTCTCTCTTCTTCCATCCCCTTTTCTTCCTTCCTTCCTTCCTTCCTTCCTTCTTTTCTCCCCTTCCCCCTCCTTGTTTCTTTCCCTTCCTTCATTCCTTTTAGATAAGGTCTCACTGGGTTACTCAGGCTGCTGTCAAACGTAATGAACCTCATTGTCTCTGCTTCCCAAGTACTGGGATTACAGGCCTATGCCATTACACTTGACCTGATTTCATTCCTAATTTGCCAAATGGCCTAATTTAAAATACATTGCAGAGGGCTGGAGAGATAGATTAGTGGTTAAGGTGCTTGACAGGAAAGCCAAAGGATCCAGGTTTGGTTCCCCAGTACCCACAGAAAGGTGCATAAGGGGCTGCGTATCTGGAGTTCCTTTGCAGTGCCTGGAGGCCCTGGCATGTCCATTCTCTATCTGCCCCCCAAAACAAACAAACAAACAAAAAAAAGTTAGTTTCTTCTTTGACTGATGGCTATTATGGTTCAAGGAGGGCTGGTTCTTAGCTGTATTTTTGGTGAGTATCATGACCATCAGAATGCAGCTAGAGTGATCTCAAGGAGCTCCATTAGATTGTTGAAATAAAATTACTTCTAATAAGTTAAGAAAGAATCCAAAAGGAACACATGATTTCCAGTAACAATATCTAATATACCCTCTTCAGTAAGAAATAGTTCATGATTGGAAAGGCAGGTGAGCGGATAAAAAACAACCTTCAAAAGTAGAGTAGGTTTTCTCTCATGAAGTAGAAATGAAAGCAGAGTTGTTTATAGTGCATATTGAAAGCTATTTAGATAAATTCTATTTCCCTGTGAGGGTAAAGCCATACAATACTATAAAAATAGTAACTTCTGGGCTGGAGAGATGGCTTAAGGGTTAAGGCATTGGCCTGTAAAGCCAAAGAACCCGGGTTCAATTCCCCAGAACCCATGTAAGCCAGATGCACAAGGTGGCACATGCATCTGGAGTTCAAGTTCTGTTACAGTGGCTGAAGGCCCTAGCACACCCATTCTCTCTCTCTGAATATCTCTCTTTCTCTCTACCTCGTCCTCTCTCTCTCTAATAAATAAATAAAATATTTTTAAAATATTAGCTTCTAGGGCAAAAGATTGTCAGATTTATCTTTTGTCTGTTTATTTGGAAGAGAAAGATTAAGAATAAGGAAGACTTAGTCTAGAGGGCTGGAGAGATGACTCAGCAGTTAAGGTGCTTGCTTGCAAAGCCAAAGGAGCCAGGTTCAATTCTCCAGACCCACGTAAGCACTTACAGAAAGTGACACATGCATCTAGAATTCATTTGCAGCAGATGAAGGCCCTAACGTCCCCATTCTATCTCTTCTCTTTCTTCATATGCCTCTCTCTCTCACACTCATAAAAATCTTAAAAAAAAAAAAAAAAAGTGAGTCTGGGTGTACCAGAGCCACCCGTCTCTGCAAATGACTTTAGACACATGTACTACTTTGTATGTCTGACTTTATGTGGGTAATGGCGAATTGAACCCAGGCTGTCAGGCTTTGCAAGCAAGTGCCTTTAACCACTGAGCCATCTCCTCAGCCCTGATTTATCTTTTGTACTTAAGAATTAAAGTGATCTTCACCGTCATGGGCTTTTCTCATTTATGCAAGTCTCCATCTGATTCTACTCATATTTACAAGAAATGCATATACTGTTTAGGTACTGGCTACATGTAGTAGTGGTATGCTGAGTTGAATTTGATGGTGGAAGGGTTGCAGAATTTCTTTTTTAATATGTATTTATTTGAGAGAGAGAGAAAGAGGCAGATAGAGAAAGAGAGAATGGATGTGCCAGTGCCTCTGGCCACTGGAAACAAACTCCAGACAAATGTATCACCCTGGACATTTGGCTTAGGTGGGTAGTGGGGAATCAAACCTCATTCCTTACGTTTTGCAGGCAAGAGCCTTAACCACTAAGCCATCTCTCCAGCCCAGAATTTCTTTAGTATATGTTAGCTTTGAAACTTTGTTACTTGTAGCTTTGTCTAAAGCGCAGAACAATCAAGATATTCAACAGTTAGCATAGTTCAATAGTAGGGTGCTTGCCTAGCTGGAGTGTAGGGAGTTTGATCCCCAGTACTGCAAAGTAAAATAATAAAATAAAAACAAAGGGCTAGGGAGATGGCTCGGAGGTTAAAGGTGCTTGCTTGCAAGGCCTGTCAACCAGAGTTGGATTCCCCAGTAGCCACAGAAAGCCGGATGCAAAAGGCAGCGCATGCATGTGGTGTTGGTTCTCACAGCAAGAGGCCCTGCAGCGCTCATCCACGTGCACTTTCCCTCTCCGCTCACACATCAATGAAAAGAGAACAAAGTGATGCCCAGCAGGACCATCAACATGACATGGCTCTTATAGTATTTCCCCTGTATGGTCACATCTATCCCTTTCCCCTACCAAAAGCTCAGTTGTTTGGTTTTATCATTTTGACTCATTTACAAACCTAGTTTGATTAGTTTGTTTCTGAGTTGGAAGGATTGTAAAATAATCTAATAGTAACTGACAAATGGTTAAAAGCTACTTCATGTGGAGTTCATAAAAGCTATGAAGAAAGGCCCAGGGTACCTTGGCCCTATTCCAGATAAATCTGAAAATCCATGTTTAGTATAAAAGTAAAAGTTGCAAAAGAATATAGAGTATGGTACCATTCATGCAAAAATTACATTGATATAACAATTTCAAATACACATTTGCAACAAAAGTATGTTCACATGGAAAGTATACATAACTACTTTAAGGAACTAGTTAACCTGTGGGAGTAAAGAAGAGAAATAGACAGTGTTTTCCACTACACCTGTGACATGGTTGTTTTTTAAAAAAAATAAATTGAAATAGGTATGGAAAACTTGAACATTTTACAATTCCATGGTATCTGTGTGTTTGTATTTCCCATACCACTTTGTATACAATATATTTTAAACTATTTTGTTTAGGCACTGGGTAGGTAAGAACTCTTGCTGCATAAGCATGAGGACCTGAGGCTGATCTCCAGGACCCACCTAGGAAGCCACGTGACCACGCACGCCTGCACCCTCAGGCCAAGAGGGGTGGAGACAGCGTCACTGGTGGCTCCAGGCTCACTGAGAAAATCTGCCTCAAGGAAGTAAAGCAGAAGAGCACGCCAGTCTTTCCCAGCTCGTAATATTAGGACAGAAGGATTTGTGGACTATGGTCTCTGGATTTCCTCAAGGTTTCTGTGTTTAAAGTCCTCCTCTTTTTATATTTCAATTGAAAAAGTAAAAATTGTCAGCCTCGGGCTGGAGAGATGGCTTAGAGGTTAAGCGCTTGCCTGTGAAGCCTAAGGACCCCGGTTCGAGGCTCGGTTCCCCAGGACCCACGTTAGCCAGATGCACAAGGGGGCGCACGTGTCTGGAGTTCGTTTGCAGAGGCTGGAAGCCCTGGCGCGCCCATTCTCTCTCTCTCCCTCTATCTGTCTTTCTCTCTGTGTCTGTCGCTCTCAAATAAACAAATAAAAAAAAGAAAGAAAGAAAATTGTCAGCCTCACTAATGAAGACATAGGGATTCACACTGCCCAGTTTGAGGACTTAGGAAAGAAAGGGAAATACACACACACACAAAACCAATGGTAGAGGAAGTCTGGAACCCCTTCCCCTTCTGAACCCCTTCTTTGTGTTCAATTCGGAACTCAAGTCATAATCCTCAGAGTTTAAGAAGAACAAAATCATCTATGCATTTTACAGAAAAACTTACTAAGATAAACATAGTGATCTTTTACAATTCCTTTAATTACATTTGTGCTCTGGAAGTTAACTGAATTCACTGAGCTAGTTGTGGGGGGGGGGGGCGGATACTGGGGCTCAAACCTGGGGCCTCATGCACAGTAGGCAAGTGGTCTACCACTCAGATATATCTTCAGCCACATTGACTTATCCCCCACTCAGCCCTGCCCTCACCCCGTGTACTCGCACTCCTACTTAGGGCCTTGTCATTCTAGTCCAGTGCTCTCCCATAAGCTACATCCTCTGTCCCACCTCTGTGTTGATTTTTTTTTTTCTTTTTGGGTTCATATGAATTTGTTGAGATGGGTCTCATGTAGCCCAAGCTGGCCTCAAACTTGCTAGATATTTGAGGATGACTTTTGGCTCCTGATCTTTTTTCTGAGTCCTACACGCTAAGATCATAGGTCCATCATGAGTGATAGGGAAGAGTTGCTCATCAATGACATGGCAGCAAGAGAGAGAGAGAGAAGGGGGGGGAGCAAGATATGCATTTCAGTGCCTCCTTCCTCACCACGGACACACATTCAGAAGCTTCCATTGTCTATCACAATGGTGTCAACCTCTGGGAACCAAGCTTTCAATATGCAAACCTACTAGAGGAATTTCACATTAAAATCATAGTAAACATATTTTCATATATTTTTAGAAACGTCAACACTGACATATGCATATAAATCCTGATTATCCTCACTCCACCTTCAGAATGTTGGGCTTACAGGTATGTGCCATTATACCCAGCAAAAATAGACACATATTAACAATGGCACTTAAATGCTAATAAGGGAACTGGGGCACTGAGAGTCAAATGATGATGTGATTTTTAAAATTTTATTTTATTTTATTTTATTTGAGAGAGACAAAAGCAGAGAAAGATAAAGAAAAAGAAGGAAGAATCTAGGTGTACCAGGACCTCTAGTCACTGCAAATGAACTCCAGCTGCCTGTGCCATCCTGTTCATCTGGCTTATGGGTGTAGTGGGGAACCAAACCTTGGTCCTTAGGCTTTGCTAGCAAACACCCATACCACTGATCCATCTGTCCAGCCCCTCCTGAATGTTCTTTGTGAAAATAATTGTTTATGTGCATGTATGTTTACGTGGGGTATGTGTGTTCCATAGCATGTGTGGAGTTCATAGAAGTTGTCTGGTCAGAGAGTTCCCTATGCTCCACTTTCTTTCTTTTATTAAGTTTTGGTTTTGTTTGTTTGTTTGGTTTCTTGGTTGGGTTTTTTTGTTTGTTTGTTTTGGTTTGGTTTTGGTTTTACGAGGTAGGGTCTCACTCTAGCCCAGGCTGACCTGGCATTTACTATGTAGTCTCAGAGTGGCCTCAAACTCAAGGTGGTCCTCCTACCTCTGTCTCCTGAGTGCTGAGATTAAAGGCATGCACCACCAAGCCCGGCATGTGCTCCACCTTCGTTGAGACATCTGACGTCTTGCTGCTGCAAATGAGTGTGGCCCACAAGCAGCTTTACGTGGGTGCTGGGGAATTGAACCTGGGCCGTCATCTGTGGTAAGCTAGTACCTTAAAACTCTGAGCCATCTCCCCAGTCCTGCCATAGGTAATTTTTTGAAACTATACTTCCAGAGTCTGGAGAGATGGCTCAAGGGTTAAAATGGTTAAAGGTGCTTGCCTGCAAAGCCTGATGGCCCAAGTTCAATTGGCAGCACCCATATAAAGTCAGATGTGCAAAGTAGCTCATGCATCTGAAGCTCCTTTGCAGTGGGATGAGGCCCTGGTGCACCCATTCTCTCTCCTCCCTCTCCAAATAAGGAAATAGATAATAAACAAATAAAAACCATATTATCGATTCCCAACACTGTAAAATATATGTACATACCTATAGGTGGTATGTATGTATGTGTGTGTGTGTGTGTGTGTGTGTGTATATATATATACACACACACACATACATACATACATATTATTTAATCTATTACACAGAGAGAGAGAGAAAGAGAGGGGGAGAGAGGAACAAGGAAATAGGCAGATAGAGAGATGTTACAGGTCCTTCGACCCCTGCAAATGAACTCCAAATACACACACCACCTTGTGCATCTGGCTTATGTGAGTCCTGGGGAATTAAACCTGGGTTCTTTGACTTTGCAGGCAAGCTTCTGAACTGCTAACCCACTTCTGTGGCCTGACGGTGTATATTTAAAACAAATAAATCATTTTTTGGATTCAATATTGTTGGGTTGATTTTCCTCCTCTATAATATAATAAATATTGGTCCACATGAATCCTTAGGCTTTGGCCTCAGATTTTCCAGTTGTCAGCTTGTGTCTGCTGGAGCATATGGACTTGCTGGATATAAGGAAAGGTGATGCCATTAATTGCATCAGCAAACACTCACTGAGCATCTCACACAAAAGGACCAGCCAAGAGCTGGCGAGATGGCTTAGTGGTTAACGCACTTGTCTGCAAAGCCAAAGGACCTGACCAATCAAGAGAAAGGACTTTGCTGATTGTTTGGCACTCATGACATGCTAATTGTAGTGTGTTTCTGTCTGGTTGGATGTCTTTCAAGAAGCAAGTCAACTGACATGGTTTGGTTGGTGACTTAGGCCACTAGACACTGATTTAATAAGTTTGTAATTATCAACAAAGGTACAGATCAGTTGCCTCTCAGTTTGAGGGAATTTCATGCTGGTGTTTCTGTTTACAAGTAACTTTCAATCAGCTGTTCACAACAGGACTATGACACCATCAAGGCTAGTAGGATCCTTATGAAATGTTTCTTAGTGTTAAGTGCTTTCAAGAATATCCTTAGTGGACAAGCCAGGCATGGTGGCACGTGACCTTAATACCAGCACTTGGGAGGCAGAGATAGGAGAAGTGCCATGAATGAATTGCAGGTCAGCCCACACTAGAATGAGACCCTACATTGAAAAACAGAACACATACGCTGTTGCAGTCAGGTTTGAATTGCTGGTAGAGTTCACCCAACCAAGAGCAGCTTCTGAGAAAAGTTTATTTTGGCTTACATGCTCAAGGGGGAAGCTCCACGATGGCAGGAGAAAACGATGGCATGAGCAGGGGATGGACATCAACCCCTGACCAACACAGGTGGACAATAGCAACAGGAGAGTGTGCCAAACACTGGCAAAGGAACACTGGCTGGAACACCAATAAGCCCACCCCCAACAATTGACTGCCTCCAAGAGGCATTAATTCCCAAATCTCCATCAGCTGGGAACCTAGCATTCAGAACACCTAAGTTTATGGGGGACACCTGAATCATACCAGCACATTGTGCCCCTGGCCCCCATAAACTGATAGCCATACATGATCTAAACTACAATGTATTCATCCAACTTTAAAAGTCCCATAGTTTTTATCAATTCCAATGATGTTCATACGTACCCCCATAGTCCAAGGTCTTTTAACTGAGTCATAATACCACAAAAATCACCCCCAACCCCATAATGGCACAGAATAAACATTCACATTGCAGAAGATGACATTGGGCATAGCAAACATTCAGCCAATACATGTTTTAAAACAACCAGGGCAAATATCAAACTGTAGCTCCAAGTACAACAACTCTAACCAGTGACAAATCTCCAAGTCCCATAATTCTAACCAGCAAAAAGTCTCTGGAATTCCAATTATGCTCCTCCAGCTACGCTACTCACAGTCCTGGAAACCTTCATCGGGGCCGGCAGCTTTCCTTAGCAGCCATCTCGTGTTCCTGGCATCTCCACTGGGTCTCCACTGAAATCCACTAGTTGTGTATGGCTTTATGTAGGTACTGGCCACTTGAACCCGGGCCATTAGACTTTATAATCAAGTGCCTTTAACCATTGAGCTATCTCTTCAGCCCAGCACCTACCTTTGGAAAGTCAGGGTCTCTCATAGGCTTGGAGCTCATCAAGCAGGCTAGACTTGCTTGCCAGTGAACTCTGGGATCCTTCTGTCTTGCTACCCCGGTACAAGGATTACAGACAGATGTGTACCAGTAAGTGTCCTTCCCAACCTAACAAGCCACTGAGCTCCATCCCAAACCCCATCACCAAGGATGTTGATTTAGGGCCAAGGCATTTTCTTTGAGTCTGTTGGTCCTCTAACTAGACTTGCAAATAAAAATCTCACCTAAGGTGGTCGGGAGATGGCTCAGCACATATGGGTGCCTTGCTGTGACCTGCATTCCACCCTCACCATGGCCATACATGTCTGTAACTCCAGTCCCAGAGCTCACTGGCCAGCCATTCTGACAGCTTCAGGTTCAGTGAGAACCTTGTGAAAACAGACAAAGAAACAAGCAGAAGAGGAGGGGAGGAGGACACCCCATGTTCTACTCTGGCCACTGTATGTGTTCACAGGGTAGGTGCATTTGCACCCACACGTGCACACACTATACACACTACACACACATCTCAATAATAAAAATCACACCTGTATGTATCACTTCTTGTTTTGTGGTGCTGCGAATGGAAACCAGGGCTTTATTCATGCTACAAAAGTACCCTACCACTGAGCAACCTTCCCAACCCCATTTCCCTGTTTCCTTTTTTTTTACTCTTGAGGTACATAGGGTCTCACTCTAGCCAAGACTGGCCTGGAATGAGTTGTTAGTCCCAAGCTGGCCTTGTACTCACAGCAGTCCTCCACCTATGCCTCCCAAGTGCTGGGATTACAGGAGCACACCACCACGCCTGACCCCCATTTGTCTGTTTTCACTAGGCTCTATATTACCATAGTTAAAGACAAAACCAATCCTCCTCCTTTTTTACAAATGCTGCAAGGCAGCATCATGTGTATTTATGTGTGTATGTGTGTGTGTGTATGTATGTGCATATATATATATATATATATATATATATATATATATATATATATATATATATATATACACACACTCATTTTTTTTCAGGCAGAGTCTCACCATAGTTCAGACAAACCTGGAGCTCACTTTTTTGCAGTCCTTCTACCTCAGCCTCCTGAGTGCTAGGATTAAAGGTATGCATCACCATGCTTTAATCTCAATTTAATTGCCATTTTTTTTAATTTTATTTTTGGTTTTTTGAGGTAGGGTTTTACTATAATCTAGGCTGACCTGGAATTCAGTCTGTATTCTCAGGGTGGCCTCCAGCTCACAGCGATCCTCCTACCTTCGCATCCTGGCTTTATTTTAATTTAAAAAAGATTTTTATTACTTTATTTATTAGATTCAGAGAGATAGAGTGAGAACAAGTGTGCCAGGGCCTCTAGATACTGCAAATGAACTCCAGATGCATGCGCCTCACCTGCCTCTGGCTTTTGTGGGACCTGGAGAATTGAACCTGGGTCCTTAAGCTTCACAGGCAAGCTCCTTAACTGCTAAGCCATCTCTCTAGCCCTATTTTATAATTTTTAAAATTAATTATTTGCAAGCAGATAGAGGAGAGCAGGGGAGGGGATGGGCACGGCACACACAACCTTCTGCCACTGCAAACTCCAGAAGCGTGTGCCACTTTGGGCATCTGGCTTTACGTGGGTATTGGGGAATCAAGCCAAGGCCATCAGGCTTGGCAAACAAACACCTTTAACCACTACACCATCATGACAAACCTAATTGCAAATTCTAATTCTTTATTTGCAACAGGATTTTGTAGATAAGTCATGTTTATACATCTGACCCCTGAGTAATATTGTCCTTTGGTTGTATGGATGTATGTCTTGATAATGTACTATATAAAACCTCAGGTCAGGTGTGGTGGCACACACCTTTAATCCCAGCACTCAGGAGGGACAGGTAGGAGGATTGCCATGAGATCAAGGCCACTCTGAGACTACATAGTGAATTCCAGGTCATCCTGAGATAGAGCGAGACCCTACCTCAAACCACCCCCTCCAAAAGAAAAATTCATATGGGCTAGAGAGATGGCTTAATGGTTATGGCTTAGTGGTTAAGATGGCTTAGTGGCAGGAAGGCTCTAGTGTGCCCATTTTCTCTCTCTCTCACACACACACACAAATAAATAAATAAATAAAATATTTTTAAAATATTTAAACAAAGCCAGGCATGCTAGCTCATGCCTTTAATCCGAGCACTTGGGAGGTAGGAGGATGGCCATGAGTTCAAGGCCACACTGAGACTACATAATGAATTTCAGGCCAGCCTGAGCTAGAGTGAGACCCTACCTGAGAAAACCAAAAATAAAAATTATTTAAACAAAATTCAGATTAACATAAAAGCATATTTATGAAAAATAATTATTCTCCCAAATAAAAAATGTAATGAAAAGGATGTAGTTTTAAGAAAATATTTAATTTTTATTTATTTATCTGAGAGAGAGAGGGAGAGGCAGATAGAAAAAGAATGAGCAAGCCAGGGCCTTCAGCTGCTATAAATGAACTTCAGAGACATGTGCTCCCTTGTACAATGGACACAACTTAGACTATATTGTGGGCTTTTATTTTGACTCATACATGTTAAACAAATGCACAATAATCTGTCACAAATATAGAATAGAGAAATTTTATAATTTCTGAAAATCGTTATGATTTATTTTTTAAAAGAATTCTGAATTATAACTGTTTTAACAGTCCAACCCCCTTTCAAAAACTACACTTCCATTTGATTTTAGAAAGTGGCAATGACTGCACACAATGAAGATACTCTCAGGAATTGCTGTGGATTCTTGTATTTTTACACTAGACTTAGGACAATCTCAATACCTTGAAATATGTGTAAATTATTGGGTATGTAGAGAGAGAAGCAGGCAAAAGTTCTGTGGTGATGTAGCAAGACTTCACCTTTTTGAAGAGCAGCTTCAGTTCGCCTCTAGGCTCACTGTCATGCTGTCTGTGGTCAGCTGGTATCGTGACATTGCATTCTGTTGGCAAAGTTGGTGTGGAGGTGAGCTTGAGTGTAGACAGACAGACCCAAAGTGGGAATCCTAAAAGTTTCTTATAGTGGAAGTGCTGAAAATAACTTGAAACTGTTCTTTAGAAGAGTGCTGAAGGAATTGTGCTTGTCCTCATAGGTCCTGAAGTAGAACTGAACCTCTGAAATTTTAAGATCTGGGGAATGGTGTGGGGCTTGTTCCTAGCTATCTCTAAGGAGGGAAGATTGAGTTTGACTGGAGGGTGTGGGGTAGAGACACCCAAGTGGAGGAGAAGTGGCTTAAGCACAGAAGTGCCTGAGGAGTGGCTTGGAATCTTTCAGGAGTGGAAGCCAACAGTTGAGGAAGCCTTGTGGAAGTCAAGTGATTCCATAGCGAGGTGTTACTTTAAGTAGGGTGTGCCTTCTCGATTGTTCCCAATGATGGAGAGTCATAAGCAGAAGAGAGTTCAAATGTGATAACCAAGCTTGTGATACCTGTCAAATTACTTTGAAGACTAAGATAATCATCCAGTAATCGTCATTTGGAGAGAAGTGGGGAGCCCAAGGCAGGCAGGATCTCTTGTAGGAGAACTTAGGTGACTTATGAGCTTTTGACACTTCCACTGGGAAGGATTGGAGCTATGTTGACCAGGTGTCCAGAAGAGTGAATGAGTGTGTGTTAGGGTTTCATTTGTGCATATGGTGAAATAATTTGCCTGTCCTGTTTAGGCAAGTGTCCCTTGAAGTGCTGGCTGGTCAAAGGTGGTGGTGTGAGATGCCCCTGAGAGCTGACAGAGCTGCATAGAGCAGTTTGTAATTTAGCTCCCAGGCTGGCCAGTGGATGGGCAGAGTGGTGACCTTGTGAAGAGGCTTGCTCAGGATACTGAAGGACTTAGGGGGTCGGGTGAGGCATTCCCCTCATCACTGGCAGGAGGAATAGTACTCCCTTGCAAGGGCACCCATGGGCCCTTTATGAACTCCTTTCACTATTTAGACTGTTTTGCCCCCTTGATTGGAGATGATTGAGCCACCAAGGGCCTCAGTGAGCCAATAAATTACCAACAGAATGGGAAAAAATATTTGCTGAATATCTAACTGACAGATGCCTAATCTCTAGAATCTACAAAGAACTCAAAAACATAAACAATAAAAAGTCAAACAACCCACTCACAACATGGGGCAAACAACTGGACAGGCAGCTCACAGAGAAAGAAATACAAATGCCAAACACACACTTAAGAAAATGTTCATCATCCCTAATCATCAGGGAAATGAAAATTAAAACAACTATGAGATTCCACCTTACCCCAGTAAGGATACCAAACACTAACAAATCAAATGAAAATAAATGCTGGTGAGGATGTGGAGAAATAGGAGCCCTCATCCACTGTTGGTGGGAATGTAAGATGGTACAACCACTGTGGAAAGTAATATGGAGACTCCTAAAAAAGCTGACTATAGAGTTACCAACAGACCCAGTTATTCCATTAGTGAGCATGCACCCTAAAAGCTTCACGCCTCAGTCCAGAGAGATTTGCTCACAGCTTATAGCTGCTCAATTCGTAATAGCTATGAGCTGGAATCAACCCAGATGCCTATCATTAGATGAACGGATAACTAAGATTTGGTATAGCTACATGATGGAATTCTACACAGCAGTAAGGAAAAATGACACAATAAAACTTGAAGAGAAATGGTCAAACATGGAACAGATCATTGTCAATAAACTCCCCCTATCACAGAAAGATAATTGCCACATAGCCAAACTCATCTACAGCACCTAAACTGAATATACCCAAGATGCCAACATACCTAGCAAGCATCTCAAGGACCAGACAATAGGGAGGGTGGGGAAGGAGAGGGTGGAGGACTCAAATGGCAATGGTAACATAAAACTCTACATCCTAAAAGACAGACCAAATGGTTGAACCTTTACCAGACCCTTAGAGAGAACACCTGATTCACAAGGGCTTGGAGAGGGTACAGTGAAAACTGACCTTTATCTCCTCCTGTTTCTCTCTCTCTCTCTCTCTCTCTCTCTCTCTCTCTCTCTCTCTCACTCTCTCTCTCCTTATTCTCTCTCATCTCTTTATCTCTTTTATATCACTTATCTTTTTCTTCTTTCTCTTCTTGGGTGCTGACCTGTAACTCTCATACCATGGATATCATCCATTCTGAGCTTTTGATCAGAGAGACCTACAAGGTTTCCAATTGTAAGACAGATTTGTGTCAGAGTGCTTGATGGCCCACCATAGGTTAGTGGTAAGACCCTACTGCTGAAGACACCACTGTTGGCATGTAACATGGAGTGGTATGGTTGGAAGCTAGAAGACAGTCAGTCTCCATACAGCACATCTAGTGCTGAAATGTGCTACATGAGTAACTGGGGGGAAATGACCAATATCTGTTCAAGCAATGCATGGTCTAACCTACTTAGCAGAAAACAACCTGACGTGATGCTCACACAAGTGTAATAGTGGTGCACAGCCATGATGGGAAACCAACTGCTCTCTATTTGACTAACTCATCTGCTCAGTGGGATGAAACCCATAGCTGGAGCTGGGAAACAAGTCAGAACCATATCCAAAAATGAGCCTGCTCTACATTATTAAGCTCCAACCTATCGTGAGCTACAAGAGGGCCTACACCTGTTAAACTCTCTCTAAGCAATAATGGTTATCACATTTATTTGGTGCTGTTTTTACTCTCTGCCAGAGAATCTGCTTCTTTTTCAGACAGACACAGATCCTAAGGAGAGAACCACCCCATCATTCCTCAAAAGGGCCCCTGATGTAACTAAGAATAATTGGGGAAACATGCAAGAATGCTGGTTTCCTGGAAAACCGGAAACTAGCACAATGGTGAAAGAGACAGACACAGAGAATAATCAACCCCTACCAAACCAGATATCCAAAGACACAGAGGCTCCCAAGATCT
Organism: Jaculus jaculus; assembly: GCF_020740685.1. Classification (NCBI taxonomy): domain Eukaryota; kingdom Metazoa; phylum Chordata; class Mammalia; order Rodentia; family Dipodidae; genus Jaculus; species Jaculus jaculus. The sequence goes on from NC_059113.1 coordinate 22,597,188, forward strand.
CAACACTGAAGCAGACCTAAAATGAACCCATCATGGGTCAGAGAAATTTGTCAAAGAAGGGGTGGAATGTCAGTGCCTCCTGCCCCAAACTGAAGGCTAGCCCCAAAATGCATGATCCATATACCCCAACAAGGAGGGTCCTCATGGAGGAGTAAGGACAGGGAGGAGGCTAACAGTGGTACCAACTTGACTGTATTCACTGAGTACAAAAGTAAAAGAAAAAAAAAAACTAAAGAAATACTAAGAGTTGTTAGATTTGTGTGCTTCCTTATACACAACCAAGTCCATAGCCAAAGAGTAATAAATCACCCACCATTTGTGACATTAGAATGAAAAACTTATTTTTTAAAAATAAAGTTTCATTTAAGATAAGGATATAAACAATCTAAACATCCACATGCCAATTGATTTTTATAGCCCTCAATGAAATGAATAGAAAGGAAACACTTCTGTGTGATTATCTTATGCTTTCATGAGATCTGCCTTAACTCAGCTGCTTTTCTTTATGGAGTCTCTTTCAGGTATCTGTTTATTTTACTCTCACTTTGATAGGAATAAGCATTTTGTTTGCCCTGTTACCTTCCTATATTATGTATGAGTGAAATATATTTAAAATGTTTACTTGTTTTATCTATAAAAAATGATTTCAAATTATGTCTATACAAACAGCTTGTGGACACAAGACAGAGAACAAAACTACATGAGCTCATCCCCGAGACATGTTTACCATAGACATGATGACATCATGGCCCTTGGGGCAGAAGATTATCCTCACAACATGTTTTCCAACAGGAGATTTCCACCCAGATGTGGACCTCAGTTGCACAGCCCCACGACAATATGATGCATATTCCTCTACAGGGGTTGGTACAAGCAAAACAGGTATGAATTAAGTTATATCAGTGGCTTCCTCAGTCAGCCACAGTAATAAAAAGAAATGTATAAAGGGAACAGAAATGAGGGGACAGGGGACTTAATTGGATGGTATTTTATATACATAAGTAAAAGAACAGATTAATGGGGGTAAAAAAGGCCTAAGTTCAGTCAGGGGAAGAGATCGAGTAAAAGAAAGGTACAGGGAGGGCTAATCAAAATCTAAGCGGATATAAATAAATCATATGGAAACCTACTTTTTTGGACAGTGGATCACACAGGAGCCATAGATTGTTATTAGAAAATTTTCAGTGCCAGGGATGGGATACCTTCCAGTGAGTTGTTGGTCAGGGAGGTCACTGATGCCCCTAAAACATTACAGGCCATTGCTGAGACCCTTGGTTTCCCACAGGAATAGATGGTAGGACTCTATTGCTGAAGACTCCACATACTTGGCCTGCAAGGTCACTGAGAAATCCTTCTGCAGCTGAGCTGAAATCCTCTTCCATGTAGACCAGCTGACAGAAAGCTGGAAAAAGCCACGCTGCATGCAGTTCAATGCAGGAGAGAGAAATCAACAGTGAAGATATTCAACAGTGAACACTGCAAGCCTTATATTTGGCCAGCCAGGCCAAATGAGCCAATGGGTGTAATAGTAGTACATCTGTTATGTGGGAAACCAACTGCCCTCTAATTTGACTGGAGACCTGCTCCAAGGGAGGAAACATATCCCTGTTACTGAAAACCTACAACAGGGGTGGTCATGAGCCCTTAGGCGTGTAGTCTGATGCTGTCTGGCTAAATGTATATACTATGCTCACCAAACTGCCCAGTCAGCCCTTATCTTAATGTTCATACACATATATAAATGTTACTCTTACTTTCAGTTATAGAAGCTTCTCTTTTCAGATAGCAGTAACCTTGGGATGAGTCAGAAGGCACCAAGGTGCTGAGAAGTGACAGAGGAGTTCTAAGCACTGCAATATCTCTATCACACCTTCCAAGGCTCAGGGTCCATTACAGAAGAGGTGATGGAAAGAATGTAAGAGCCAAACAATGGGTAGGACTCCTTACAACGTGCTCTTCCAGACACAAATGGTCTGGATATCCATGACCTCACAGTGCCTGACACTACCTACAAAAGACCATCATAATAGGAGTAAAAGATCACGACATCAAAATAAAAGAGAAACTGATTGAGACAGGGAGGAGATATGATGGAGAGTGGAGTTTCAAGGGGAAAGTGGGAGGATGGAGGGAGGGAATTACCATGGGATAATGTCTACAGTCATGGAAGTTGTCAATAAACAAAAAGGTGGAGCCTTAATGGAGGAAGTGAGTCACTGAGGCGGGCCATGAGGTTTTATATTCTGGACTCACTCACTGTTCATGCCCTACCTCCTGGGTTGAAGGTGACCAGCCAGCCTGCCCTGCCTTCCTCATCATGATGGATTGTAGCCCTGAAACTTTAAGTCAAAATTAATGTTTTTCTTCTTTAAAAAAATTTGTAAAGGTTATAGGGGAGGGAAGAGAGGGAAGACCTTAAGGGGATGTTACTGTATATATATAAGTAGAAGAACAGATAACAGGGAGGGGAACGGCCTTAGCAATGTCAGGGGGAGAGATTTTATAAAAGAAGGTTGGGGGAGAGGGCCAATCAAAATTCAAGATATTTTCAATAAGACATATGAAAATCTACTTTCTTGAATAATGGCACATCCACAAGCCATAAATTATTACTAGAAAATTTTCAGTGCCAGGGGTGGGATACCTTCCAGTGAGTTGTTGGCCAGGGAGGTTAGAGAAGCTTCTCTTTTCAGATGGCATTGACCACTGGGAAGGCCCAAAAGGCAACATAGTGCTGAGAAGAAGGGATAGAGGAGTGTCCAGAAAATAACAATACTGAAGGGGGTGCAACGGGCCCGCGGGACCCGAGCATCGGGACGACATGGCTGCGCCCAGCGGGCGCGGGCTTCTCTGCTGCCAGCTGCTCGGCTTCGTTGGGCGGCATCCGGCCAGGGCTCGGGGTGAGTACGGCTCCGGGGGGTCGGGACTGGCTCGGGTCTCCCTGGCTTCGCCGGGTGTCCGACACAGCTGCCCCAGCTGACGCCGGCTTGGGGCCCCGCCACACCCCCACGCAGGGCGTCCCGCGAGGACGACCTGCTGCCGCCTTACCCGCGCGCCTGGCCCGGGACCAAGAATTTATACATTTTAGTGACTTCCGGTCAAGATGGCGACCGCCTAGCTGCACTACAAACAACAAGGGGAAAAAAAGGTAAGTATTCAAGGGAAATTAGGAACTTTTTGAAGAGGGAGGGCACAGATCGGGGTAAAAGAGGGAAGCACACACCCCCGCAACCCACGCCCCGCCACCCCGCCCGCCACGAATCGCCGCATTGGGTGCGGCCCTGCGCCCCGTGCGCACCAAGCCCCACGCGGCCTGGCGACCCGCACGCGCCCCACACCCGCGCACCCCCGCCCCCCAAGCGCGCCCCTCCCCAGCAGCGCCCCACGCTCCCTATCCACACGCAGAGGCGCAGCCGGAGTGAACCTAAGCTTCCCACGCCCCGGGCGACCAGGCCTGCCCCGCGCCCCCACACCCCCCCAAGCTCCAGGCCCCCCCGCGCCCCACCCCCGCGCGCCTCGAGACACCCCCCGCCCCGCGCGCCCCAACCCCCGCGCGCCCCCCCCCCGCACGACCCACGCTCCCTATCCACAATCAGCAGGCGCGCCCCAAGCGCCCCATGCCCTGGGCGCCCAGGTGTGCCCCACACCCCTGTGCCCCGAGACCCCCGCGCCCCACCCCCGTGCTCCTCGAGCCCCCCGCCCCCCGTGCGCCCCACCCCCGCCACGCGTCCAGAGTGCCCCGTGGTGTCCTGCAGCGTCCCCCAGCATCCCACACTCCATCTTACCTCAGCGTGCTCCACACCCCCTGCAAGACCCTCGACCCCCTTGACCCCCTCCCCCGCAAGACCCGCCCCTCCCCCCCGAGTCCAGAGCACCCCGCCGCGTCAGCCCCCCCTCCTAGCCGTCCACCCTCCCCAAGCGCTCTGCACCACCACCCCCACGCGCCCCGGAGCATCCGCGCCCTGAGCCCAGTGCACCCTGAAGCGCTCCCTGCCCCCCCTGCGCCCCGCCCCGGCACCTCCCGCCCCCCACCCCGCAGGCCCCTCGTCCCCCCACCGCAGGTAGCCCGGGCGCCCCTGCATGCCCAGGCATGCCCCGTGCCCCCTGTGCCACACCCCCACGCGTCCTGCGCCCCAGAGTGCCTCTACGCCGCCCCCCCCTCCACGTCCCGTGCCCCACGCACGACCCCCTCAACCCCCCCGCAAGCCCCGCCCCCCCCCCCGCGCATCCAGAGCACCCTGCGGTGTCCCTTGGCAACCTACACCCCGGTGTGCCCCGCACCCCCACCCCCCACACGCACCCTGCGCACCCCCCATGTGCCCTGTGCCCCTAGCCCCCCACGCCTCCCGCAAGCTCCTCCGCACCCCCCTGCGCACCCCGTAACCGCCCGCGCGCCCCCCAGCTGCCCTGCACCCTGCTGCGCCCCGCACACCCCCCGTGCATGCGCACCCCCCCCGCACCAACAGCGCGCCCCTTCCCCCTAACTGATCAGAGCGCCCCACGCCCCCCGCCCCTCCAGGGCACCCCACCCCGCGCCCCCTGAGCCCTGCCACCTCCCGCACACCCCACCCTGATTGCCCGGTGCCCCGGTGCACCCCGACCCCCTCCCCGCCACGTGCCCTACTTGCTCCATACACACCATCGCACCCCGCACCCCCTTCTGCCCACCCGCCCACACACCCTCTGCACATCCCGCGTGGCTGTGCTCTGATCGGGCACCCACCAGTCACGCCTGCCAGCCTGCTGCACTGAAGCTGAGACCTCCTACCTCACCCTTGTTCTCTGATCCTGCGAGTAGACCAGCCACGTGGTGCTCGGTTCGCAGGCCTATGGGGGCCACCCCTGCCATGAATAGGTGGCTGCCAGATCCCCTGCTGCTGTGCTCACATCACTTGATGCCGGTCAGCTTCTGCTGTGTCCTGATTACGTACCCACATCATCTGCCTCTGCACTACAATTGCACGTGCAGCGGGCCCACCCCACAGCAAGAGCCATATAAGTCCACACTGAGTCACTAGCGCCAGCGCAGCTGCCATCCCCTACCTGTACAAGGTCACCCAGCCCCCACTCCCCTGAGGCGGAAGAGCACAGACTGTTTACAGACCCCAGTGTACCCAGCCAGAATCTAGGCACCTTCAGGGCTTGCTACCTCAGTCCCCTTTCAAGCTCAAAGGCAGGCAGCTTAGGTGCGTTACTGGGTGAGAATTCAGGCAACTTTGGTGCCCCTGCCAGGCTATAGGTAGGCGGCTTTAGCAAGACTGAGCAAAAACCCAGGCTGCTTACAACTGCCCCAGGCTGCCTTGGATTCGCATTAAGCTAGATCCCAGGCTGCTCCACCCACCTACCTGCCCATACACTGACATGGGTATACCACAGTGCAAAAGAAATAACACAAAAAATAAAATGGAAGAAAATCCAGACAGATCACCCAGTCCAACAAGGATCACAACTAACCAAAACATAGAAGAGTGTTTAGGATCAGAACATCAAGTGGAAGCAATGAACAATGCAACCCTGACCAAACTACTGCTAGAACTGACAGGAAAGCTACAAAGGATAGATAATCGTATGGATGCTACCATCACTAAGCTAGAGCAATATGATAAGACACTGGAAGGAATTCAAAGAGAGCTAAGAGAGTTGAGGGAGAGTGAAAAAAAAGGGGACCTTAAAAATCAGCTGGCCACACTAAATGAAAACATAAAGAAATGCAAGGATGATTTCCAAGAATCAGCAAGAAAATCAGAAAATGAGACAAAAAGGGAGCTGGACAAAGCGATGGAAGTGATACATAGGAAACTAGTAGAAAATGCAAACTTAATTGAACAAGTCCAAAACTCACTAGAGGCTCTCAAGAATAGAGTCAGCGAAGTGGAAGATAGAAATTCTGATCTGGAAGACAGGATGGAAGAAACAGTTCGAGAATCCAAAAATTTCAGTAAGTTCAAAAGTTCTTGTGAACAGAACATGAGAGAATTGTGGGATACACTTAAACGTCCTAATATCAGAATCATTGGAATACCAGAAGGAGAAGAATTTCAGACCAAAGGCATGGAGAACTTATTTAACACAATAATTGAAGAAAACTTCCCCTGTCTCTTAAAAGAAAGGCCCATCAAGATTCAAGAAGCAAACAGAACTCCTAACCAACTAGACCAAAGGAGAAACTCCCCATGGCATATTATCATTAAGACTCTAAACATTGACACCAAGGAAAAAATCCTAAAAGCAGCTAGGGAAAAACAGCACACCACTTTCAAAGGAAACCCCATCAGAATTACTTCAGACTTCTCAATGGAAACCCTGAAAGCTAGAAAGGCCTGGAATGATACTCTTCAAACGCTAAGAAACTATGGCTTTCAACCTAAACTACTCTACCCAGCAAAAGTCTCCCTTATAATAGATGGTGAAAGGAAAACTTTCCATGACAAAACTCAGCTTTACAATTATATGAACACAAAACCAAACCTACAGAAAGTACTCCAGGAAATTCTCCACAGAGAAGAAACAAATAACCAAACACAAATGCCTACAAGAAGAAGATCATAGCAACCAAACCCAGAGTAGATAGAAAAAAAAAAAAAATTAAATCCCATGAAAATGCCAACACACCTCTACCACCACAACATGACAGGGATCAAATCAAATCTCACAGTCATCACCCTAAACATTAATGGCCTTAATTCACCCATCAAGAGACACATGCTAACAGGGTGGATCAAAAAATTAGACCCCTCAATCTGCTGCCTTCAAGAAACCCACCTTACCACTAAAGACAGAAACCTCCTCAGGGTGAAAGGGTGGAAAACAATATTCCAAGCAAATGGGAATAAGAAACAAGCAGGTGTAGCTATATTAATATCAGATAAAGTTGACTTCAAACCAAAAAGAATCAAAAAAGACAAAGAAGGCTACTTCCTACTTGTAAAGGGAACAATCCATCAAGAGGATATTACAATCATAAATCTGTATGCACCAAACACAGGGGCACTGCAGTTCATAAAACAAAACCTACTTGACAATAAAACAGAAATAACCACCAACACCATCATAGCTGGGGACTTAAACACACCATTATCAGTAATAGACAGATCATCCAAACAGAAGCTCAACAGGGAAGTAAGAGAGCTCAACAAAACCATAGAGCACTTAGACCTAACAGACATCTACAGAACTTTCCACCCCAAATCCACAGACTACACATTCTTCTCAGCAGCCCATGGAACACTCTCTAAAATAGACCACATACTGAGTCACAAAGATAGCCTCCACATATTTAGGAAAATCGACATAATTCCCTGCATGATATCAGATCATAATGCTATAGTCCTAGAAATCAACAACAAAAAAACCAACAAGAGCCCCAACGGCAACTGGAAACTGAATAGCACACTCTTAAACAATAAATGGATAGTGGATGAAATAAAAAATGAAATTGCAAAATTCCTGGAATTGAATGACAATGAGAACACATCATACCAAAACTTGTGGGACACAATGAAGGCAGTCCTCAGGGGAAAAGTCATAGCACTCAATGCCTTCATAAAAAGGACAGAAAGATCCCAAATCAATAGCCTAACCATTCACCTAAAGGCATTGGAAAAACAAGAAAAATCCAACCCAAAGAGCTCCAGAAGGAAATTAATAATTAAAATCAGAAATTAAAAATTAATAATTAAAAGCAGAAATTAATGAATTGGAAACCAAGGAAACAATTAAGGCAATTGACAAAGAGCTTGTTCTTTGAAAAAATAAACAAGATTGACAAACCTCTGGCCAATTTGATTAACCAAAAAAAAGGAGAAACTCCAAATTAACAAAATTCAAAATGAAAAAGGAGAGATCACAACAGACATCAGTGAAATCGGCAGAATCATCAGGACTTATTTCAAAAACCTCTACTCCGCAAAACTGGAAAATGTGGAGGAGATGGATAAATTCCTGGATGCATATCATCTACCAAAGCTAAACTCAGAGCAGATCAACCACCTCAATGAACCCATCACGCTCATGGAGATTGAAAAAGTAATAAAAAACCTCCCAAAAAAGAAGAGTCCAGGACCAGATGGATTCCCAGCCGAATTTTATCAAACCTTCATGGAAGAACTCAAACCAATCTTCCTAAAACTGTGCCACACAATTGAAGAACAGGGAAAACTACCCAACTCCTTCTATGAAGCTAGTATCACCCTAATCCCAAAACCAGGCAGAGATGCCACAAGAAAAGAAAACTATCGGCCTATTTCCCTAATGAACATAGACGCAAAGATCCTCAACAAAATTCTCGCAAACCGAATCCAACAACACATCAAAAGCATTATCCACCTTGACCAAGTGGGATTTATCCCAGGAACACAAGGGTGGTTCAACATACGAAAATCTGTCAATGTAATACACCACATAAACAAGCTTAAACATAAAAATCACATGATCATTTCAATAGATGCAGAAAAGGCCTTTGACAAGATACAACATCACTTCATGATCAAAACATTGGAGAGAATCGGCATGGCCGGTTCACATCTTAATATAATAAAGGCAATATACAAAGCTCCAAAGGCCCAAATAATTCTTAATGGAGAGAGACTGGAGGAATTCCCATTGAGATCAGGAACAAGACAGGGATGTCCTCTCTCACCTCTGCTTTTCAATATAGTTCTGGAAGTCCTAGCCCAAGCAATAAGGCAGGAGAAGGAAATAAAAGGGATACAATTTGGAAAGAAAGAAGTTAAGTTAGCGCTATTCGCCGATGACATGATTGTATATGTAAGAGACCCGAGAGACTCCATCCCAAAATTCCTGAAGGTGATTAACTCCTATAGCAAAGTAGCAGGATACAAAATCAATGCACAAAAATCAGAAGCATTTCTGTATGCAAATGATAAAGACACAGAAAAAGAAATAAAGGACAAAGTCCCATTTTCAATAGCAACAAAAAAAATAAAATACCTTGGAATAACGTTAACCAAGGAAGTAAAAGATCTATACAAAGAAAATATAAAAACTCTCAAAAAAGAAATTGAGGAGGACTTGAAACGATGGAAAGACCTCCCATGCTCCTGGATAGGCAGAATTAACATTGTGAAGATGACAATCTTACCAAAGGCAATATATAGATTTAACACAATTCCAATTAAAATCCCTACAGTGTTCTTCACAGACATAGAAAAAATGATCTCAAATTTCATATGGAAATCAGATATATCCAAACATATCCTCAGCAAAAGAAATACCTCTGGTGGCATCACCATACCCGATATAAAGTTATACTACAAAGCCATAGTAATAAAAACAGCATGGTACTGGCATAAAAACAGGAGTATAGACCAATGGAATAGACTTGAGGACCCGGATTTTGGGCCAAGCAACTATAGCTACTTGATATTCGACAAAGGCCCAAACAATATAGACTGGAAAAAAGATAGCATCTTCAACAAATGGTGCTGGACAAACTGGATAACCACATGCAGGAAACTAAAACTTGATCCACACATTTCACTATGCACAACACTCAAATCCAAATGGATCAAAGACCTCAACATAAGACCAGAAACTCGAAAACTACTGGAAGAAAATTTAGTAAGTACCTTCCATGATATAGGAATGGAAAAAGACTTCCTGAATAAAACCCCAGTGGCTCAAGTTCTTAAACAGTCACTCAATCATTGGGATCATATGAAGCTGAAGAGTTTCTTTACAGACAAGCATATAATAAGCAAAGCCAATAGAATACCCACAGAATGGGAGAAAATATTTGTAGGTTATCCAACTGATAGAGGCCTTATCTCTAGAATTTACAAAGAACTCAAAAGTCTAAACAATAAGAAGACAAATACCCCACTCACAAAATGGGGCACAGAGTTAAACAGGCAATTCACAGAGGAAGAAATACAAATGGCAAACACACACCTAAGAAAATGTTCATCATCCCTAATCATCAGAGAAATGCAAATTAAAACAACGATGAGATTCCACCTTACCCCAATAAGGATGGCCAACATCAAAAGGTCAAATGAAAATAAATGCTGGCGAGGATGTGGAGAAGCAGGGACACTCATTCACTGTTGGTGGGAATGCAGGATGGTACAACCACTTTGGAAAGCAATATGGAGACTCCTGAAAAAGCTGACTATAGAAATACCAACAGACCCAGTTATACCATTACTGGGCATGTACCCTAAAACCTTCAAACCAAAAGCCAGAGAGATTTGCTCAACCATGTTTGTAGCAGCTCAATTCGTAATAGCTAAAAGCTGGAATCAACCCAGATGTTCATCATTAGAAGAATGGATAACAAAGATGTGGTATATCTACACAATGGAATTCTATACAGCAGTAAGAAAAAACGACATAAAGAAATTTGAGGAAAAATGGTTGAACCTGGAACAGATCATTCTCAGCGAACTTACCCAATCACAGAAAAAAAATCGACACATAGTCTCACTCATCTGCCACACCTAAACTGAATCTGCCCAAGATGCCTTACATACCCAGCAAGCACCTCATGGACTAGACAATAAGATGGACGGGTGGGCGGGGAGGGAATCAAAGAGTGGAAAACAGTAATCTGGACCCAAACGGCAATGGTACCATAAAATTCTACTTCCTAAAAGACAGACCAAATGGCTGAACCTTCACTAGACCCTTACAGGAAACACCTGAACCACAAGACACTGGAGAGGGTAGGATCAAGACTGACCTAAATCTCCTACATCTTCCCTCCCTCCCTCTCCCCCTCTCCCCTCTATCTCTCTCCTCTCTAACTCTTGTATATTAGTTATCTTTTTCCTCAATTTCTTAGTGGACACTGACCTGTAACCCCCACTTCCAGCTTGGGCCTACCATCCACAATGAGCTTTTGATCAGAGAAACCTACAAGGTTTCCCAAAACAATGACAGACTTCTGTCAGAGTACTTGATGACCCACCAAAGGCCAGTGATAAGACCCTATTGCTGAAGACTCCATACACAGCTGACGCGTAAAATGGAATGACATGGCTGGAAGCCAGAAGAGAGTCAGTCCCCAGACAGTCAGCGTGTCTAGTGCCAGAAGGCGCTACATAGGCACTGGGGGAAATGACCAAGATCTGTCCAAGCAACACATTGTTTAACCTAATTAGCAACAAATAACTGGATGTGATGCCCACACAAGTGCAATAGTGGTACACAGCCATGGTGAGGAATCAATTGCTCTTGATTTGGCTAACTGATCCACTCAGTGGTACTAGACCCTTAGCTGGAGCTGGGAAACAAGTCAGAACCATACCCAAACACAAGCCCACTCTACAATATCAAGCTACCATCAATCACGGGGTATAAGAAGGCCTACACCTATCAAACTGTCTATCAAAAAAGTAAGTGTTATCTCAATTTTCCGGGTGCTAGCTTACTCTCCGTTGGAGAATCTGCTTCTCTTTTCCAGATAGATGCAGATCCTAAGAAGAGAGCTGCCCCAACATACCTCAAAAGGGGCCCAACTGAAACTAAGGACAACTGGTGAAATAAGCAAGGGTGATGTTTTCCTGTGAACTGGATACCAGCACAAAGGGGAAGGAGATCAACGCAGAGAAAAATCAACTCCTACCAAATCAGAGAGCCAAAGCCTCAGAGGTCCCCAACACCTCAGCACTGAAGCAGACCAAAAATGAACCCAACATGGCTCAGGGAAATCTTGCGGAAGAGGGGGCGGAAAGAATGTCAGAGTTACATGTTGGGTCATGATTTGCAGAGACATTTATCATACTAATAACTGGGGGCTATCTCCACAATGCACGACCCATTTTCATTAACAAGGAGGGTCTAATGGGAGGGGGTAGATCACAGATGAGCCTAAATAATGGTACCAAACTGCCTGTATTCACTGAAATGAAAACTAATAAATTAAATTAAAAAAAAAGAATTTATACATTTTAACATCTGAGCATATTAGATGTGGGTTTTCTCATAAAAAGTAGGGTAGGGCTGGAGAGATGGCTTAGCAGTTAAGCGCTTGCCTGTGAAGCCTAAGGACCCCGGTTCGAGGCTCGGTTCCCCAGGTCCCACGTTAGCCAGATGCACAAGGGGGCGCACGCGTCTGGAGTTCGTTTGCAGAGGCTGGAAGCCCTGGCGTGCCCATTCTCTCTCTCTCTCCCTCTATCTGTCTTTCTCTTTCTGTGTCTGTCGCTCTCAAATAAATAAATAAATAAAATTTAAAAAAAAAGTAGGGTAATCACTGACAACAGTATGAAATGTGTGTCAATGATGATTGTGACAGAAGACATTAACATACCCACTTGTTTTCAATATTTATATTTAACATTGAGTCCCATGGATACTCAGTGGTGAACAGAGAGAACTTCTCTCTCTTTAAGTAGAAAAATATATGTATAAACATGATGTCTACCATGTATAAGATTTTTAAGTAATTCAAAACAAATTAAATGTATTCATGTCCTTAATTTCTTAAATATGCTCTGAATGTAATCATGGAGGTAAGTAGGGTTAATATTTATCTCACTCTCATGTCTGTTTTTGGATAGATTTGTTTGGGGCATTTTTCATAAGACACACTAATTTCAAAACCTAATGATAACATTATTTATTAAATTTTTATAGTAGTTGTTTTTCACAACTGTATCTTTGAAAGTGAGAGATTAATGAATTTGTGAGGCAGTCTTCTCTTCTCATTTTCTACCCTAGTGTGGCCATGCTTATTTATAAAATAATCTGTCCCTTTCAGATGAACCATCTTCTAAAGAATATGAAATTTGCCACCCTGGTTGCAGACCTAATGAATATGAATCAGAGAGGGAAATCAGACCCAGAGTATGACATTTTTAACTTATGGGATTTTCAAGAAAGCTTGCAGGTAAAGGTGAAAATAAGACAGCATTCCCCATATGTTCTGCAAGAACAACAACTACAATTATCAGAAGATGTGATAGAGTGGACCACGAGAAGTAGACGGGATAGTTATATTTACACATAGCATAAATAAACCAAACCTTATAATGTATTGTGTATAATTGCAGGAATTTTATAGGTACAACATAATATCGTATGTGGACTCACTTTACACTTTTTAGATTGTCTTTCTTATTTTTAAAAAGTATTTTATTTTTATGTGTATATTTAGTTGATAGAAAAAGAGGGAGAGGGAAGGAGGGAGAGAGAGAGAGGGAGAGAATGGGTGCACCAGAGCCTCCAGCTCCAGCAAAGAACACGTGTACCACCTTGTGCATCTGGCTAACATGGGTCCTAGGGAATTGAACCTGGGTCTTTTGGCTTTGCAGGGAAACTCCTTAAATGCTAAGCCATCCCTTCAGCCCTCTTTCTTGTTTTTCTATTAGAAGAGAAGCAGAAATATTTTTCAGTTTTTTCCTACATATTCATACATGTGATATGCATTATACAAATGGCATATGTCCATTCTATTCAATTGTAAGTATATGAAAAATAGATTTACTAATGGCTTAATATGCCAGAGCATGGCTGCTATGAAAGGAGTAGTTAAAACCTCTATGGATTACTGATCATTTGATTTTCCTCAGATTCTTCCCTCTGTGTGTAATGTAACTTGCACACCTCAGCTCAGGAAAGCCCATCAGGAGGGGAAAGCTCCCTGCTGTTTTAATTGCAATCCCTGCCCAGAGAATGAGATTTCCAATGACACAGGTACACATTAGGAGAAATTCTACAGACTGTGTATTTCCTCCCTAAAACTGACTCAGACCTTGGAAGGATCTGGAAAACACCCGAAGAGATTTTAAAAAGTCTTCATTTAGGGCTGGAGAGATGGCTTAGCGGTTAAGTGCTTGCCTGTGAAGCCTAAGGACCCCGGTTCAAGGCTCGGTTCCCCAGGTCCCACGTTAGCCAGATGCACAAGGGGGCGCACGCGTCTGGAGTTCGTTTGCAGAGGCTGGAAGCCCTGGTGCACCCATTCTCTCTCTGTCCCTCTATCTGTCTTTCTCTCTGTGTCTGTCGCTCGCAAATAAATAAATTTAAAAAATAAATAAATAAATAAAAAAGTCTTCATTTAATAATGACATTTACATCATCAAAAATATTGCAAATAGGGCTGGAGAGATGGCTTAGCGGTTAAACGCTTGCCTGTGAAGCCTAAGGACCCCGGTTCGAGGCTCAGTTCCCCAGGTCCCACGTTAACCAGATGCACAAGGGGGCACACGCGTCTGGAGTTCGTTTGCAGAGGCTGGAAGCCCTGGCGCGCCCATTCTCTCTCTCTCCCTCTATCTGTCCTTCTCTCTGTGTCTGTCACTCTCAAATAAATAAATAAAAATTTAAAAAAAAAAATATTGCAAATATAAATGACCCTTCTCCTAATACCATTATCAATAATACTTTTGCCATTAAACTCTTTTGAGTTCAAAATAGTAATAATAGAAGTTTTATCCCTGATACTGTATTTTGCATATGGGATTACCTGTATGTACATGTGATTACCACTGGACCCACATGTTTCCAATGAAAAACATGAATCTAGACTTCTGTGGTGGTTCAAGACTTTAATTGTGATTGAGGTAGGAGGATTTGTGAGTTCAAGGCCTAAGGCTGCAGAGTGTGTTCCAAGTCACACTAGGCTAGAATGAGACCATACTTTCAAAAGATTATGAAAAACAGAGCATGAATCTTCTAAAGCCATATCTTTCCAGTACCCAGCAAAGTTACTGACACAGATCAGATGCTCAGAAAATGCTTTTCTTCCTTACGAAATATATGATTAGAGCCAAGTGTGGTGGGTCACACTTTAATTTCCATACTCCCAAGGAGAAGATAGGAAAATCTCCATGAGTTTGAGGCCATTGGAACTACAGAGAGAATTCTAGGTCATCTTCATTATATTGAAACCCTCCCTCAAAAACCTGTTAAAAATAAATTTAAAAAAATTAAAAAATGGGCTGGAGAGATGGCTTAGCAGTTAAGCGCTTGCCTGTGAAGCCTAAGGACCCTGGTTCGAGGCTCGGTTCCCCAGGTCCCTCATTAGCCAGATGCACAAGGGGGCGCACGTGTCTGGAGTTCGTTTGCAGGCTGGAAGCCCTGGTGTGCCCATTCTCTGTCTCCCTCTATCTGTCTTTCTCTCTGTGTCTGTCGCTCTCAAATAAATAAATTTTTTAAAAAATTTTAAAAAGGAAGGAAGGAAGGATTGATTTAAAGAGTCAACATGCTGTGGTGAAACATGCACTACTTGTATGTATTGGATTTCATGTTGACCTGTAGTTGTCAAGTGAATAGAAAAATATCATTTTACCAATTCTGAGTATTTCTATAATTATGCATTAAATTACTCCCATATACCTATGAAATGATATGATATCTATGGATAAACAAATGAGATAATCTGAAGGTTACTTTGGAAAGTGAATTTTTAATAACTGAGGAATTTACTGCATGAACCTACTGCATATTAGCCATACTCCTATTGAGTTATCGCCTTAATGCTCTCTTTCCCCAGCTTTATTCCACTGAGGATCATCCACGTTGCAGCTATTGGTATCAATGTGGGGTGATGACTGTGCCAATCAGTCTGTGGTGGGCACAATGCGTAACCATATGCCTTTCCATCCTATGGCTTTAACTTCTTTTCAATCCCCTCTTTTGTAATGAGCCATGGTCCTAGAAATTATGTCATATCTCCTTTTCTGCTCAGCTCTCAGCAACCTCTGATATTTCCTTTGGCGAATGCTGAGTCTCCTCCACCATCTCTCTGGGGAGTCTCTTAGTCTAGCAGTAGGAGAAGCACTCATATTTAGTCCAAAGTGTCCTCTGTAATATTTCCTGGGCTCTGGGAGATGTGGTAGAGATGACTAGTCTCGTGCTAGTCAGTTGACTTTCTTGGCTTGTCATACTATTGGATTCTGAGTCTTGTAGGTATGTCACGCTATATTTTAAAAGCAGATTCTTTAACCAAAAGTGAGAGTGGCATGTATCAAACTGGATAAGGATAGACTTTTAGATGACTTATTGACAGGCATATCTTTATATAAAAAAACTATGAAAACTTCCCTCTAGGGTTTATGACTTTACAAAATATAGGCTTCCTATTTGGTACTAAGTACCAAGTATGAATTCCTCTTACCCCCCTCAAGCATACCTCATCTTCAATCAGAGAGAAATCCTCTGTGCCACTAATGTACCAGTGTGCACATCTTGCCTTGGAGGTTGATTTTGTATTTTGTAAGCCCCACTGCTATGTGTGTGTGTGTGTGTGTGTGTGTGTGTGTGTGTGTGTGTGTGTGTGCCGCTTCAATTTCCTATACACCTCACTTTTTAGTAAGAGTGTGTATTTTGCTGAGTTTTTTTGGTCTTTTTCTCCCCGAGGCTGCTTTGGCGTGGTACCTACGCCGCCATCTTAACCGGAAGTCCTCTTTCTCTTTTTTTAAATCACTCAAGCTAAGCCTTCAAGTAGTATGTTCAGTAGCAATTAGGAGAGTGGACATCCTTGTCTTGTTCCAGACCTTAGTGGGAATTCTTCAAGTTTTTCCTTATTTCTTTTTTTTTAAATATTTTTTGTTCATTTTTTATTTGTTTATTTGAGAGTGACAGACATAGAGAGAAAGATAGATAGAAGGAGAGAGAGAATGGGTGTGCCAGGGCTTCCAATCACTGCAAATGAACTCCAGACGCGTGTGACCCCTTGTGCATCTGGCTAATGTGGGACCTAGGGAACCCGAGCCTTGAACCGGGGTCCTTAGGCTTCACAGGCAAGTGCTTAACCACTAAGCCACCTCTCCAGCCCACGTTTTTCCTTATTTCATATGGGGTAGGATTCAGATCTCTTCTATGTAACCATTGTTACATTGAGACATAACTCCTCAATTCCCAATCTGTCCTGAAGGTGTAGTATTTTTTTTCACAACCTTTCTGCATCAATTGCAAAGATCATATGATTTCAGTCCTTAAGTGTAACATATTATGTTTATTACTATCTGTGTATTGAACCATCCCTACATCCCTGAGTTGAAACCTACTGTTCAGGATGGATGATAGCTTTTATATGTTTTTGGATTTGATTTGCAGAAATTGTATTGAGAAATTTGTTTCTATATTCATCAGGGATATTTGTCTATAATTTTCTTTTCCCTCTCTCTGTTAGTCTCTTTATTATTTTTATGCCATCATTTCCTCCTTTAGTGTTTTGTGAAGGTAGTACTAGGCACTGTGAGGGCATGGATATCAACGCCAGTTTCTGTCTGGGCAACTGCATTGTAAGCAGTCTTACCTTCCTTTGACTATTACATTATTTCAAATAGATTTAATATTATTTGAAATTGAAATGTTTAGGATTGTTTGAAGAATCATGATGTTTAAAATGGACAAAGAATCAATACATATTTTTTATGTTGTTCCTAGTTTAAAATAATAGAATGAAATAGCAAATATATTGTTGCACTAGAAAGTAATAATTTAATTGTGATTGTTTAGATGACATTTTCATATAACATACATAAACACATGCTGGATAATGAGCAAGGAATGAAATGGGGCCAGGAGTCCACCCTCGTCTTCAGCTGTCGGATTGTCCAGAACATTTCATAGCTCACAAAGACCCAGCTCCCTTCTTCCAGGGCCAGAAATTGAGGATGAAAATGCAGATTGACTACTGCTCCCTAAATTTCCCCCTGTATTCTCATCGATAAGCACAGAGGACTATGTCCGCCCCCCTCAGGTTCAGGAACTTTCCAGACTACCACTCACTCAGAGTCTATTTCCATTTTAATGTTTGCCTAACTATTTTGATTTACATTAGCTAACGACATCTTTTATTCTCAACTGATTCATTTTTAATTATTTATTTATTTGACAGAGAGAAAGAGGGAAAGGGAGAAGAGAGAGAGAGAAAATGAATGTGCCAGAGCCAAAGACTCTATTTTAACTACTTCTGTGAAAATAACCTAGGTTCCTAAATAGCACACCACAGAAACACTCACATTTCTTGAAATATTCAGAATATCCAAGTTATAGAATAAGTACTGGTGTCAATTATCAGATTAATTCTAATAAAAGTGTGAATAGTGCAACTTCATTCACCTTAAATTACAAAAAAGTTTAGCCATTCACAGAAAAGTGGGTAAAAGGAGAACATGATATTAGGTGAAACAACTGAGACTCAGAGAAACAAACATGTTTTCTTTCATATGAAAAACCTAGAATCCAGGTAAAATATCAATATTATATAAAGGGAAATGGAACAATTTTGTGGAAGATGTGATAGACGTGGAGAGAAACAAACACAAAAGTAAATTCAAATTGAACTGGTACCATAGAAGCCTTTTATCCTTGAAGATAAACTAAGTCATAACCCTCAACAGGGATAAGAGAGCAGATGTGAAAAGAAGTGCCCTAGAGAGGGTGTGATGAAGACAAAACCTATTTTATTTTATTTTATTTTATTTTATTTTATTTTGTATCTGGCCTGTAACTTCCAATACTAGAAATCCATTGGTATCCAAACGAGATGTGAGATGTGACCAGAGAGAACTTCAAGGTCCCCAAACAAGACAGGTTTCTGTCAAAGCACTTGATTACCCGCCTCAGGCAGAACTAAGACCCTGGTGCTGCAGGCACCAAATGCTGCTGACAGAGCATGGAGAGACCTGGCTGGGATCCAGAAGAGAGCCAGTCCCCAAGCAGGCCATGTAGTGCTGGAAAGCATTACATGAGCTTCTGGGCAAAAGCGGCCAAAAGGGTCTGAGCTACTTTGAGCAAAGACCCTGACAGGATATATACGCCAACGTAATAGTGGTACAAAGTCTTGGTGGGTAACGAGTAGTTTTCGGATTGACTAGGAGAACCACTCCATTTAATGGAAACATATCTGGAAGTGGCAATACGATCAGAATCTTATGGAGACAAAGATTATGTTCCCCCGTGTCAAGATCTCACTATTCTTCAGCTAAAAGATGGGCTACATACATACAATTCTCCTAAAACTAATAAGGTTTATATCCTTTACACTATGCTCACTTCACATTCTGTTGAGGAATCTGTTCTTCTTTTTCAGAAGGTAGGAAAACCGAGGAGATAAAGTACCCCTAGTGCTTCAGCCAAGCAACAGCTAAAACCATAGAGGAACTGGGGAGACAAGAGTGCTGATTTCAGGATGAACCCAACAATAAGTGGCAAGAAAATAACCTCAAGGATGGTCAACACTTACCAAAGCAGAGATCCAGAGGCTCCTAAGAGCTTATCACTGAAGCAGACTTAAAACTCACCCACTACAACTCAGGGAATTTTGCACAATGGGGAGCAGAAAGATTTTAAGAGCCACAGGTTGAGTCACTATGCCCAAAGGCATTCCACTCTCCCTCCCCCCAATAAATGACTGCTGCTCTCCCAATGCATATACCACAACCCCATGGGGAATACCTGCAACCCCACTGAGGAAGGTTCTCAGCAGAATGGGAGCAGGCATGAGGGAAAAATGGATACCAGCACATGATGTATCCATACAAAGTATGTTGTTAATCATAATAAAAAGGAAAAAAATCACATCATCAGCAAATAATTATAACTTGATCTCTTCCTTACCAATTTGTATCACTTTATGTGCATCTCTTGCTTTATTGCTATAGTTAAGATTTTCAGTACTATATTAAATAAAAGTGGGCACAATGGGAAAAAAGAAATGAAATCTCCATGGGCGCATGTGAGTAATGGGAAGGAAAAGAAATAAAACAAGTATTATATACACTTGATATATTACATACTATACACATAAAAGCTCTATGTCAACTAAAAAAGGAATAATAATAATAATAAGCCTATCACTAAGCTACATTCACAGCCTATATACTCTGTTTTCTTTAGTATTTGACGAGGGGGTTTCCTTGTGTTTCCATATCTAATTTCTTCATTATAGTAGGTATGTTTATTATTCTTGCCACCCTTCAAGAGAATTCAACATAGACTGAAACCTGCATGGATGTTAATTAAAGATTTTAATATGCTAACATAGATTTGTGATGATCAAAGATGCTTAAATCATCTCAAGTTCTATAATTTATCACTCTTCTCTACAAATGAATATAACTTACAGAGTTTTATTAGTAGCCCACAAGAATATGTTGAATATCAATATGTTGAATATCTACATACTACATACTACACTTACAGAAACTAATTGGAAATATGCATGCTAGCATGCAGCAAAAAGAATGTATTTTCTGAACATGCAATACCAATTTTACATGCAAAATAAAAACTGATTTTGAGCTACTATCCTTGAATTAGCAATAAAGAAAAACAATGCCATAGGTGAAAAAATGATTCATCACAATATACTGATCCTGGATTCTGAATAATAAGGAGGTAGATTAGAGTCTAGAAAAAATATGAGGATTTGTGTCTGCAGTGTTAATGAGTAACCACATGATATTGGATTTATCATAATTTTGGAGTATGATGATTTTAAATGATATCTTTTCCAGGTAATAGTAAACACATGAAGATTTGGGGGATTTTGCATGTGTGGCTAATATGGAGTACTGTTATAGAACATGATCTTTCCTAACTGCTAGTGACACTGCATTATGTCAGAAACCATGGGAACATACTGCACGTTTCTGCACCAGCTCAGAGTGGCATGGGCCCTCTATTTCCATTTCCCTTCACACCTCATTTTGGATCCTGTGCTGAAATCACCTTACATGATTTCAAACTATGTTCATGCAAACAGCTTGTTTATACATGATGGGGAACAAAACTACATGAGTTCATCCCTGAGACATGTTTACCACAGACATGATGACATCATGGCCCCTGGGAACATGATCCTCACAACATGTTTTTAGCTAGTGTTTTTCAGCTGGATGTGGACATCAGATGCAGCGCCCCAGGGCAATATGACGCATACAACTCTAGAGACGGTGGTACAAGCACAAGAGAAAATAATTGAGGGATATCAGAGGCTTCATCAGTCAACCACAGTAATAAAAAGAGACACATATGCACACAAGGACGTGTGATACATATTCATCTGCATGTCACTCTGTGTGTGTTCCACCTCTGTTCATGCTGATAGATTGGAAGGCATGGAAAAGATGCTGTCTTTGATTTTTGTCTTCTTGCTCCTGAAACTTCCTCTCATCTTGTGCAATTTAAAGGACTACAGCTGCCTGTGGAAAAGAAAACACCATAGAGTTCATGGTGAAGATACACAAACTGAATGTGTTTTCTTACTTTATGTGGAACCCTTGCAGAGAAAGAGTAGTCTCATCATTCCTGAGTCACAGTAAGTGCTTTCACATGTTGTTATTATTGCTTCGTGATTATCATGGATAAAGGCTAAGAAGCACTGCAGATTCTGATTCATGATATGACAATGATCACTTCCATCTACTTTACTGTCAGTGGCATCATCATTTCTTTCTGATGTTTGAACAAAAGTCGATTGTACATATACTCCACAGTTTCTTCTGCTAATCTTGTGGGGATGAACATCTGGTATGGTTCCATTCCATTTTATGACTTTCATGAATGTGATACTAGGGATGTAGGTTTTCAAGTTTCTCTGAGATAAGTTGGTATTGATTTTTTGGAAGTGGTAGTGCTGGATCATATGGTGGTCCTAATTTTAGGCTTAAAGGAACATCCTTCATCCTGACATCCAGAAAAGCTTATATCCCCACCAAATGTATAAATGTTCCAATTTCCCTGCAATCAACAGCATAGTGCATTGCTCATGACTGTGGACAAGATATTAATGTGGTTGCTTTTAAAATTTTCAGATTTCTGTGTATGTTTATGATTTATCATATGCTAATTGGTAATTTGTTCCTCTTTAAGAAGATTTCTTTCAGAATGCTTTCCTTTGTATTGACTGTATTATCTGATTTTAGTATTAAATTTTGCATTCTTTATGCCCTTGATACTAACCACAAGTCAGATTTATAGCTCCGATATATTGTCCTCTTATACAGGCTAAGTCTTTGATCTATTCCTTGTTACTTCTGCTATGCAGAAGCTTTGGATTTAGTGAATTCTCATTCATCACATCTTGCAATCATTTCCTGAACTATTGCTACTCTGTGCACAGACCCCTCAACAAGTGCATTCCCTTTGCTAACTTCCATTAACACAACTGGTAAGGTATCAGTTGAATAATGCTTTTCACAGTTGATTTCATAGAAGGTGAGAAATAACATTGTATACTTCACTATGTAAATATGCTGATTCCCAGCACAATCTGTGCAAGAAATTATCTCACATTCAATTCATGTTGTTGTCACATCTGTCAAGACAGGTTATGGAACAATGATGCCATTTAGAATTCTCCATTCAATCTCAATGATGAATTAATCTTGTGAGGTAATATTCACATTTTGTATGTATGGCTCTTTTGTGTTTACTTGGAATAATTTGTTGTGAAAACTCTACCCTAACATTGTCTGTTCAAGATACATTTTAAAATTAGCTGATTTTTTTCTTCTAATAGAAATATATAATTTTTCATATTTCTGTTAAGAAGGAAACGCCTTTTAGGTCCTTGATCAATTTTTTCTTCATCATTAAAGGTAGAGGTATAAATTTGTTCTTGTACATGTGGCCATTCAGAATTGTTAATGTAATTTGAAGATGGGCTGTATTCTCTACAGATTATATTTTTGTGGTCTAGGGAAAGTCAGGTACCTATAACTTTGTGGGTCTTCTATGCTACAGAGTTACTATTTCTGGTGCCATTGCCATTCTCTTTTTGGTACTGTTGTTTTGTAATGTTACATGAAATTACATTTTTGGATCTTTCCAAAATATTTCAGATTGATAGGATTATTTATTGCATTTGTTATTATTGCAGTGCTTAACTTTGTACACTATTTTTGTTTCTACTTTTGAATGATGGTTTTGGAATCTTGAGAAAGACCAAAGAATTAGAGGAAACTAGTAAAATATAGGAATAGGCAAGATCTTTCTAAGTAGGAAGAAAGTCACATAAGAAATGAGGCCAATTACTTACAAATGACCCTCAAGTAATTTAAGATTTTATGCAGCATTTCTCCTGTTACTATGCAAGACTTCTTTAGGAGGTGTCAGCCACATTGAGATCATGCATTCCATGAGCACTTTTGTCTGGAAGATTGTATTATAAAGCACACCCCCATTCCCAGTCTCTTACATTCTCACTGTCACCTCTTCTGCAATGGAGTCTGAACCTTGCAGGGTTTGGTAAAGATGTCTCCCTGAGTGCTGCACTGTAATTTCACTATGATACTTTAGTGAGTTGTGAGTCTTCTAAGTGGTCACCACCATCTTGCAACAGAAGTTTCTCTAAGAAAGAGTGAGAGCAGTATGAATATATTGGCATGAGCACAAGTGGTTAGAGGGCAGTTTAGTGAGCATCATATATTCACTTAGATAGTCAACAGAAGTAGTTCCCCACCCAAGGACTTGTGACCTCCCCTGGCAAATGCTTTTAACTAGGTTTTCATTTTTAGCCATTGGTTCCCTCCTATGGAGTGCTCCGCAAACCCAATCAAGAGTACCTGTTTTTACCAGAGCAAATATGTCACAGTTAAACTAGTTGGTATTTTAGCCTGGCTGTACAGTTGTAGGTATTGATATTTGCCAAGCAACAGGCTAGGTAATTATTTTCAGCATTCTGGCAGCTAGTTAACAGGAAGAAGACTTCTAGTTCAGCTCCAGCTTGATTTCTTAGGGACCTTCAGCCTAACTATCTACAGTAATAGGGTATTACCATCTCATCACAGTGATAAACCAAATGCCAGTCAATAGCCTGCAGTTTGTTAGGAACCAGAAGCCTCCCAGACCGAGCACTCACTTGCTCTAAAATTTTCTTATAGCAATACATGATTTTGGGCATAGTTTATCCACTGCCACAAGGAACTTCTGCCCAAATTCTCTACTTTTTACACATACAATACTTTACAAGCAAGAAGGAGGTAACCATATAGCTTACTCATAAAATCTTTGAATTGGGGCCAGAATGATAGCTTGCGTGGCCTGATAGCTAAGATTTGATTCATCATTACCCAAATGAAATCAGATATGCAAAGTGTTCTTGCATCTGGAGTTTGTTCGCGGTGGCAAGATGCTCTGGTGAGCCCATATTCTCCCCCCACCCGCTTTCTCTGTCTCTCAAATAAGCAAATAAACATTTTCAAACACTAAAATCTTTAAATTTTTTAACAGTCCTTCCTAGCCGTCTCTCATCCGTCCCCTTTCCTGAACTCAGTCATTTCAACTCACAATTATTTTGTGCCTTTTCTTACACATTTCCAATTTTTTGTACCCTTTCTTACATATTTCTAATATACTCCTCTTAAGTCTCCCCTTCTTCCTTGCTAGCTTCTTGGACTCTACTCACTTTTATTCTACCTCACATGTAAATGTGAAGAATTGAAGCTAGGATCCCCACGTGAGAGACACCATTCATCATTAAACTTTTTGAACCTGTGTTGCCTTATCTAGTATACTTCCAGATCTACCCATTTCAATGCAAATGTTATCATTTCAATTTTTCTTTACATTTGCATAAAACTACACTGTATAGATGTAAGCACTCTAATTTTTAATTTGTCAGTTCTAGGACATCTAGGCTGGTTCTATTTCTTAGCCATTGTGAATAGAACAGTAATAAACAGATGAACAAGAACCTAATATGTAGAGTCTGTAGGCTATATACCAAGGAAAGGCACAGCTGTACCATGTGGTAAATCTACTTTGGCTGTCTCAGGAACCTCCACACAAAGTTCCATGATGGCTGGATAAGCATATATTCCCATAAACAATGTATAAGTTTTCTTCATTACTCACAACCTCTCCAGCATTTATTGTCATTTGATTGCTTTTTTTCCCTACTGGAAAAACTTTTATTAAGACCCCACCATCTGGGGACTGTGCTGACATTAGGCACCCTCCTTCTTGGCAATCCAGTCTTTCTTGAGTGGTCCCATGAATGCTTTCTTCTCTTCCATGTTCTGGAAATGGCCATGGCCAAACTTAGAAGTGGTATCAATAAACGTCAAGTTGATCTCCAGAGCCCACCGTTTGGTCGGCACCAGCAAAGACTTGTGGTGGGTGAGCACCTGCTTCTTGGTTCCTATTACGCAACATTTCAGCATGACAAAGCCATTGGTCACTTCACCATAAGGGACAAAACCACCCAATGGGTTGATGCTCTTTTCACACAGGTCAAAGTCAGTGGAGGCATTGTTCTTGATCAGCTTGCCATCCTTGATAAGGTAACCCTGACCAATCTTGTAGATCTTCTTGTTAATCTCAGTGTGGTGATGGTAGCCCTTCTTGCCAGCTGGAGCCGCAGAGAAAGCCACACAGGCAGGATGCCAGGCTGCAATACATGCAACCTTGCAAAGACCTCAGTGGGTCTTGTGGGGTAGCTTCTTGGTGTGCCAGCGTCTGGTGACACTTTGTAGCCTTTGCCTTTGGTCACTCCAATGACATCAATCCCCTCGTCCTGGCCAAACACCGGTTCACGGGGATGTGCTGCTCCAGCCTGTCCCAGGCCCAGTCTAGCTTCTCAGCCACAGTGCCTGTGTTCATCAAGTGGGCCTTCTTCTGGCGAACAGGAAGCAGGCACATCTGGGTGTGGGCAATAATGTGGATGACCTGACAGTAC
Source organism: Jaculus jaculus (assembly GCF_020740685.1). Taxonomy (NCBI): domain Eukaryota; kingdom Metazoa; phylum Chordata; class Mammalia; order Rodentia; family Dipodidae; genus Jaculus; species Jaculus jaculus. The sequence continues at coordinate 22,622,776 of NC_059113.1, forward strand.
TTCTTCATGCTGCTGAAGTCCTTGTCCAGCTGCTTCTTGCCCATGTCATCCTGCCAATTCTTGCAATATTTAGTGAAGGCCTTCTTCTTAGATTTCTGTCAATTCTTATAGAAGTGCCTTTTGCACTCATCACTGATGTGCTCAGCAAAAACTGTCTTGAAGGTACAGAGGCCTCAAGGGGTTTCCACATAGCCCATGATGCCTACAACCACCGTGGGCGGAGTCTCGATGGTGACAACCTCCACTACTTCCTTCTTATTCACCTTGGATCCTGGCCTATTGCCTTCTCAGACATTGTGGGTCATGCCTGTCTTGTAGCCCGAATAGGCCGTAAGGTGGACCGGCTTGGAAGGTTCATCCTTGGGGAAGCTCTTCACTTTGCTCCAATGTCTGCTGCTGTGCTTCTGAGGCAAGCAGCCCAAGGACCCATGTCTGGGAGCAGAAAATTTCCTGTGAGACATCTCGTCCTCAGACCCTGCCTGGAGAGCTGATTTCTCGATGACAGTTATTCTGACAGTAGTGAAATGGAATCTCAGAGTTGTATTCATTTGCATCTTTCTGATGGCTAAGCAGTCAAAACCATTTTTACATATTTATTTAACATTTAGAGTTCTTCTCTAGAGAAGTCTTAATCCAGTTCTATAGACAATTTAGATAGAGTTATTCATTTTTTATTATTGAGTTTTTCTGTAATTCTTACTATATCCTAGATATCTATTCTCTGACAGATGTACAGGTGGCAAAGATTTCCACCTAGTTGACAGGCTGCGTCTTTGTTCTATTCACTCTGTTCTTTGCTGTATTAGATTTTCAATTTCATGGGGTCCCAATGGTTGATTGGTGGTCATACTTCCTGAATGACTGCTGTTCATCTCAGAAAGTCCTGTCTTATGCATATATGTTTTCTGTAGAGACGTCGTATTGATCATGTGTTTCTGCTTTAATTATGGAACATTCTTTTTATACTTCAATTATAATAGATAGCCTTGGTAGATGTAATGCTCTGGGTCAGCAGTCGTCTTTCAGTGTATAGAACACATCATTCCCAGCTTTTCTAGATTATAAAGATCATATTGAGAAAGCTGCAGTTATTCCTATGGCCTGGCCTTTATAGGTGGCTAGGTGCTTCTTCCTGATTTGAATATATTATCTTTGGTCTGTGTGTTTAGTAGTCTAATTACAATTTGGTGAGGCGAGGCTATTTTCTAGTATTGTCTGTTTGGTATACTAAGTACATCCTATATCTGTACTGGCAACTCTTTCCCAGTTTGGGGAAACTGTCTTCTAAGGTTTTGGTGAAAATCCTTACTATGCACCTAGGTTGAAATTCTTCTTCTTTATGGTCTGAGTAATTAAATTTGAACTCCTTACAGAGTTCTAGTTATATTGAAATTCCCACTCATACATCTTATTCATTTGTCTGTCTTTTTGCTGAAATATTCTTGACGTGTCATCCTGTTTTCCAGCTCAGATATATTGTTTTATCCTGGATCCCTTCTATTGGTGGGACTTTATAATTTGTTGTTGTTGTTGTTGAACTTATGGTACTTTTCATTTCTGGTGTTTCACATTGTACTGACAAATACCTGGAGCCTGATCCTTGTTGATTGAATGAATGCTAGAAGGTCATAACTCCCTCTTCCTTCACGATGGTATCTCACCTGAGTTTATAATCATTGTTTACATGTCTTGAGAATGGCAGTTCTACCATGAGAAGATGACAAGATTCTTTTTGTCTTCTAAGGGCCTGTTTATTACTGCAAGGATGACATACAGTCTTTTCAGTAGATCACATATGGATTCTTTTTTTTTTTTTTAATTTAATTTATTAGTTTTCTTTTCAGTAAATACAGGCAGTTTGGTACCATTATTTAGGCTCATCTGTGATCTACCCCCTCCCATTAGACCCTCCTTATTATTGAAAATGGGTCGTGCATTGTGGAGTTAGCCCCCAGTTATTAGTATGATAAATGTCTCTGAAAATCATGACCCAACATGTAACTCTGACATTCTTTCCGCCCCCTCTTCCGCAAGATTTCCCTGAGCCATGTTGGGTTCATTTTTGGTCTGCTTCAGTGCTGAGGTGTTGGGGGCCTCTGAGGCTCTGGCTCTCTGATTTGGTAGGAGTTGATTTTTCTCTGCATTGATCTCCTTCCCCTTTGTGCTGGTATCCAGTTCACAGGAAAACATCACCCTTGCTTATTTCGCCAGTTGTCCTTAGTTTCAGTTGGGCCCCTTCTGAGGTATGTTGGGGCAGCTCTCTTCTTAGGATCTGCATCTATCTGGAAAAGAGAAGCAGATTCTCCAACGGTGAGTAAGTTAGCACCCAGAAAATTGAGATAACACTTACTTTTTTGATAGACAGTTTGATAGGTGTAGGCCCTCTTATACCCCGTGATTGATGGTAGCTTGATATTGTAGAGTGGGCTTGTGTTTGGGTATGGTTCTGACTTGTTTCCCAGCTCCAGCTAAGGGTCTAGTACCACTGAGTGGATCAGTTAGCCAAATCAAGAGCAATTGATTCCTCACCATGGCTGTGTACCACTATTGCACTTGTGTGGGCATCACATCCAGTTATTTGTTGCTAATTAGGTTAAACAATGTGTTGCTTGGACAGATCTTGGTCACTTCCCCCAGTCGCCTATGTAGCGCCTTCTGGCACTAGACACGCTGACTGTCTGGGGACTGACTCTCTCCTGGCTTCCAGCCATGTCATTCCATTTTACGTGTCAGCTGCGTATGGAGTCTTCAGCAATAGGGTCTTACCACTGGCCTTTGGTGGGTCATCAATTACTCTGACAGAAGTCTGTCACTGTTTTGGGAAACCTTGTAGGTTTCTCTGATCAAAAGCTCATTGTGGATTGTAGGCCCAAGCTGGAAGTGGGGGTTACAGGTCAGTGTCCACTAAGAAATTGAGGAAAAAGATAACTAATATACAGGAGTTTGAGAGGAGAGAGATAGAGGGGAGAGGGGGAGAGGGAGGGAAGGAAGATGTAGGAGATTTAGGTCAGTCTTGATCCTACCCTCTCCAGTGTCTTGTGGTTCAGGTGTTTCCTGTAAGGGACTAGTGAAGGTTCAGTCATTTGGTCTGTCTTTTAGGAAGTAGAATTTTATGGTACCATTGCCGTTTGGGTCCGGATTACTGTTTTCCACCCTTTGATTCCCTCCCCGCCCTCCCATCCATCTTATTGTCTAGTCCATGAGGTACTTGCTGGGTATGTAAGGCCTCTTGGGCAAATTCAGGTTAGGTGTTGCAGATGAGTGAGACTATGTGTCGATTTTTTTTCTGTGATTGGGTAAGTTCGCTGAGAATGATCTGTTCCAGGTTCAACCATTTTTCCTCAAATTTCTTTATGTCGTTTTTTCTTACTGCTGTATAGAATTCCATTGTGTAGATATACCACATCTTTGTTATCCATTCTTCTAATGATGGACATCTGGGTTGATTCCAGCTTTTAGCTATTACGAATTGAGCTGCTACAAACATGGTTGAGCAAATCTCTCTGGCTTTTGGTTTGAAGGTTTTAGGGTACATGCCCAGTAATGGTATAACTGGGTCTGTTGGTATTTCTATAGTCAGCTTTTTCAGGAGTCTCCATATTGCTTTCCAAAGTGGTTGTACCATCCTGCATTCCCACCAACAGTGAATGAGTGTCCCTGCTTCTCCACATCCTCGCCAGCATTTATTTTCATTTGACCTTTTGATGTTGGCCATCCTTATTGGGGTAAGGTGGAATCTCATAGTTGTTTTAATTTGCATTTCCCTGATGATTAGGGATGATGAACATTTTCTTAGGTGTGTGTTTGCCATTTGTATCTCTTCCTCTGTGAATTGCCTGTTTAATTCTGTGCCCCATTTTGTGAGTGGGGTATTTGTCTTCTTATTGTTTAGACTTTTGAGTTCTTTGTAAATTCTAGAGATAAGGCCTCTATCAGTTGGATAACCTGCAAATATTTTCTCCCATTCTGTGGGTATTCTATTGGCTTTGTTTATTATATGCTTATCTGTAAAGAAACTCTTCAGCTTCATATGATCCCAATGGTTGAGTGACTGTTTAAGAACTTGAGCCACTGGGGTTTTATTCAGGAAGTCTTTTTCCATTCCTATATCATGGAAAGTACTTCCTAAATTTTCTTCCAGTAGTTTTCGAGTTTCTGGTCTTATGTTGAGGTCTTTGATCCATTTGGATTTGAGTGTTGTGCATGGTGAAATGTGTGGATCAAGTTTTAGTTTCCTGCATGTGGTTATCCAGTTTGTCCAGCACCATTTGTTGAAGATGCTATCTTTTTTCCAGTCTATATTGTTTGGGCCTTTGTCGAATATCAAGTAGCTATAGTTGCTTGGCCCAAAATCCGGGTCCTCAAGTCTATTCCATTGGTCTATACTCCTGTTTTTATGCCAGTACCATGCTGTTTTTATTACTATGGCTTTGTAGTATAACTTTATATCGGGTATGGTGATGCCACCAGAGGTATTTCTTTTGCTGAGGATATGTTTGGATATGCGAGGCCTTCTGCCTTTCCATATGAAATTTGAGATCATTTTTTCTATGTCTGTGAAGAACATTGTAGGGATTTTAATTGGAATTGCGTTAAATCTATATATTGCCTTTGGTAGGATTGTCATCTTCACAATGTTAATTCTGCCTATCCAGGAGCATGGGAGGTCTTTCCATCGTTTCAAGTCCTCCTCAATTTCTTTTTTGAGAGTTTTTATATTTTCGTTGTATAGATCTTTTACTTCCTTGGTTAACGTTATTCCAAGGTATTTTATTTTATTTTTTGCTATTGAAAATGGAACTATGTCCTTTATTTCTTTTTCTGTGTCTTTGTCATTTGCATACAGAAATGCTTCCGATTTTTGTGCATTGATTTTGTATCCTGCTACTTTGCTATAGGAGTTAATCACCTTCAGGAGTTTTGGGATGGAGTCTCTCGGGTCTCTTACATATACAATCATGTCATCAGCGAATGGAGCTAACTTAACTTCTTCCTTTCCAAATTGTATCCCTTTTATTTCCTTCTCCTGCCTTATTGCTTGGGCTAGGACTTCCAGAACTATATTGAAAAGCAGAGGTGAGAGAGGACATCCCTGTCTTGTTCCTGATCTCAATGGGAATTCCTCCAGTCTCTCTCCATTAAGAATTATTTGGGCCTTTGGAGCTTTGTATATTGCCTTTATTATATTAAGATGTGAACCGGCCATGCCGATTCTCTCCAATGTTTTGATCATGAAGTGATGTTGTATCTTGTCAAAGGCCTTTTCTGCATCTATTGAAATGATCATGTGATTTTTATGTTTAAGCTTGTTTATGTGGTGTATTACATTGACAGATTTTCGTATGTTGAACCACCCTTGTGTTCCTGGGATAAATCCCACTTGGTCAAGGTGGATAATGCTTTTGATGTGTTGTTGGATTCGGTTTGCGAGAATTTTGTTGAGGATCTTTGCGTCTATGTTCATTAGGGAAATAGGCCGATAGTTTTCTTTTCTTGTGGCATCTCTGCCTGGTTTTGGGATTAGGGTGATACTAGCTTCATAGAAGGAGTTGGGTAGTTTTCCCTGTTCTTCAATTGTGTGGCACAGTTTTAGGAAGATTGGTTTGAGTTCTTCCATGAAGGTTTGATAAAATTCGGCTGGGAATCCATCTGGTCCTGGACTCTTCTTTTTTGGGAGGTTTTTTATTACTTTTTCAATCTCCATGAGCGTGATGGGTTCATTGAGGTGGTTGATCTGCTCTGAGTTTAGCTTTGGTAGATGATATGCATCCAGGAATTTATCCATCTCCTCCACATTTTCCAGTTTTGTGGAGTAGAGGTTTTTGAAATAAGTCCTGATGATTCTGCCGATTTCACTGATGTCTGTTGTAATCTCTCCTTTTTCATTTTGAATTTTGTTAATTTGGAGTCTCTCCTTTTTTTGCTTGATCAAATTGGCCAGAGGTTTGTCAATCTTGTTTATTTTTTCAAAGAACCAGCTCTTTGTTTTGTCAATTGCCTTAATTGTTTCCTTGGTTTCCAATTCATTAATTTCTGCTCTGATTTTAATTATTTCCTTCCTTCTGGAGCTCTTTGGGTTGGATTTTTCTTGTTTTTCCAATGCCTTTAGGTGGATGGTTAAGCTATTGATTTGGGATTTTTCTGTGTTTTTTATGAAGGCATTGAGTGCTATGAATTTTCCCCTGAGGACTGCCTTCATTGTGTCCCACAAGTTTTGGTATGATGTGTTCTCATTGTCATTCAATTCCAGGAATTTTGCAATTTCATTTTTTATTTCATCCACTATCCATTTATTGTTTAAGAGTGTGCTATTCAGTTTCCAGTTGCCGTTGGGGCTCTTGTTGGTTTTTTTGTTGTTGATTTCTAGGACTATAGCATTATGATCTGATATCATGCAGGGAATTATGTCGATTTTCCTAAATATGTGGAGGCTATCTTTGTGACCCAGCATATGGTCTATTTTAGAGAATGTTCCATGGGCTGCTGAGAAGAATGTGTAGTCTGTGGATTTGGGGTGGAAAGTTCTGTAGATGTCTGTTAGGTCTAAGTGTTCTATGGTTTTGTTGAGCTCTCTTACTTCCCTGTTGAGCTTCTGTTTGGATGATCTGTCTATTACTGATAATGGTGTGTTTAAGTCCCCAGCTATGATGGTGTTGGTGGTTATTTCTGTTTTATTGTCAAGTAGGTTTTGTTTTATGAACTGCAGTGCCCCTGTGTTTGGTGCATACAGATTTATGATTGTAATATCCTCTTGATGGATTGTTCCCTTTACAAGTAGGAAGTAGCCTTCTTTGTCTTTTTTGATTGTTTTTGGTTTGAAGTCAACTTTATCTGATATTAATATAGCTACACCTGCTTGTTTCTTATTCCCATTTGCTTGGAATATTGTTTTCCACCCTTTCACCCTGAGGAGGTTTCTGTCTTTAGTGGTAAGGTGGGTTTCTTGAAGGCAGCAGATTGAGGGGTCTAATTTTTTGATCCACCCTGTTAGCCTGTGTCTCTTGATGGGTGAATTAAGGCCATTAATGTTTAGGGTGATGACTGTGAGATTTGATTTGATCCCTGTCATTTTGTGGTGGTAGAGGTGTGTTGGCATTTCCATGGAATTTTTTTTTTTTTTTTTTGTATCTACTCTGGGTTTGATTGCTGTGATCTTCTTCTTGTAGGCATTTGTGTTTGGTTATTTGTTTCTTCTCTGTGGAGAATTTCCTGGAGTACTTTCTGTAGGTTTGGTTTTGTGTTCATATAATTGTAAAGCTGAGTTTTATCATGGAAAGTTTTCCTTTCACCATCTATTATAAGGGAGACTTTTGCTGGGTAGAGTAGTTTAGGTTGAAAGCCATAGTTTCTTAGCGTTTGAAGAGTATCATTCCAGGCCTTTCTAGCTTTCAGGGTTTCCATTGAGAAGTCTGAAGTAATTCTGATGGGGTTTCCTTTGAAAGTGGTGTGCTGTTTTTCCCTAGCTGCTTTTAGGATTTTTTCCTTGGTGACAATGTTTAGAGTCTTAATGATAATATGCCTTGGGGAGTTTCTCCTTTGGTCTAGTCGGTTAGGAGTTCTGTTTGCTTCTTGAATCTTGATGGGCCTTTCTTTTAAGAGACGGGGGAAGTTTTCTTCAATTATTGTGTTAAATAAGTTCTCCATGCCTTTGGTCTGAAATTCTTCTCCTTCTGGTATTCCAATGATTCTGATATTAGGACGTTTAAGTGTATCCCACAATTCTCTCATGTTCTGTTCACAGGAACTTTTGAACTTACTGAAATTTTTGGACTCTCGAACTGTTTCTTCCATCCTGTCTTCCAGATCAGAATTTCTATCTTCCACTTCGCTGACTCTATTCTTGAGAGCCTCTAGTGAGTTTTGGACTTGTTCAATTAAGTTTGCGTTTTCTACTAGTTTCCTATGTATCACTTCCATCGCTTTGTCCAGCTCCCTTTTTGTCTCATTTTCTGATTTCTTGATGATTCTTGGAAATCATCCTTGCATTTCTTTATGTTTTCATTTAGTGTGGCCAGCTGATTTTTAAGGTCCTCTTTTTTTTCATTCTCCCTCAACTCTCTTAGCTCTCTTTGAATTCCTTCCAGTGTCTTATCATATTGCTCTAGCTTAGTGATGGTAGCATCCATATGATTATCTATCCTTTGTAGCTTTCCTGTCAGATCTAGCAGTAGTTTGGTTAGGGTTGCATTGGTCATTGCTTCCACTTGATGTTCTGATCCTAAACACTCTTCTATGTTTTGGTTTGTTGTGATCCTTGTTGGACTGGGTGATCTGTCTGGATTTTCTTCCATTTTATTTTTCGTGTTATTTCTTTTGCGCTGTGGTCTACCCATGTCAGTGTATGGGCAGGTAGGTGGGTGGAGCAGCCTGGGATCTAGCTTAATGCAAATCCAAGGCAGCCTGGGGCAGTTGTAAGCAGCCTGGGTTTTTGCTCACTGTTGCCAAAGCCGCCTATCTATAGTCTGACAGGGGCACCAAAGTTGCCTGAATTCTCACCCAGTAATGCACCTAAGCTGCCTGCCTTTGAGCTTGAAAAGGGACTGAGGTAGCAAGCCCTGAAGGTGCCTAGATTCTGGCTGGGTACACTGGGGTCTGTAAACAGTCTGTGCTCTTCCGCCTCAGGGGAGTGGGGGATGGGTGCCGACGTACAGGTAGGGGATGCCACCTGCGCTGGCGCTAGTGACTCAGTGTGGACTTATGTGGCTCTTGCTGTGGGACTGGCCCCACTGCACGTGCAATTGTAGTGCAGAGGCAGATGATGTGGGTACAGAATCAGGACATAGCAGAAACTGACCGGTGGCAAGTGATGTGAGAACAACAGGGCGTGAGGGGAGGGGGGGCAGCTAGGAGCGTGGGGCACTGTGGGATACCGTGGGGTGCTCTGGACTCGCAGGGGGGGAGGGGGCGGATCGCGCGGGGGAGGGCGGTGAGGGGGTCCAGGGGGTCGCGGGTAGCGCAGGGGGCGTGGAGCACGCTGAGGTAAGATGGTGTGCTGGATGCTGTGGGACGCTGGGGGGCAGTCTGGATGTGCGGCGGGGTTGGGGTGCACGGGGGGGGGGGCTCGAGGAGCGTGGGGGTGGGGCGCGGGGAGTCTCGGGGCACGCGGGGGGATCGGGGCACACCTGGGCGCCCGGACACTGGACGCTGCGGGGCGCTTTGAGCGCCCCGTCGCGTGTGGGTAGGGAGCGTTGGGCGCGCTGGGGGGGGAGGCGGGGGCGGGGCGCGCGGTGGGGTTCGAGGCGCGTGGGGGTGGGGCGTGGGGGTCTCAGGGCGCACGGGGGCGCGGGGGTGCGGGGCACGCCTGGGCGCCCCGGGCGCGGGGCGCTTGGGGAGTGCCTGCTGTGTGTGGATAGAGAGCACGGAACGCGCGGGGGGGGTGGGGCGCGCGGGAGGGTGGGGCGGGCGTGGGGTGGTCTTGAGGCACGCGGGGGTGGGGCGCAGGGGTCTTGGGCGCCTGGGGGCGTGGGGCAGGCCTGGGTGCCCGGGGCGCGGGAAGCCTTGGTTCGCTTGGGCCGCGTCTGCCGTGTGTGGATAGGGAGCGTGGGGCGCGCTGGGGGGGAGGGGCCTGCTAGGGGGTGCGGGGGGTGCGGCAGGTGTGGGGCACGGGGGTTGTGGGGTGCACTGGGCCGCCGGGGCGCGTGGAGCTTGGTGTGCACGGGGCGCCGGGCCGCTGGGCGCGGGGCCGCGCCCGATGCAGTTATTCGCGGCGGGCGGGTGGCGGGGCGTGGGTCGCGGGGGTGTGTGCTTCCCTCTTTTACCCTGATCTGTGCCCTCCCTCTTCAGAAAGTTCCTAATTTCCCTTGAATACTTGCCTTTTTTTCCCTCATTGTTTGTAGTGCAGCTAGGCGGTCGCCATCTTGACCGGAACCACATATGGATTCTTAAGCTTTCAAAAGTCACAACAATAAAGAATTCACCTTCTTGAATTAAAAAAATATATGTTAGTACTCAGTAGCCTCATGATTATTCACTCCCAGTTCAGGGGGAAAGATTCAGCTCATGAATTTAGGGATCAGATGTAATTTTAGTAAAATGTGCCCTTTTTGGATTTGAAGAGAATAATGTGTAGATATTCATTGCTAATGATTACCACACTCTCTTTTCAGTATACCACCTGAAAGGTATGAATTTGCGTTGGCATTGGAGTATGCAATTGATGAGATCAACAAGAACCCCAGTCTTTTACCTAACATGTCTCTGAGATTTTACTTATTTAGAGAACTATGTGATATACAATATATTTATGATCCTCCATCTTCAGGCGTGGTAGAGTTCCAACTTTGGGGTCCTAACTATCGGTGTGACACATATTTATGTAATACAGCAATTTCAGGACAAAAATGGATAAAAGCTGCAAGGGGGGGAATGTCCATCCAATTTGATCAATTACCACAGGTGAGATTGTTCAGAAGGGGAGAGTGTGAGTGTTTTTTATGTTGGCTTTATCATGACCATGGGGAAAAAGAAAGGAGGGTTCTGGGTTTATATATGTGTTCATCTGGGTATCTAAAATCATTAATCAGAGATACTATGGGATCACTCAACATGATTCAGATGTTAAATTGTGTTTCATATCAGTCCTATCCTCATAATGCTTAATTTGTTTTGTCTCCTATAGCTTATCTATGGATCATTTGAACCTATGTTGAATGACCGTGACAGGTTTCAATATGTATATCAGATGGCCACCAAGGACACTTCCCTAACTCTTGCCATGGTCTCTTTGATGGTTCATTATACCTGGAACTGGGTGGGATTGGTCATCTCAGATGATGACCAAGGGATTCAATTTCTGTCAGACTTGAGAGAAAAGATGCAAAGAAATGGAATCTGCTCTGCTTTTGTGAATGTAGTCCCAGTAAACAACCAGTTTTACTTGAGAAGACATGGAATATATTATGAGCATATTATGACATCATCAGCAAATGTTATCATCATATATGGTGACACTAGCTCTACTCTCGATGAAACCATCAGAATGTGGCAATATGTAGGCACAGGAAAGATCTGGGTCACTACCACACAATGGTATGACATCTCAAGTAAGAAATACTTAAGCCTTGACCCATTTCATAGGACTTTCACTCTTTCTCAACACTGTGGTGATAATTATGGATTTAAGAAATTTATCCAAACACTGAAATCTTCCAAGTACTTAGAAGACATTTCTTTGGAAATGTTGGGGTGGATGTATTTTAATTGTTCTGTGTCAGAGTCTAAATGGAAAACCTTGTATAATTTTTCATCCAACACATCACTGGAATTGTTGACACAGCACACTTTCGATGTGGCCATGAGTGAGGAGAGTTACCATATATACAATGCTGCATATGTGGTGGCCTACTCCCTCCATGAGCTGCTGCTTCAACAAGTAGATATTGCAAATATGGATATTGACAACAGACCTCAGAGTGACTGTTGGAAGGTAAAATGTCCTTTATGATTGATATCTAGTTCCATCACTATTATTATATGTAGATTATCCCAGACCTGGTAAATCCAAATTGTCAGGAAACTTTTCTCCAAATATAAGGATTTCTACATTTAAAAAATTATATTTTTATTTATTTACTGGGAGAGACAGAGAGAGAGAGGGAGCACACCAGGGCTTCCTGCCAGTGCATACGAACTCCAGATGGATGTGCCACCCTGTGCAAATGGGTTATATGTGTACTGGGGAATCCAACCTGGGTCCTTTGGCTTTGCAGGCAAGTGCTTTAACCATTATGCCATCTCTCCAACATTGATTCACACATTTTTAAACCTTAGTATGTTAGATGTGTGTTTTCTCATAAAAAATAGTGTAATTAAAGATAAGCATATGAAATGTGCATCAGTGATGATTTGACAGAAGACATTAACAAGCCCATTGTTTTCAGTGTTTATAATGTTCCCCGTTCAGTCCCATGGACACTAAGTAGTGAATAGAGAAAGCCTTTCTTTCTTAAAGCAGAAAAATTTATGTATCAATAGGATGTGTTTTAAATTAATTCAGAACAAATTAAATATATCCATATCCTCAATTTCTTAATTATAGCCTTGTATGTAATCATATAATAAAACAGTGTTATAATTTATCTCAGTCTCATATATATTAATGGAAAGATTTGTTTGGGTCATTATTCATAAGACACACTGATTTTAAAACTTTATGATAACATTAAATAGTTAACAAATTTATAATAATAGCTATTTTACACAAATAACCCTTTGAGAGTGAGAGATTATAGAAATTGTGAGGAGGTCCTCACTTTTCATTTGCTGTCTTAGTGTGGCCATGTTTAATTATAAAACATACATCTCTTTCAGCTGAACTATTTACTAAAAGACATGCAATTTACCAACCCTGTTGGAGACCTAGTGGATATGAATCAGAAAAGGAAATTAGACCCAGACTTTGACATTTTCAATTCATGGGATTTTCAAGAAAGTTTGCAGGTAAAGGTGAAAACAGGACGGTTTTCCCCATATCTTCCACAAGAACAGCAACTGCAATTACTGGACGACATGGTAGAGTGGACCCCTGGAAGTGGACAGGTGAGATGAATCCAATAGTATATTTACATGGACATAAGTAAACCAAACTGAATAAAATATTATATATAACTGCACGAATTTTGCAGGTAGAAGATACTATCATTTTATCACTTTACATTTTTTTTATTTATTTATTTGACAGAGAGAGAAAGAAGGAGAGAGAGAGAATGGGTGTGCCAAGGTCTCCAGCCACTGAAAATGAATATTGGATATGTGTGCCACCTTGTACATTGAGCTAACATGGGTCCTAGGGAATTGAACCTGGGTCCTTTGGCTTTGCAGGCAAATGTCTTTACCACTAAGACATCACTCCAGCCTACTTTACAGTTTGGGGTTGTTTTTTTTGTTTGTTTGTTTTTGTTTGTTTGTTTTTCGATTTTTCGAGGTAGGCTCTCACTCTGGTCCAGGCTGACCTGGAATTAACTCTGTCATCTCAGGGTGGCCTTGAACTCATGGCAATCCTCCTACCTCTGCCTCCCGAGTGCTGGAATTAAAGGCATGCGCCACCGCGCCCGGCTCTACTTTACACTTTTTAACTTGTCATTTTTATATTTTATTAGAAGAGAAGCAGAAATATGTTTCACATTTTTCCCACATATTTATACATATGATATACAATATGCAAATGGTATGTGCCTATTCTACTCATTTGTAGGTAATTAGAAAATAGCTTCACTGATGGCATAATATGTTACAGCATTGTTGATATGAAAGAAGTAGTTAAAATCGATATATAATAATGATCATTTGATTTTCCTCAGATTCCTTCCTCTGTGTGTAGTGCAACTTGCACCCCTGGATTCAGGAAATCCCAACAGGAGGGGAAGGCTCCCTGCTGTTTTGATTGTATTCCCTGCCCAGAGAATGAGATTTCCAATGACACAAGTAAGTTTTACCTTAGGAAAAATTCTACAGAATGTTTATTTCCTCTCTCAAACTCACTAGGACATTGTTCAAATCTGGAAAACATTTGAAGAGATAAATATTTCTTCTTTTATTTAGTAATGACATTCATATGATCATAAATATTTCAAATATAAAATACACACCTTTTGGATAGCATTATATATAATACTTTCCCCATTAAAATCTTTTCAGGACACAATAGTAATTGTTGTGTTTCACATGTGGGATTACCTGTACATAGAGGTGATCTTAATGAACCAACATAGATTTCCAATGAAAGCCATAGATGTAGCCTGGCATGGTGATTCAAGACTTTAATCACAATACTCAGTAGAATGAAGTATGAAGATCTGTGAGTTCAAAGCCGCCTAAGGCTGCAGAGTGTGTTTCAAGTCAGACTAGGCTAGAGTGAGACCATACCTCCAAAAAACAGATATGAAAAGCAGAGCATGAATCTTTCAAAGCCTAATCTTTTCAGTACCCAACAAAGTCACTGACACAGATCAAATCGGTACAGAATGATTTTTTTCTTAATAAATGTATGATCAGAACTTAGATATGTTTAATTGCAATACTCCTGATAAGAAGGTAAAAAAATCTCCATGAGTTTGAGACCAGTGGAACTACAGAGAGAATTCTAGGTCATCATGCACTATATTGATACCCAGCCTCAAGAATAGCTTTAAAAAATAAATAAAATCAAAAGAAAGAACAAAAAAGAGGGAGAGAGAAAATAGAAAGAAGGAAAGAAGAAAGGAGGGAAGGAAGGAAGGAAGAGAGAAAGAAATAGATTAAAAAAAAGAGAGAGCAAGAGAAAAAGACATTATAAAAGACATTATTTATGGTGTCCAATATGCTATGGTATAATATACACTCATTGTATATGTTGGATTTTGTATTGTTCTGTATTTTATAAGTGAATAGAAAAATCCTATATAGACATGCCAATTCTGTATGTTTCTATAAGCATGCACTAAATGAATCCCATAGACCTATGAGATGATATGATACTGGTGGAATAACCTTTGAGATAATCTGAGGATTAATTTAGAGAGTGTTTTTTTCTTTAATAATTGAGGAATTTGTTGTATGACCATACTGCACATTGGTCACACTCCCTTTGGGTCATGCTTCTATTCTCCCTCTCCTCACCACCTCCTTCCCGAAGAGGTTCTTCCTCGTTGCAGGTACGGGTGTCAATGTGGGATGTTGAGTGCACCAGTCGGGGTCTGTGGGTGGGCACAATGCGTCATAGTGTACATTGTCATCCTGTGGATATAACTTCTTTCCATCCCCTCTTCTCTAATGAACCCTGGTCCTAGAGAGTATGTTATGTCTCCTCTGCTGTTCAGCTTTCAGCAGACAATGATATTTCCTTTGGCGAATGCTGAGTCTCTTCCACCATCTCCCTGGGAAGTCTCTTAGTCTAGCAGTGGGAGAAACACTCATATTTACTCCAAAGTTTCCCTGTAATTTTCCCGTGCCATGGCAGGTGTATTACAGATGACGTGTCTACTGCTAGTGAGCTGACTTTCTTTGCTTCTCATACTAATCAATTCTGGGACTTAGAGGTAGTTGCTGCTGTCTATAAAAAGAAGATTCTTTAGCCAATGAGAGTGGCATGTATAAAACTGGATAAGCATCAACATTTAGAATATTTCTGGGCAGGCTAATCTTTATAGCAAAAAACAAACAAAACAAAACAAAAAAACCTTGGAAACTTCCTTCTAGGGTCTATGAATTCCAGGTCATAGGCTTCCTATTTGGTACTAAGTACCAGGCAGAAATTCCTTGCATTGTCCTAAGTAGGCATAATATTAAATTAGAGAGATATTAATTCTGCTCATATCCTATGTCCCATTAATGTACCAGTGTGCACATCTTGTCTAGTAGGTTGATTTTGAAGTTTGTAGAATCCACTGCTTGTTCATAGTATTAGTGGTCATTATCCCCAAGCATCACCTCATATAGCAATTTTTAACATTATAAGATTATCCCAGCAGAAATATGGCTTCCCTTTCATTTCCAGCATGATATCTCCATGTCCTGTGACCAAAGCCTATAGAGTTATCAGGAGCTGGAGGTTGCAGTTTAGATCTGGTGGATACCCCAATATGTCGACCATGTGATGCATTGTTTGCAGGACTTTGGGAGCCTCCATGACTAGGGGGGGCACTCAATTCTGGCACTGGTATTTACCAGCAACAGCCCATTGTCTTAGGTTCAAACTTCTTCCACCCTTATAGGACACTGCTGCCCAAACAATTCCCCTCTCTCTTATGAAGACAGTTATATCATTTCATTGGTAAACAAAACAAGTTTCTATGCCACTGATACTTTTGCTATTTCCTTCCTCCCTTAACCCAGACTCCTGCCAACACTTCCACAGGTTTATTCTTTCCCTCCACTTGACTGGTGACTATCCCCTCCTCAAACCCATCCAAGCTACTCCTCTCTCCAAGCTTTCCTATAACACTACTGATGCTTACTGCAATTTATGAACAAATATAAATATTCTAAGTTTGGACCTCCATGGGAGATAACATGGGTTATTTTTCTGTCATAGCCCATGTAGTTCACTTAGTATGCTTTTTCTCCACATCCATCCATTTTACTGGAAATTTCATGATTTCTTTTCTCCTCACACCTGGGTAGAATTATATTGGTTATATGCAGCATCTTCATTATCCATTCATCGGATAATAGGCATTTAGCTTAATTTCATATCCTAGCTATTGTGAACAGAGCAGCAAAAACATGGCTGAGCAATATCTCTACTGTAAAGACTAGAGTCTTTCAAGCATAAGCCCACAAGTGGAATAGCTGTGTGAAATTGCAACTCTACTTTTAGCTGTATTTTCTTTCTATGAAGTTGGATCTCGCTCTACCCAAGCTAACCTAGAATTCACAATGTAAACTCAGGTTAAGTTCCAGCTTGCAGTGATCTTCCTACCTAACATTCTGAGTGCTAGTATTAAAGATGGTTTCCACTACCCAGAACAAAGAGAGAATAGAGTGAGAATGGGTACACCAGGGTCTGTAACCACTGCAAATGAACTCCAGATGCATACATCACTTTGTGCATCTGGTACTGGGGAATCAAACTCTGGTTGTTAGGTTTTACAGGCAAGCACATTAACTACTGAGTCATCTATTCAGTCTTCAAGTCTTTCTCTCTCTTTTTAATTAATTAATTAACTATTATCAACATATTTCATACGGATATATCTTGTGTTGGTACCCTCTTTACTATGTCCATGTTCACATTCCTATGGGGTCCCACTTCAGTGGGGTTGCAGGTATTCCCTACAGAGTTATGGTTTGTGCTTGTGGAAGCACCAGACAAGTATTTTTGGTGGGGAGGAAGGCCTCTGAGCATAATGTCCCAATCTGTGGCTCTTAAAATCTCTCTTACACCTCTTCTGCAAATTCTTTAAGCTGTGGTTGTTGAGTTTTAAGTCTATTTCAGTGATGAGCTCTTATGACCCTGTGGATCATTGCTTTTGTAGGTGTTGCGTATCCTCAGGGTCTGTCTCCTTCATGCCAGCCTTGATTCGATTGGTTTATGTTTCTGTTTTTATGCCAATACCATGCTGTTTTTGTTACTATGGCTTTGTAATGTAGGTTTACATAAGGCATGGTTATACCTCCAGAGGCATTTTTTTTTTTTTTGATTAGATGTTTGGATATCTAAATTGGATATCTAAATATATGTTTGTATCTAAATTGATCAGGGATGAAGGCATATAGTTTTATTTTCTTGTTGTATCCCTGTCTGGTTTTGGTATTAGGTAGTGTTAGCTTTATAAAAGGAGTTTGAGAGGATTCCCTGTTCTCCAATTATGTGAAATATTTGGAGACAAATTGGTTTCAGTTCTTCAATGAAGGTTTGATAGTATTTAGCTGAGAAGCTATCCAGTCCTCGATTTTTCTTCTTGGTGAGATTATTGATTACCTTTTCAGCCTCCATGGATATGATTTTTTGTTTTAGGAGATTAATATGCTCTGAGTTTAGTTTTGGTAGATGGTGTGTGGCTAGGAATTCATCCATTTCTTCTAGATTATCCAGTTTTGTGGAATAGAGGTTTGGGAAGTATGCCCCGATGATTCTTCTATTTTCATAGATACCTTTTGTAAACTGTCCTTCTTCATTTCTGATTTTGTTAATATGCAACTTGCCTTTTTATGGCTTGACCAAATTGTACAGGGGTTTATCAATCTTGTTTATTTTTTCAAATAACCAGCTCTTTGTTCCATCAATATTTTTAATTGTGTCCTTAGTTTCCAATTCATTAATTTATCCTCTGGTCTTCATTATTTCTTTCCATCGGGAGCTCTAGGATTGGATTCTTCTTGTTTTTCCAATACCTATAGGTGGACAGTTTATTAATTTGCAATCTCTCTGTCTTTGTTACAAAGGCATTTAGTGCTATGAATTTTCCCCTTAGGACTGCCTTCATTGTGCTCCATAAAAGTTTAGTAAGTTGTGTTTCCATTATCTTTCAATTCCAGGAAATTTACAGTTTCTTTTTTGATTTCTTCCACAACTCATTCATTATTTAAAAACATGTTGTTCAGTTCCCAGGAACTGGTGTAGTTCCTGATGTGTATCTTGTGGTTAATTTCTGGCTTTGAAGCATTGTCATCTGTTATGATGCAGGAACTTACGTCAATTTTCCTGAATTTATGGAGGCACCTTTTATGGCCTTACATATGGTCTAATTTTAAAAAAGGTCCACGGGTTGCTGAGAAGAATGTGTTTTCTATAGAGTTGGAGTCCTTTAGGTCTAGCTGATGTAAGGTGTTGCTGACCTCTATTTGGTTCCTACTGATTTTCTGCTCATATGGTTTGTCTATTGATGATAGAGGAGTAGTAAATTATCCAATTATGATGGTATTGGCATTTATTTCTGTTTTGTGGTCAAGTAGCTTTTGTTTTATAATGTGTGGTGCACCTGTGTTTGGCACATATAGTTTTATGATTGTGATGTTCTCATGTTGAATCATACCTTAATGAGCAAGAAGTAGCATTCTTTGTCCTTTTGAGTACATTTGATACATAGTTTATTTTATCACATATTAGTATAGTAACATCAGCTTGTTTCTTATTTCCATTTGCTTAGAATATCATTTCCCATCCTTTCCCTCTGAGCAGGTGTCTCTCTGTAGTGGTGAGGTGGGTTTCTTGAAGACAACAAATAGAAAGGTCCGTGTTTTGATCCACCTTGTTAAATTGTTTCTTTTGATGGCTGAGTTAAGACCAATAATACTTAAAGTTATAACTGTGAGGTTTGATTTAAGCCCTGCCATGATGGGATGCTTTATGGGTTTGCTGCTTTCTAGTGTTTTGTGCTTTTTTGAACCTGTTCCAGTTTTGGTGATTTTGATATTCTTCTTATAGGCTCTTGAGATTTGTTGTTTAACTATTTTGTGTGGAGTATTCCTTCCAGAATTCTCTGTAGGTTTGGCTTTGTGTTCATGTAACCATATAGTTGACTTTTTTCATGGAAGATTTTCTTTCACCAGCTATTATGAGGGAGACATTTGCTGTCTATAGTAGTTTGGCTTGGACATCCATATGTTCTAGACTTTGAAGTGTTCCATTCCAGGCCTTTCTGGCTTTCAGGGTTGTCATTGAGAAATCTGAGGCAATGCTGAAGGGATTGCCTTCATATGTAGTAAGCTGTTTCTATCTTGCTGCCTTTAGCACGCTCTGTTATTGTTGTTGACTTTTAACTATGGTGTGCCTTGCAGAGTTTCTTTTTCTTTGATCCTGTCTGTTTGGTATTCTTTGGGCTTCTTATATATGGATGGGCCTCTCATTTCAGAGATCAGGAAATTTTGCTTCAATAATTTTTTTGAGTATGTTCTCTATGACTCTGACCTGGATTTCTTCGCCTTCTGGTATGCTCATGATCTGGGTGTTTGGTCATTTTAGGGTACCCCACAGTTCCCTCATACTGTGAACATACAATTTTTTGAACATAGCAATGTTACTGGCCTCTTGATCAGTTTCTTCTGTTTTGTCATCTAAGTCAGAAGTTCTGTCTTCCACATGAGTAACTTCATTAGTGAGGAGTTCTAGAGAGGTTTTTATAAGATCTATTTTATTTTTGTTTCCTGTTGTGCTATTTTGCCTCATGTCCATCTCTTTTGTAGGATAGTATTTCCTTTGAGTTCTGCTTTTCCTGATGATCCTGGAATTCATTATTGCATTTGATCATCTTCATTAAGCTTAATCTATTGGTTATTAAGATCTTCCATTTGACGACTCACCTTCAATTCATTTGTATCTCTTTTGAGACTTCTAATGTTTTCTCCACTTAAGTGAAGCCTCATGTCAAAATCTGAGAGGTCCAAGAGGCAATTCTGCTCAATTTCTTTGAAGTAGTTATTGGTTTTTTGAAGGTTTGCTTCCAGTTTAGAAATTCTTTTGATCAGGGTAACATTAGTTGATGTGTTTTCTTTTTGTGATTGAGTTTATGTTGATTTCCCTATGATTTCACTGGAAGATTCCATTGTGGGCCTAGGCACTCTTGGGAAAGATCTCTCAGCTTTATTTTTTTCTTGTGCATCTGACTTTATTTGGGTACTAGGGAATCGAACCAAGGTCCTTAGGCTTTGTAGGCAAGCATGTTAATCACTAAGCCATCTCTCCAGCCCACCCCTTTTATTTTTGCTTTTTTATTATTAACAACTTCCATGATTATAAAAAAAAAATCACATGTTAATACCCTCCCTCTCCCCAGTTTTCCCTTTGAAACACCATTCTCCATCATATCCCTTCCCCCTCTCAATCAGTCTGTCTTTTATTTTGGTGTCATGATCTTCTGCTCCTATTATGATGGTCTTGTGTAGGTAGTGTCACGCACTGTGAGGTCATGGATATCCAGGCCAGTTTGTGTCTGGGGGAAGCATGTTGTCAGGGGTCCTACCCATCCATTGGCTCTTATATTCTTTCTGCCACCTCTTTTGCAATAGACCATGAGGCTTGGAAGGTGTGATAGAGATATTGCAGTGCTGAACACTCCTGTCACTTCTTTCCAGCACCATGATGCCTTCTGAGTCATCCCAAGGTCACTGCCGTCTGAAAAGAGAAGATTCTCTACCGAAAGTAAGAGTAGTGTTAATATATGGGTATGAACATTAAGGGAAGTTCTTACTGGGCTGTTTGATGAGCATAATATATACATTTAGCCAGACAGCAGCAGATGGTATACCCCGAGGGCTCATGACTACCCCTGTTTTAAGTTTTCAGTATCAGAGATGTATTCCCTCCCATTTTCGGGCCTCCAGTCCAATTAGAGGGCAGTTTATTTCCACCATGACAAGTGTGCCACTATTGTACTATTGTATTGTACAGCCAGGCCAAATATAAGGCTTGCAGTGTCCACTGTTGAGTATCTTCACTGGTGATTTCTCTTTCTCCCATTGAACTGCATGCAGAATGGTTTCTTCCAGCTTTCTGTCATCTGGTCTACATGGTGGAGGTTATCAGCTCAGTTCCAACATGATTTCTCGGTGGTCTTGCAGCCCAAGTATGTGGAGTCTTCAGCAATAGGGTCTTACCATATATTCCTGGTGGGGAACCAAGGGCTTTGGCAATGGCCTATAATGTTTTGGGGGCATCAGGGATGTCCCTGGCCAACAACCCACTGGAAGTTATCCCATCCCTGGCACTGAAAATTTTCTAACAACGATCTATGGCTCCTGAGTGTCCCATTGTCCAAAACCAGAAGACCCCATATGATTTACTTATATCATCTTAGATTTTGAGTAGCCTTCCATCCACATTGACTTTACTCAATCTCTTCACCTGACCTCACTTGGGCCTTTTCACCCCCATTAATCTATTCTTCTAACTACATATATACAATACTGTCCTATTTAGTACCCCCAACCCTTCCTTTCTCTTCACTTTATATCTCTTTTCTAGCTTACTGGCCTTTGCTACTGAGTTTTTTATTTGTTTTTTTTGAGGCAGGGTCTCGCTCTAGCTCAGGCTGACCTGGAATTCACTTGTAGTCTCAGGGTGGCCTTGAACTCACGGCAAACCTCCTACCTCTGCCTCCCAAGTGCTGGGATTAAAGGCGAGTGCCACACCATCCCCGACTCTTACTGAGTTTTCTTCCTACTCACAAAGAAGTCCAATCATCTGTAGCTAGGATCCACATATGAGAGAGAGCGTGAGACATTTGGCTTTCTGGGCCTGGGTTGGCTCACAGAGTATAATCCTTTCCAGATCCATCCATTTTCCTGCAAATTTCATATCTTCATTTTTCTTTACTGCTGAGTAGAACAATATTGCATAAACATGTCATATTTTCATTATCCACTCTTCAGTTGGGGAACATCTAGGCTGGTTCCATTTTCCACATATTGTGAATTGAGTGGCTATAAACATGGTTGAGCAAGTATCTCTAAGGTAATGAGATGAGTCCTTAGGATATATGCCTAAGAGTGCTATACATGGATCATGTGGTAGATCTATTTTTAGCTGTCTTCAAACCTCCACACTGATTTCCACAATGGCTGGACCAGATTGCATTCCCACCAACAGTGTAGAAGGGTTCCTCTTTTTCCACATTCTCACCAGCATGTATGGTCATTTGTTTTCATGATGGTAGCCAGTCTGACAGGAGTGAGATAGAAT
Organism: Jaculus jaculus; assembly: GCF_020740685.1. NCBI lineage: Eukaryota > Metazoa > Chordata > Mammalia > Rodentia > Dipodidae > Jaculus > Jaculus jaculus. The sequence continues at coordinate 22,644,872 of NC_059113.1, forward strand.
CTCAATGTAGTTTTAATCTGCATTTCCGTGATGAATAGGGATGTAGAACATTTTTTCAGATGCTTGTATGCTATCTGTATTTCTTCTTTTGGGAATTCTCTATTTAGCTCCATAGCCCATTTTTTAGTTGGCTTGTTTCATTTCTTATTATTTAAATTTTTGAGTTCTTTGTATGTCCTAGATATTAATCCTCTATCAGATGTATAGCTGGCAAAGATTTTTGCCCATTATGTATGTTGCCTCTTTGCTTTAGTCACAGTGTCCTTTGCTGTACAAAATCTGTAATTTCATAAGGTCCCAGCAGTTAATCTGTGGTTTTATTGCCTGACCAACTGGGGTTATATTCAGAAAGTCTTTGCCAAACCAGTATGTTGAAGGGCTTCCCCTATTTTTACCTCTAGCAGTTTCAGAGTTTCTGATCTGATGTTAAGGCCTTTTTTTTCTCAATTTTTTTAAACATTTTCCATGATTATAAGAAAATATCCCATGGTAATACCCTCCCTTCCCCCACTTTCCCTTTTGAAGTTCCATTCTCCATCATATCCCCCCCCCATCTCAATCAGTCTCTTTTATTTTGATGTCATGATCTTTTCCTCCTCTTATGATGGTCTTGTGTAGGTAGTGTCAGGCACTATGAGGGAGCACGTTGTAAGGAGTCCTACCCTTCCTTTGGCTCTTACATCCTTTCTGCCACCTCTTCCACATTAGACCCTGAGCGTTGGAAGGTATGATCGAGATGTTACTCAGTACTTCAGTCGCTTCTTTCCAGCACTATGATACCTTCTGAGTCGTCACAAGGTCACTGCCATCTGAAAAGAGAAGATTCTCTACCCAAAGTGAGAGTAGTGTTAATATATGGGTATGAAAATTAAGAGAAGTGCTTACTGGGCAGTTTGATAAGCATAGTATATACATTTAGCCAGACAGCAGCAGATGTTACACCCCTAGGAATCATGACTACCCTTGTTTTAACTTTTTAGTATCAGGGATGTATTCCCTCGCATGGAGCAGGCCTCCAGTCCAATTGGAGGGCAGTTGGTTTCCACCGTAATAGACGTGTCACTATTTCACCTGTTGGCTCATTTGGCCTGGCTGGCCAATTATAAGGCTTGCAGTGTCCACTGTTGAGTATCTTCACTGGTGATTTCTCTTTCTCCCATTCAACTACATGTAGAATGGGCTTCTTCCAGCTTTCCATCACCTGGTCTACATGGAGGAAGTTATCAGCTCAGTTCCAGCAGGATTTCTCAGTGGCCTTGCAGCCCAAGTATGTGGAGTCTTCAGCAATAAGGTCTTGCCATATCTGTTCTGGGTGGGAAACCAAGGGCCTCAGCAATGGCCTATAATGTTTTGGGGTCATCAGGGACCTCCCTGGCCAACAACTCACTGGAAATATCCCATCCCTGGCACTGAAAATTTTCTAACAACAATCTATGGCTCCTGAGTGTCCCATTGTCCAAAACCGGAGGATTCCATATGATTTATTTGTATCCTCTTAGATTTTGATTAGCCCTCCCTCCACTTTTCCTTTACTCAGTCTCTTCCCCCGACCTCATTTTGGGCCTTTTCACCCCCATTAATCTATTCTTCTACTTACATGTATACAATACCAACCTATTAAGTACCCTCCTCCCTTCCTTTCTCTTCCCTTTATAACTTCTTTTTAACTTACTGGCCTCTGCTACTGAGTTTTTCCTTCTCACACAGAAGCCCAATCATCTGTAGCTAGGATCTATATAGGAGAGAGAACATGTGGCACTTCACTTTCTGGGCCTGGGTTACCTCACTTAGTATAATCCTTTCCAGATCCATCCATTTTCCTGTAAATTTCATAACTTCATTTTTCCTTATAGCTAAGTAGAACTCCATTGTATAAATGTGTCATATCTTCATTATCCACTCATCAGTTGAGGGACATCTATGTTGGTTCCATTTCCCAGCTATTATGAATTGAGTGGCAATAAACATGGTTGAGCATGTATTTCTAAGGAAATGGGATGTGTCCTTAGGATATATGCCTCGGAGTGCTATAGCTGGGTCATATGGTAGATAAATTTTTAGCTGTCTTAGGAACCTCCACACTGTTTTCCACAATGGCTGGACCTGATAGCATTCCCACTGACAGTGTAGAAGGGTTCCTCTTTTTTCACATCCCCACCAGCATTTATGACCATTTGTTTTCATGATGGTAGCCAATCTAACAGGAGAGAGATGGAATCTCGATGTACTTTTAATCTGCATTGCCCTGATGACTAGGGATGTAGGACATATTTTTAGATGCTTATGTGCCATCCATATTTATTCTTTAGAGAACTCTCTATTTAGCTCCATAGACCATTTTTTAATTGGCTTATTTGACTTATTATTTAACTTTTTGAGTTCTTTGTATATCCTAGATATTAATCTTCTATGAGAATTTTGATGGGGATTGCTTTAAATGTGTAGTTTGCTTTTGGTATGACTGCCATTTTCACAATATTGATTCTTCCAATCCAGGAACAAGGGATTTTTTTTTCATTTTCTAGTGTCTTCTGCAAGTTCTTGCTTGAGTGGTTTATAGTTTTCATTGTAGAGATCATTTACTTCCTTGGTTAGGTTTATTGCAAGGTACTTTATTTTCTTTGATGCAATTGTGAATGGGAGTGATTCTCTGATTGCATCCTCTGTGTGTTTCTTGTTAGCATATAGGAATGCTACTGCTTTCAGTGTATTTATTTTGGATCCTGTTACATGGCTATAGGTGTTTATCAACTTTAACAGTTTGCTGATAGAGTCTTTAGGGTCCTTTATATATAGAATCATGTGTTGCAGTCCGGTTTGCATTGCTGGTAGAAATCACCCAACAAAGAGCAGCTTCTGGTAAAAAGAGATTTATTTTGGCTTACAGGCTCGAGGGGAAGCTCCACAATGGCAGGGGAAAACGATGGCATGAGCAGAGGGTGGACCTCACCCCCTGGCCAACAGAAGGTGGACCACAGCAACAGGAGGGTGTGCCAAACACTGGCATGGGGAAACTGGCTATAAAGTCCATAAGCCCGCCCCCAACAATACATTCCCTCCAGGAGGCATTAATTCCCAAATATCCATCAGCTGGGAACCTAGCATTCACAACACCTAAGTTTATGGGGGACACCTGAATCAAACCACCACATCATGTCATCTGCAAATAATGATAACTTGATTTCTTCCTTTGCAATTTGTATCCCCTTTATGTGTGTCTCTTGCCTTATTGCTATGGCTAAGATTTCCAGTACTATATTAAATAGAAATGGGGACAGTGGACACCCTTGTCTTGTTCCTGATTTTAGTGGAAAACCTTCCAGTTTTTCCCCATTTATTAATATGCTGATTGTAGGGTTGTCATAAATAGCCTTTATTATACTGAGATATGTTCCTTCTATTCCCAGTCTCTGTAGGACTTTTATCATGAAGGGATGTTGGATTTTGTCAAATGCTTTCTCTGCATCTAATGAGATGATCATGTGATTTTTGTCCTTGAACCCGTTTATGTAATGTAATTTATAGATTTGCATATGTTGAACCATCCCTGCATCTCTGGGATAAAGCCTACTTGGTCGGGGTGAATGATCTTTCTGATATATTCTTGTATTCTGTTTGCCAGTATTTTGTTGAGAATTTTGCATCTATGTTCATGAGGGAGATTGGTCTGTAATTTTTTTTTTTTTTTTTTGTTCTATGTTTGCCTGGTTTTGGTAGCAGGGTGATGCTGGCTTCATAGAAGGAGTTTGGTAGGATTCCTTCTTTTTCTATTTTATGGAAAAGCTTAAGAAGCAATGGTGTTAGTTCTTCCCTGAAGGTCTGGTAAAATTCAGCAGTGAATCCATCTGGGCCTGCACTTTTTTTACTTGGAGATATTTGATAACTGCTTGAATCTCCATACTTGCTATAGGTCTATTGAAGTGATTAATCTCATCTGGATTTAATTTAGGTAGGTCATATAAATCAAGGTAATCATCCATTTATTTCAAACTTTCATACTCAGTGTAATGTATGTTTTTATAGTATGTCCTTATGATTTTTTTGAATTTCTCTGGTATCTGTTGTGATGTTGCCTTTTTCACCTCTAATTTTATTAATTTGGGTTTCCTTTCACTTCCTCTTGGTCAGATTTACTGAGGGTTTATCAAGTTTGCTTTTCCTCTCAAAGAACCAACTCTTTGTTTCATTGATTCTTCTGATTTTTTTTGGGGGGGGGGATTCTATTTCATGAATTTCTGCCCTAATGTTTATTATTTCTTCCCATCTACTTATTTTTGGTTTGCCTTGTTCTTCTTTTTCCAAGGCTTTAAGGTGAAGCATTAGGTCATTTACTTGAGACCTTTCTAATTTCTTAATATAGACACTTGATGGTATAAATTTCCCTCTTAGGACTTCCTTCATTTTGTTGCAAAGGTTTAAGTATGTTGTTCTCTCATTATCATTTGACCCTACAATTTTTTTTTATTTCCTTCTTGATTTCATCATTGACCCATTCAATATTTAGTAGTAGTGTATTTTTTAGTTTCCATGATTTTTTGTATGCTCTATAGCTTTTCTTGCTATTGAATTGTAGTTTGATTCCATTGTGGTCAGATAGAATGCAAGGAACTATTTCAATTGTCCTGTATTTGTTAAAATTTGCTTTGTGTCCTAATATATGGTCTATTTTAGAGAATGTTCCATATGCTGCTTAAAAAGAATGTATATTCTCCAGCATTTGATGAAATGCCTTGTATCTATCTGTTAGGTCCCTTTTTCAATGACCTCATTCAATCCAGATGCCTCTCTGTTTATTTTTTGCCAGGATGACCTGTCAATTGATGAAAGTGGGGTGTTGAAGTCACCCACTACCACTATGTTTGGTGTTATCTGTGACTTTAGCTCTAATAGTGTTTGTTTGATGAAGTGGCATGTTAGGTGCATATTTGTTTAGGATTGTAATGTCCTCCTGTTGGAGGGTTCCTTTAATCAATATAAAGTGATCTTCCTTATCTTTCCTAACTAATGTTGGACTGAAGTCTACCTTGTCAGATATTAGTATAGCAATCCCTGCTTTTTTTCTAGGCCCATTTGCTTGATAAACCATTTTCCAACCTTTTACCCTAAGATAGTGTTCATACTTTGTAGAAAGGTGAATTTCTTGGAGGAAACAAATTGAAGGATCCTGCTTTTTAACCCAATCTGCAAACCCGTGTCTTTTGGTTGGGGCACTGAGGCTGTTGATATTAGGAGATATTATTGAAAGGTGTGTATTTATTTTTACCATTTTTTTTTTTTTAGTTCTTCTCATTTTACCTTTGCTTTCTTGTATTAACTAGTATTTGAGTATGGCTTGCTTTTTTCCAGGTTGCTTGTATGTGTGCTTTTCTTTCTCTTCAGCATGGAGGATTCTTTCAAGTATTTTCTGTAGAGCTGGTTTTGTCTTCAAATATTCCTTTAGCCTGCTTTTGTTGTGGAATGTCCTTATTTCTCTGTCTATTTAAATGGATAGCTTTACAGGATAAAGTAATCTTGGTTGACAGTTGTTATCTTTCAGAGCTTGAAATACATCACTACAAGCCCTTCTGGCTTTTAAAGTTTGTGTTGAGTAACCTGCTGTGATCCTGATGGGCTTGCCTTTGTAGGTAACTTTATTTTTCTCTCTAACTGCTTTCAATATTTTTTCTTTGGTTTGTATGTTTGGTAGTTTAATTAAAATATAGTGAAGAGAGGTTCTTTCCAGGTTTTGTCTGTTTGGTGTTCTAAAAGATTCCTGAATCTGCCTTGGCACCTCTATCCCAATTTGGGGAAAGTTTACTTCTGTGATTCTGTTGAAAATGCCTACTATACCTTTGGAGGGAAGTTCTTCTCCTTCTACTATACCCTGAATTCTTATGTTTGATTTTTTTCATAGTGTATCGACTATCTTGAAATTCCCATTCATACTTTCCTATTACTTTGTCTTTCTCTTTGTTGGATTGTATTAGATCTGCTACCTGGTCTTCTAGTTTCAATATTCTGTTCTCCCCTTCATCTATTCTACTGGTGAGATTTCCACAGAAATTTTTACTTCATTAACTGTGTTCTTCATTGCTAGTAATTTTGACTGGTTTTTCTTTATTATTTCTATTTCCTTATTTATGTCTAGTATTGACCCTTTATCTCATTAAATTGGTATCTTGTGTCTTCTTTGATTTCTTCTTTGACTTCTTTAAACATTTATAATCACTCTTTTGAAATCTTTCTCAGGCATTTCCACTAACTCGTTCTCACTAGAGGTCATTTCTGATGCATAAATACTTTTTGGTGGATTTATATTGTCTTGATTTTTGGTGTTTCTTGTGTTATAATGTATATATTTTTGCATTATTGATCATGTAATGATTGGATTTTCTAGTTAGTTGAGTATTATTAGATGTATCAATCAATCTGATGTTCTATATCTTTAGGGTAGGAGCTTAAAATGCTAGGTGTGGCTCTCAAAGATTCTCAAAGTATCTATAAAAGTGACCCTAGGTGTTGGGTTTGCCTGCTATGAGAGTATTCAAGTTGGCTGAGTAGAACAAAATACAGGCTGATTCTTAAACTTAACTAAACAATGTACACTTTCAGTGAAATACAGCACAGAGTATTTATACAAGAATAGATATTGTGACAACCAAATCCTCTAATAATATCACTGTCCCTTAGGGTGTCTGGTGCCACACACCCTTAATCCTGTCAACAAGGAGGTTAAGATTTCTGGTCTGCTCTAGGTTCCAAGTCAGCTTGTGACCAAGTGAGACCCTTACCTAATGTACAACAGAAGAGGAAGCAAAGTCACTATACATCAAGCAGCAACAAATAATAAGCCCAATATATAGTTTATTTAACAATGTCAAATCCAACCATCTATCGGATTTAACCTATTATTTATTCTGATATGGAAAGTGCAATTAACACTTCCAGTTCAGTCCTATACACCAGGCTTATTTGGTGGGCACTGATCTGGTGTAATCCCAGTTACCCTTTGGAATGATCTTGGTCTCAGACATGCTGCGTTCCTGCTTGGGTCCCTCTTTGGTGCATTGTGGGTTCAAGTAGGCTGACTGGGTCATTGGACTGCTGCTCTGGTTGCTAGTGCTGGGTGCTGTGAGCTCCCTTCCCCTAGTCTCCGGTGCTTGCTAGCTCTTGCCCTGGTGGTGGGGGAGAGAGGCTGTGGATGGTGGTTCTAGTTCTCCCACTGGTCTGAGTGATCCTCTACCTCGTGATCTGCTCCTCCATTGTTCGCTGCAGTTCTCCACATTTCTTGAGTTTGCAAAGAGCTTTGGCATGAGTGGAAAATCCCCTCAGCTGGCTTCTCCTGCAGGTCAAGCCAAGCTTTGTAGCTGTGGCCCCACAGTCCTGGTGTGGCCACTGCTGTCTGCCTGTGCAGGCTCTGGATGCTATGGATCTCTCCTACTTCTCTACTGCCATTGGTAATTTCTTATACACCTCACTTTTTAGTAGAAGAATGTATTTTGCTGGGGTTTTATTTGGCTTTTTCTCCCCTAGGCTGCTTTGGTGTGCTTCCTACACTGCCATCTTAACCGAAAGTCAGATGTCTCCGCTTTTTGACTTTCATTCTATTTATTTATTTATTTATTTATTTTGCATTGTGGTGTACCCATGGTAAGGAAAACATTTTATTCTATTGAGGGGGAATATTTGTCCTTGTAGTCTCCAGTGGGTGTTTTGCTTTAAATGTGTACCAAATAGGTATATGATCTGGTTATAACTATTACAACTGTAGATTGCAGGCACATCAAAGGCACCTGGGAGCTGGGAGGTGGGGAGCTGAGAACTCTGGCATACTCACTCCACTTGCACGAACTCTTCAGCACAGGGGGCTCAGGGGTTGATGAACTGAGAGCTGGGAAGCTGGAGAGACAGAGGCAAGAGTCTAGCTCCTACAGTGGCCATGCACCCTGTGACTCAGAGGATTAGGGATTATGGTATGGAGGGGCAGGTCAACCAGGAAACCAGAGCAAAAGGCCTGTTTCCACAGCCCACACTCAGGGACCAGGCCACCCTATGGCTGCAGCATGAATACGGGAGCCAGGGAACTGGTAGGTGGGAAACTGCTAGGTGGGAGCTCCGGCTTACTCACTCCACAAGTGCACCTTCTGGGGAAGGCTATCCAGAAGTTGGGGACTCAGGGGCCACTCAATCAGGAAGGTGGAGCAAGGAGCCTGCTTCCATAGCAAGTGCACAGGTTCCAGGAAGCAGCAGGGGAACCAACCAGCACCCACTAATCACTTTGGAGCTGGGTATCTGGGAACTGGGGACACAGAGCACTTCAATCAAGAAAGCAGAGCGAGGGGCCTGCTTTCACAGCACCTCACAGGGTCCAGGCAGCCCCAAGGCAGCCTCAGGGGAACCACTGGGCCCAGAAAACTGGGAGGAGGGATAAGGAGATCTGCCCTACTCACTCTGCACACGCCCTCCAGAGCCTATCTCCTGTTTTTAGATGGGAAACAAACTCACATTTAATTGTGATAGTTAATATTTTAAAATTGTACCCACTTCTGATTTCAGCCCTCCTATCTTTAATTTAGGCTTTTGAATATGATAGGCAAACATCACCTATCAGAGGTTAATGTACTTAATAAGTTTATCTCTGCAATTCCTATTTGCATCACTGAAAATTTCTTTGAGATGCCAATCAGCCATGGCAGTGGGCAACAGTAAATTTTCTTCTTGAATCATTGAAAAGTTCAGATTCTCATAACACTCTCTCTTCAGAATGGATATCTACCCTAGTGGGAAAAGTTTATATGTACCAGTTTAAAGACCTTTTTATGCTTCAATATGAGATATGAAATTATTCCTTAGAATCAAGAAAATTTGCCTGTGAAGGCTATACTAGACCATGTCTTCAGATCTTTTCTTTTTTTGGTGGGGAGGAAGTGGAGCAAGAGATTTCAAAACCTAGCCAGAATTACAAGAAATCACACAGTGATGGCTAGGCAGAGAGTGGGTAGGAAAAATTGAGAGAATTCCTCATCTGCCACATCCAATGTATGTGCTTCACAGAAAAACAGTCACTATAAATTCTCAAAATACAGCAGAAAAAATTACAAAAACCAATCACGTGAGGATTCTGGAAGGCAGGATGAAAAGGTAAGAGGGTAATGGCAAAGGAAGAATACCCAGTGTTCTGATCAGTCCCGGCATATGGCATGGCAAATGCTAGAAACAGTTGGAAAACCTGTGGTCTTTTCAGACTCGCAGTGGTGGTAATACTGTAGTGTGGGGAATATTCTGCCTTGTGTGTATTAGAGATAAACATCCCAAAGCCCCAAAGAGCAGGGGATGTGATTAGGGCCTTTGTAGTTCGTCCTGTATTCACTGGTATGGAGGAAAAAAGGAGAGCTGCAACAGCCTCCATCCAATCCCAAGCATCCCCCTTTTTCCATAGGGGACTCAGTTCCCCTGTAGCAACCTTTAGTTTGGCAGGGTTCATATGTGGTTAAGGGAACTTGTCTACAGAGTTTGAGCTGCACAGGGCTGAGTGCACATACACTGTCTTGTGGAATGATCTGTTGCACAAGAAGACCACCGAGGGGAAGAGGAACAACTGGAAAAGTCATCCTTTTCCAGGAGTCTTTGTTTCAATGATACATGAACTTGGATAGAGAAGAGGCAGTCACTGGTAATGTCGGAGGACTGCACTGCTGTGTAGTAAGCCAAGAGCAAGCCCAATCCAAGGCAGTTAGGTCATTGCCTTTCTGCATTTGACAGTCACTGGTACATTTCAATTCCTTTATTGAACCAATGATACTCAGAGAAGTACAGTGAGCAAAAAAGTGACATGTGCAGCAGACTAACCAGCTGACCACAGAAACAGATGAGCAAAAGACTCACAGTCATTTACCTGGCTAAGAAATAGAGCCTACAGGAAAAGGTTAAAGAACCTGTCAGCCATTATGTTGCTCAGCTAGGGAATGGATGAGACTTTCTCCTCCAAATGGCATTCAAACCTTTCTTATGAACAAACAGGGGAGCACACAAAGATCCCTGAAAATGGAATGAGGGAGACTTCCAGCCGCAACCAGAGATCTCCATGGAGTGATGTGTCACCAATGGTCCTGGCTGTTACTGACAGAAGCACAGGAATAAACAGTAAAATAAGAGGAAACTGAGTCAGAATATGGCACCATTCCAAGCACCACTTTAGAAAATTCGTCTCACATTGTGGGACTCACAATTCTGTTTTTTCTCTATGCTTGGGCTGCCCTCCTGCAGTGCTGATCTTCTCTGCTTTGCTGGATTCCAGGATCCAGCTGTGAGATGGTGCAACTGCCCAGATAGGGTCTTTGATTGCCCTGAAAAATACCAGAGAAAGATTTTGACACTGTCACCTGATTCTTCACTACCCAGACTATCAATTATGCACAGAGGGAAGTACTACAAAATTTCTTGTCATGAAAGGTCTTGGGTCACATGGAGAGCTGAAGGCAGCCATGCTACAGCTGAGGAAAGGTCTTTCTGTGCAGTGGCCTGACTCTGCTCCTTACACCCTTGTGTCAGAGGTCCTTCCCCACAGCCTTGCTAGGAATCCTGTGGACCCATTGCAGGCAAGCCTTCCACACATGCCTGGTTGGCAACCTACCCAGGTCTGGCTGCTGACTGGGTCTGCCCACTCACCTCTGTGCCAGCTGTCCTTCCTATCCAGTGGCTCCCAGGCCAGGGCTGCACCAGCACTGGGCATACCCTTGACTCAGGTAATGCTGGGAAGTGGAAGGGGCACCAACATGGGTGTCTAGCAGCAGCCCATTTCAACACTTCTATGAGGTTGTTGAACCATCTGGAGTTGATTTTCAAGGAGGGTGAAAGATGAGGTTTCAATAGCAATGAGCAGAGGGGACATCCAGGTCTTGTTCCAGACTTTAGTGGAAATTCTTTAAGGTTTTCCTTATGTAGTATGGTATAGGATTTAGATCTGTTCTACATAACCATTGTTATATTGAGGCATGACCCCCTCAATTCTTAATTTGTCCTGTGATTTAACCACGAAGGTGTATTGATTTTTTTCACAATCTTTTCTACATATACTGCAAAGATCATTTAATTTCAGTCCTTAAGTGTAACATATTATGTTTATCACTTTCTGTGTATTGAACCATATCTACATCCCTGAGCTGAATACTACTGTTCAAGATGGATGATAGCTTTTATATGTTGTAGTATTTGATTTGAGTGAACTTTATTGAGAATTTTTGTTTCTACATTCATCAGAGATATTTGTCTATAATTTTCATTTCTTGTGTCTCTCTCTTGTTTTGTTATTGGTGCCATGCTGATTTCATAATAGGAATAAATAAGTATTTCCACCTGTGTAATTTTATGAAACAACTAGTAACAGTGGTTTTCTTCTTCCATAAATGCTTTGTCATGTTTGGTAGTGAAAACATGTGAGCTTGGACTTTTTCTGGTTGAGAGGATTTTAATTAGTATTTCAATTTCATTACAAGTTATTGCTCCTTAGATAATTTATATCTCTTGGATTGAGAGGTCATATATGCCAAAAATTTTGTTTACTTCTTCCAGATATTCTAATGTTGTGTAATAGAACAATGAGAAATATGTCCTAATGATTCTACTAATTTCATAGTTACCTATTGGAAAATCTACATTATTTTATTCTTTATTTACTCATTTAAGAGACAGAGAGAGGGAGAGATAGAGAAAGAAAGAGGGAAAGACAGAGAGAGGGAGGGAGGGAGAGAGAGACAGAGAATGGGCATGCCAGGGCCTCCAGCCACTGCAAACGAACTGCAGACACATGTGCAACCTTGTGCATCTGGCTCACATGGGTCCTGAGGAATCAAACAGGGGTCCTTTGACTTTTCAGGCAAATGCCTTAACCACTAAGCTATCTCTCCAGCCCAGTAATCTACTTTTTAAATCTTAAATTTTTCTTTACATTCTTCTTTATTTTACTTTTCATCAGTTTAGCCAAGGGTTTATCAAGCTTCTTTACATGTTTTTTTTTTTTTTAAGAACCACATATTTTTTTTGTTTGTTTATTCTCCAGGTAGAGTTTCATTCTAGTCTGAGTTGACCTGGAATTCATTTCATAGTCAGGGTGGATTCGAACTCCTGGTGACCCTACCACCTCTGCCACCTGAGTGCTGGGATTAAAGGCGTGCGCCACCACACCCAACTAAGAACCACCTCTTTACTTCATTAGTTCATTAAATTGTTTTTTATATCAAATTTATTGATGTCTGACCTAGATTCTTTCTTTCAGTGTGGCATACTCACATGTGGGGTGTTCTTGTTTCCCCTGCCTTTATATGGATCACTTCTGTCTTTCTCTCTTTTTTCTTTCTTTCCTTCTTTCTTCTTTCTTTCTTTCTTTCTTTCTTTCTTTCTTTCTTTCTTTCTTTCTTTCTTTCTTTTTGAGATACCTCTCCTTTTGTAATGTAAAAGTCACTTAGAGATACAAACTTCTATCTTTGGACTTTTATCATTATGTCCCATAACATTGTTGTTTTATGTTTTCATTTTCATTCAGTTCTAGGATTTTTTTTCATTGTTTATTTGTCCACTGACTCATTAATCACTCAATACTGTGTTTTCCAGTCACCAAGAGTTCGCGGACTTTCTGTGCCTTCTGTTTTTACTGAATTTTTGCATCTTTGTATTGCGGTCAGATACAAGACAAAATGTTATGTCCAATCTACTGAGTTTGTGAAGACTTGCTACATGTTCTAATATATGACCTATTCTGAGAAGATTCCATGATTTGTTGAGAATATGCATTCTGTCAAGTTTGAATAAAATATGATGTGGACATATAGGTTAAGTCCTTTTAAATATGGTGTTGTTTAGCAACATGGTTTTGCAATTTTCTGTTTAGATGACTTAGAGTGGGTAATTTAAAGCTCCCACTATTATGGGGCTGGGGTTAATTTCGTATTTATTGTTTAATATATCCACAAATACATTCAAAAGTGCTTCAAAAATTTTGGTGTACCTCTGTTTGGTGAATCTTTGTTTATGAATGAAATATCCTCTTGTTGAATTGTTTCTTTGAGGAGTAAAAAGTGGCCTATTTATCTCTTTTGCTGAGCAGTCTACTCTGTGGGTGGACAATCTCCACAGGAGTGGAGCTGGGTGTCTTGTGTGACCACTGCATGGAGGGCCTTTTCTAGTCTTCCCTATGCATGCAGAACACTGGCAGGTGTGGACATCACCTAATGTGCATGATGCCCAGTAATTCCTAATCTGAGCATGTACAGGGTGGGGCTGTAATGGAGGCATGACTGAATGGGAAGAGAAGGCATATGGCCAACATGATTCTGGGAAGCCTCCTGAGTGCCTGCCAGTTTCCTGAGGGTCTGGTGTGGGTACTGTGACATACTTTAAGATCCCTCAGCTGTCATACCTGCACATGCCAAGGCATGATGTTAGTACCACATGGACCTGATGCTTAATCCGTAAGTACACAGGGCTTGATTTTATGCGCATAAATATGTTAGTGCTTGGTGATGATCTCTGGACTACAGACAGCCGTAAGAGTGCCATATAGTGCGCACCTGCATACAGGATGTCAAGTGTAAGGAACTCAGGTATCCCATTCGTGGTGGAACCAGTGGGCTGGACACAGGTGAACAAGTTCAGCTGCTTAGATAATTTCAAAGGTGACTTAATATTATTTGAAATTGAAATATTTGTGATTGGTTGAAGAACCATGGTGTCTAAAATGGGCAAAAAATTAATATTTAATTTTTTAATGTGGATCCTAGTGAAAAATGATAGAATAAAATAATAAATATATAGTTGCAGTGGAAAGTAAAAATTCAGTTTTGGTTGTTTAGATGACACGTTCGTACAAAATACAAATTAACATAATGGATTAGTGGTATGCATACATTAGTGGTTTGTGAGTTCCAGGTTACGACACAAATTATCCCCTTTATTAAATGATAGGAATGTTATATGTGAAGAATAATGTTTACAATACGGTGTTTATGGGCTTTAGAGATTGCTTAGTGGCTAAGGCCCTTGCCTGCAAATCAAGGACCCATGTTTGATTCTTCAGTACCCATAAAGCCAGATGTGCGAGGCAGCATATGCATCTATACATCATTTGCAGTGTCTAGTGGCTCTGGTGCACCCAGTATCTCTCTGTCTCTATCTGCTTATTTTGCTGTCTCTTTCAAATAAATAAATATAAATTTAAAAATTTGAAGATGTTTATCAAGTGAAATTAATGAAAGAATACAAAAAATTAGCAATATGTTTTATCTACACATAAATTTATATAGCAGAATTTAGAATATAATAAGAATAGATCTGTGAAAGCATTTCACAGCTGAATGATAGCTGAAGATATTTATGGATAGAAAGTCTCAATAATTGAAAATGTTGTTATTATAGAAATTAATGTACAATTCAACACCTATATTTTAATATAAGTAATAATGTCATGTGTGTGTACACAAACATGAAGTTGAAAAGGTATCTTGCTCAACATATATGTAAATGAACACAGACCTTTGAATTCTTTATCATGGACTTATGGAGGCAGTGTTGCAGTCAGGGTCACATTGTTGGCAGAAATCACCCAGCGAAGAATAGTTTTAGGGGGTAAAAGTGTCTATTTTGGCTTACAGATGCTATGGAAAGCCCCATCGTGGCAGGGGGAAATGATGGCATGAGCAGAGGGTGGACATCACTCCTGCACCCACACCCGGCCAACATAAGGAAGACAATAGCAACAGGAGAGTCTGCCAAACACTGGCAAGGGGAAACTTGCTATAATACCCACAAGCCTACCCCCAACATAGCAAAGAAACATTCAACCAATACAAGATGTAAAACAACCAGGGCAAACACAAAACTCTGTAGCTCCAAGTCCAACAACTCTAGTCAATGACAAGTCTCCAAGTCCAATAATTCTAATCAGCAACAAGTCTCTGGATTTCCAATTCCACCCCTCCAGCTAGGCTACTCACAGTCCTGGAAAACTTTATCAGGGTCCAGAAGCTTTCTTAACAGCCATCTTGTGGTCCCAAAATTTCCACTGGGTCTCCACTGCAATTCAAGGTTCATCCTCATGGCTCCCTTGGGTCTCCATGCAGGCATCCAGAAAATCTGTTTTACACTGCCCATGGCCATTTCCAAAACACAAGATGACATTGCAAATACAATGACCCTTTCTTTCCTGCATTTCTTATATTCCACAATACCAGATAGGATGCCAAAATGTTAATCCAGGAGGGAGTAAAGCAGACTTTGAAGAACAAGACATTCTTGAGCACTCAGGCCCTTTCAAAACAGTCTACATTCTTCCTGTTTCCCCAGTACAGGTCATCTGGCCCAGTCTCAAAAGTTATAATATCAAATAATTGCAGCTGAAAGGGCAGAAGTTTCAGCCGAAAGATTTCATGTCTGTGCTATATCTCCCTCCTCACACCAGTCCATTTCTACACAAAGAAATCCTGTACAAATTCTCAGGGCTTGGGCATAACAGCAAGCCTTTCACACAAAATGCTCCTAGGCCAGTCCTAGAAAGGTTCTGTCTCGCCCTCACAAGCCAAATCTCATAGTCCATAATTCTTACTACATTGTGTTCTTTCAGTTCTGACCAGAAAAGCCTATCAAGCTGGACTTACAGCATTGCAAGATGACTCTTAGGCCAAGGTTTCAAATCATTCCACATTCCTCTTGAAAATCAGCTCCAAAAGGCCAAAGCCATGTAGTGAGGTGTTTAGCAGTAAATGACACCACTCGTTGGTACCAATATTACTATTTCAATTAGGTTTGCATTACTGGCAGAAATCACCCAACCAAGAGTAGATTTTGAGGGAAAAATGGGGGTCTTCTTTTGTCTTACAGACTCAAGGGGAAGCTCCATGATGGCAGGGGAAAATGATGGCATGAGAGAGGGTGGCAGTCACCCCATGGACAGCATAAGGTAGACAAAAGCAACAGGAGAGTGTGCCAAACACTGGCAATGGAAACTGGCTATACCACCCATAAGCCCAACAATAAACCTCTCCAGGAGGCATTAATTCCCAAATCTCCATCAGCCTTGAACCCAGCATTTAGAACACCTAGGTTTATGGGGGGGCACGTGAATCAAACCACCACCAGTAGAACTTAGTAAAATTAATATCTTTCCAAAATTTTTTAAGTCTAAACCCTAAGGAGATGGCATTAATAGGTTGACATGAGCTGTGTAGTTGAGATTAGAATAATTTCCCACCTCATTTAAATTATAGAGGATTTGTACATATCTCCTGATTTCTTAGGACACAAACATAAGGGAAAATGTAAAGAGATAGTTGTCAACGTACATTCAGTTATCAGTGTAAACATGAACTCCCAGGCCACAGAACAGTTTGTAACTAATTTATGCTCATATAAATTATGCATTCTAAGAAATTTTTTGTTGTATACTGAATTTAACAAGAGATGAAATGTTTGCTTTCTTGTAATGCAATTTAAAATTATAAACAAGAGCTATAAATGAAAAATTCATATTTTATTATGCTCACCATAAAAAGAAAAGTGAATACAAACTAAGAATTATTCTAATATATTAATTGTTGGTGCTAGCTTCATGATGCTCACAGAAACACCCAACGAAGAGCAGCTCCTGGAAGGAAAAGGTTTAGTTTGGCTTACAGGCTCAAGGGGAAACTGCATGATGTTAGGGGGAAACAATGGCATAAGCATAGGGTGCACATCACATTCTGGCTAACATCATGTACAACAGCCACAGGAGAGTGTGCCATACCCTGGCAAGGGAACAATACCTTGCATCCAGAAGGCTCCAAGTCCCAACTACCACCAGGTGAGGATCTAATATTCAGAATACATAAGTTTATAGGGGACATCTGAATCAAACCACCACATTCTGCCCTAGCCCCCATAAACTGATAACCATCCATGAGATAAAATGCCATGCATTCAGTACAACTTTGAAGGTCCCCATAGTTTTTATCAGTTTGTGGTGGTTTGATTCAGGTGTCCCTCATATATTTAGGTATTCTGAATGTGAGGTCCTTAGCTGATGGCAATTTGGAAATTAAAGCCACCTGGAGACAGTGCATTGTTGGGGAGAGGCTTATGGATGTTATAGCCAGCTTCCTCTTGCCAGTGTTTGGCACATTCTCCTGTTGCTGTTTTCCATCTGATGTTGCCCAGGAGGTGATGTCCACCTTCTTCTCATCCCATAATTTTCCCTGCCATAATGGAGCTTCCCCTGAAGTCTGTAACCCAAATTAAACCACCTTTTCCTGCAAGCTGCTCTTGGTTGTATGTTTTCTTCCCATAGTGCAAACCTGACTGCAACGCACTCCCAATCATGCTCAAACATCACCATAGTCCAATGTGTATTAACTGAGCTGTAATAACAAAAACCAGTCATAATGGCACAGAATAAAAATTCACACTACAAAGATGGCATTGGGTATAGCAAAAAAATATTCAACAATACAATATTTAAAACAAACAGGACAAACATTAAGCTCTGTAGCTCCAACTGTGACAATTTTCATCAATGACAAGTTTTAAAGTCTGATCAATCTAACTGCTGATGAGTCTCTCAATTTCCAATTTTGCCCCTTCAGCTAGGCCACCGACAGTACCAGAAAACTTCATCCATTGCCAGCATTTCTCCTTGGTAGCCATCTCATAGTTCTGGTATCTCTATTGGATCTCCACTGCAATTTATGGGTTCATCCTCATGGTTCCACTGGGTCTACACTAAGGCAACCAAGTCTGTTTCATACTGCCCATGGTCATTTCAAAAAAAATCGCTACAAATTTAATGACTCTTTTCTGCTTTTATTTATTATGCTCCATACTACCAGGTGGGAAACCAACTTGTTAATGCAGGGGGAAATAAAGCAGACTTTTAAGAAAAGGACAAACCTTCAGCATTCAAACCACTTCCAAAGACTACATTTTTCTTGTTTTCCCAATTCAGGTCAGCTGGTCCTATCTCAATAGTTGTATTCTCTCAAACTGTTGCAGTGGAATGGGAAGTAGTGTTGACAGAAAGAATACATTTTTTTCTGTGCTATATTCCTCTGCTCACAGTAGTCCATTTATAAACAATACAATACTACACAACTTCCCAGGACAGGCAGATCATAAGCCTATCACATAAACTGTTTCTAGCTCACTCCAGGCAAAGCTCTTTCTCACCCTCATAAGCCAAACCTAATAGTTCATTGTTATTACTGCATTTAAGTGTTTCAACTGTGACCTTACTTACAGCACTGGATGGAAGGTTTTAGGTCAAAATTTCAAATTCTTCCACATTCTTCTCTCAGATAATTTCCAAATTGACAAATCCATACTGTCAGGTTCATAGCATCAAAGGTACCAATGCTACTGCTGCATCAGCTTCAGGTTTCTGACAGAAAACACCTAATTAAGATTGACTAATGGTAGGAAAGTGTTTATTTGGGGTTACAAACTAGAAGGGAAGCTCCATGATGGCAAGGGAAAAGAGTGGAATGAGCAGAGGGTAGACATCACCTCCTGGCCAACAGCAGGCTGGCAACAGCAGCAGGAGGGTGTGCCAAACACTGGCAAGGGAAAGCTGGCTAGAATACCCACAAGCCTACCGCCAACAACACCTTGCTCCCAGGAAGCTTCAGTTCCTAAATTGCTACCAGCTGAAGACTTAACATTCAGAACACATCAGTTTATGAGGGACACCTGAATCAACCACACTAATTAACTATCTATATAAAAAAGTTTACTATTATAAGCTTATTTCTGAAACTTGTTTGAAGTGGGCTATGTAGAGAAGAGAAATACTAAAACTGACTTGATGACACTTTGCCTCCTACAACAGATATGGAGCAGTGTTTGAAGTGTCCAGAAGATCAGTATGCCAACACAGAACAGACCCACTGTCTACAAAGAACTATAACATTTCTTGCATATGAAGAACCCCTGGGGATGGTTCTGGCCTGCTTGGCCCTGTGTTTCTGTGCACTGACCTCTCTAGTTTTGGGGGTATTTGTGAAGCACCATGACACTCCCATTGTGAGGGCCAACAACCGTGCTCTCAGCTACATCCTGCTCATCTCCCTGGACTTCTGTTTCCTCTGCTCCCTGCTCTTCCTGGGTCATCCAAACACAGCCACCTGCATCCTGCAGCAGACCACATTTGGAGTGGTTTTCTCTGTGGCTGTTTCAACCATCTTAGCTAAAACGATCACTGTGGTTCTGGCCTTCAAGCTCACAACTCCAACAAAAAGGATGAGGTGGTTGCTTGTATCAGGAGCACCGAACTTCATCATCCCCATCTGCATACTGATCCAACTCATCCTCTGTGGAGTCTGGCTGGGAACATCTCCTCCCTTTATTGAAGCAGATTCACATTCTGAACATGGGCACATCATCATTGTGTGCAACAAAGGCTCAGTATCTGCCTTCTACTGTGTCCTGGGATTCCTTGGCTCCCTCGCCCTGGGGAGCTTCACTATAGCTTTCTTTGCCAGAAAGCTGCCCGACAAGTACAATGAAGCGAAGTTTCTAACCTTCAGCATGCTCGTGTTTTGCAGTGTGTGGGTCACGTTCCTGCCAGTGTACCACAGCACAAAGGGGAAGGTCATGGTGGCTGTGGAGGTCTTCTCCATCCTGGCCTCCAGTGCAGGTCTGCTCGGGTGCATCTTTGTCCCTAAATGCTATATTATTTTCTTAAGGCCAGAGAGGAATTCTCTTCCAAACTTCAGAGATAGAACACTTGCTTGAACCTATAAATCTTCTAAAATACTTACTGATATATATGTATATACATATATATGAACAACTTTATAAGAATTGTGTTCATAACACACATATATTAACATGAATATATATGATAAAGTAGTTGAAAAATTTAACCATCAAATCAGAAAGTAATAGGTTACTATGAGACTTTTGTTTCACATATAAGTGACTTGAATATTTTCTTAAAAGATGACAGCATACCATTATTAATGCATTTAGGATAATTAATACTTTATATATTAATCTTCAATTTATCAGTTAGTTATGAGACAGTTTGTAGGTAATATCAGATAGGAGAAAGCTTTTCTTCCCTAAAATGCAAGAGTATCATAATAAATACTTAGTTTTTTTTCTGAAAAACGTTTGAAAATGTTATGAAATAGAGTTCACAAGTGAAGAAATATTCAGGATGCACTGTGAGAAGAGAAATCCTCTTCCTGTATCTTTTAAATGATTTTCTAGCTAACTGAAATTTCCTCTCCCCATGTACAAGGAATTACCCCAGAATCTTAATGGATTGATTGGATATAGTCACATATGTGGAACATGTGATCATATAAAGGGAGTGCTTATTAAGGTATTTGAAGTAATGTTACAGTTGTAGAATGACTTCTGAAAGGTCATGCAGTTGAAACTAGTATTTCATAGTTCACTGAGTATGTCATAGTTTCTGGAATCTACTGAGGAAATAAAGGGCATGAGATGAGATAAGTAGAAATGATTATAGCAGAAAATGATAAGACTATTGCAATTTATGTGAAAAAAAATCGACTGTTAAGAGAACACAGAGAGAATGGAGGTCCCAGAGCCTCTATCCACTGCAATCCAACTCCAGATGCATGGGCCACCTTGTGCATCTGGCTTTCCTGAAGAATTGAACCTGGGTACTTAGGCTTATAGCCAAGTGCCTTAACCGCTAAGCCATTACCCCAGCCCGGAACATTACTGAAAATTCATAACATGGCAGGGGTATTTGTTTCTAAAATAGGGTTATTTAACTCATTTATGATATAGTAGACTCTGATAATCAAACTTTTCAAGTTACTAACCACAATTGAATGACAGTAATGGCTCTTAGTAATCTTTATTAACTTTCTAATTTGTAAATACTATGTTATATATGGTCTTGTAAGTAGTGTGAATGATTCCAGGCATTAATTATTATTGGTTGATGTGATTGGTCATCTAAGCATCTATGTGCTGAAAATTTGCTCCTTATTGTGAGAGTGCTGAGCTGCTGTGTCCATTCACAGATACCCAGGTGGTGGTTTTCACTTTCCTCCATGTCCTCTGCATTCCTTCCATAATCTGTGGTCTGCAAATTTCATAGGCGTTCTCACAAGTGGAAGGATATTCATCTCAAGATGTATTATTTAGGAAACTTAGACAAATACTGTGAAAAATCTACTTTAGGGCATACAGACTGCTTATCTGTAAGTTTAAAAACCAAGATGAGGGCTGAAGAGATGGCTTAGTAGCTAAGGTGCTTGCTTGTAAAGCCAAAAGACCTTGGTCCAATCCCCCAGGAGCCACGCAAGCCAGATGCACAAAGTGACACATGCATCTGGATAAGCCAAGATGATATAAAGTATAAGGAAAATTTAATCATTCCAATAACCAAGGAGCTCAATGCCTGGAAGCTTGGAACAGGACATAATATTATTTTTTCTAGTTAGAAATTAGAAGTGAAGTGTTATGCTGATTTTCTAACTACAGGCACAAAGCACCCACCGAGCTAAAATCAGCTGATGTGAGCAAAGTGTTTATTATTGTGGTCTCGAAGTTCAAGGGACAGAGGAAGGTATTTGACAGCATGGCAAGCGATAGCATGAGCAGAGCCTGCACATCACGTCTTCCATAGCACTTGAAAAATGGCATCAAGAGAATTAACTGAACCCTGGCAATGTGGGTCTGGCTATAAAACCCTAAAGCTCACCCCAAATCCCCACAACATATCTCCTTCTTCAAGGCTCTACCTCCCAGATTGACACCAGGTTGATAGCAAGCATGCAAAGCACAGGAGTTAATGGTTGACACCTTCTGAAAATGAGCACATCAGGTTTCTCCATTTTGTCTTTCTAGGTCATGAAGGGGAGCTTTCCTGATCCTAGACCTAGGTTAATGTTATGAAGGCATAAAAATTTAATTTAAAAAATGCTTTAAAAAAGAGAAAATGATTGCATCAGGGCCTCTAGCCACCACACACGAACTCCAGATGCAAGCATGACCATGCTTCTGGCTTACATGGGTACTGGTGATTCAAACTGGGTCCTTAGGCTTCGCAAGCAAGTGCCTTAAGTGCTAAGCCCTCTCTCCAGCCCAATAAATTTAATTTTAATTAAATTTATATTTTTTATTTTCTATTGCAACTTTTGGAGTTTCCTAGGATATCTGTTTTCTTTTATACATTGAGAATGTATTTTTAAACTACCCTTAGCAATCTTTGCTTCCTAACACCCTCAATGTTAATTTTTTGTTTCTCAAAAAAGTAATAAATATGTAGACATTATAACTACAGTATATCTGCACTATTGTCCACACAATATTTCCTTGATTGTACAACAATTTTCAACTGTTTTTTTCTTGAGCTATAGTGAGGAAACAAATCCTGCTTATCTTATATACATACTTATGGGAGGTTTTCACTTTAGCATTGAGATCAGCACTCATATTTAATATTCCACATTCACTCTTAAGGTTATATAGGCCATGGCAGATGTGATGGTGATGACTAATTGAATGCTTCACAGTCAGGAGGGTTTTTTTTTTCTTGTTTTAGTGATGGGTCTTGTGAATCTTAAGTATGCATTGCTATCTGTAAAAACAATATTCTGTAACCAAAAGTGAGAGCACTATATATCAAAGGGGATAAATGGACACATAAACACTTTTTGAGTGGTAACACTTCTCAATATACCCAAAGAAGAGTGGAAACTTCCCTCTAGAAATATATGACCTTCTAAACCATAGGCTTCTGACTTGGGTTGTAGAACCAAGAATGAATTCCATCCCACTGAGCAGGCCTCATACACAATCAGAGAGCATTTGATAACCCACACAGCCCGTGTGCCACTATTACACCAGTGTGTCCTTCTTGCCTGGCTGGTTGATTTTGTAACTTTCAAATTTTACTGCTTGTTCACCCTGTTGGAAAACTTAATCCTCTAGCAGTTCACACAGCACTCTTGCCTACTTGAAGATGAAGCAGTCAGGAAACTGTCCTCCATTTTAATTCCACCATTTTCTCTCTATGTCCTGTGCCTACACCTGTACTGTCTATAGCAATGGGGCTTTACCATTTAGAAATGCTGGGTAATCAACTGCTTAGGCAATGGCCTCTTCTAGTTTGCAATCTCACCAACAATGAATACAAGTTCCTCTTTCCTTACATCTTCATCAACATTTGATGTTTGTTTTCTTGATGGGATAAGATGACTGGGGTACAATAGTATCTCAGAGTTGTTTCAACCTGCATTTCCCTAGTAAGTAGGAAGGGTGGACATTTTCATGAGTACTTGTTGGCCATTTGTGTTTCTTCCTTTGTGCCATATCTGTTCTGTCTATTTTCTGTTTTTGACATGAAGATCTTGCTTTTATATTTAGTGCTATGAATTTTCCCCTAAGGACTGACTTGACTGTGTCCCATAAGGTTTGGTTCTAAGCGTTCTCACTGTCACTCAATTCTGGGAATTTTGTAATTTCATTTTTTATTTCAGCCATTACACATTTATTGTTTTAAAATGTGCTGTTCAGTTACCAGGAGCTGGTGGGTTCCTGGCACATCTTTTGTTATTAATTTCTAGTGATACAGTATTGTGATCTGATATTATTCAGGGAATTATGTGGATCTTCCTATATATGTGGAGTAAGGCATTATGATCCAGTGTATGATCTATTTTAGAGAAGGTTCCATGGGCTTCTGAGAAGAATGTGTAATCTGTGGGTTTTGTGTAGTGTTCTGTAGATGTCTGTTAGGTCTAAATGTTCTATGGTATTGTTGAGCTCTGTTACTTCCCTGTTAAATTTCTATTTGGATGATCTATCAATTGCTGGTAGTGAAACCATTACAAGTCTCTGACTATGATGGTGTTGGTGGTGTTTAGGTTCTTAATGATAATAAGTCTTGGAGAATTTCTCCTTTGGTCAGTCTGTTTGGAGTTCCATTATCTTCTTGTAACTTGATGGAACTTTCTCTTGAGGGAGTGGGAAAGTTTTCTTCTATAATTTTGTTGAGTACATTCTCCATGCCTTTGGTCTAAATGTTTTCACCTTCTGGTATTCCCATGATCCAAATGTGGGCCATTTAAGGGTATCCCACAGTTCCCTCATGTTCTGTTCACAAACATTTTTGAATTTGCAGAAACTTTTGGACTCACAAACTATTTCTTCTGTTTTCTCTTCCTATTCTGAACTTCTATCTTCTACATGGCTGACTCTATTTTTGACAGCTTCTAGAGTTTTGGGCTTGTGTTTTCTACTGTCTGTTTATGTGTAGTTTCCATCCCTCAGTCGAGTTCCCTTTTCACATCATTTTTTGATTTTCTTAATACTTCTTTGAATTCATCCTTGCATTTATTATGTTTTCATTGAGCTTAACCAGCTGATTCTTGAGGTCCTCTTTTTTCTTCAGTCTCCTACAGATCATTGAACTGTCTTTGGAACCCTTCCTAGTTCTTTTAATTTAGGTCTAATCTAGAGAGGAAAGCATTCATACAATTATTGGACCTTTGTCAATTTCCTACAAGTTCTCCTATTTGCTTGGCCAGGGTAACATAGCTTGTATCTTCATTTTGGGATTCTGATCCTATTGTCTCTTCTAAGTTTTGATTAGAGATGTCTATTGTGGACTGGGAAATCTTGTAAGATTTACTTGAATTTGATTTTTCATGTTATTCCTTTTTTTCTGTGGTCTGCCCGTCACATTGTAGGAATCTTATTTATTACAGGAGAAATCTCCCAGTAATAGAGAAGCCTAGGACAGGGGAACACTAAGTGGTGGGTGGGATGGCAGTTGTTCTCTGGGTCCCTGGTGGTGGGAATACCTAGGACAGGAGAACTCTAGCCTGCTGGTCTGGATTCATGCACACAGGGGCAGTGAATCAGTGACCTGGTTGTGGGAAAGCCTAGGGGTGGGGAATGCCTGTCTGCTGGTCTGGGTCCTCTCATGGAGGGGTGGCCAGTGGGACGGGTCATGCATGATGTTCCTTTTCCTTTCCCATGAATTGAGGCATGGTTAGGCAGATGCCATCTTGACCAGAAGTCTAGGTGGGGAATTTCTTTTGTGTTCCTTTGTTATTTTGTGTGCTTTCTATACCAGGATGGGCCTATATTTTGTAAGATTGAGAAAATGTTCTCCTATAACTTTTTTGAAGTTATTTTCTGTTTTGACAGGAAGATCTCTCTTTTATATGTCCATGAACTGGATAATTTGTCTTTTTAAGGTATCTTAAATTTTCCAAATGTTCTGTCCATATATTTTTATATGTATTTTCTATGTCTTCTTTTCTGATCTGTTTTTCTAGCTTGTCCGCAAGCCTTGAAAGTCTGCCCTCTTCATTATTTATTCTGTTCATGGGGCTTTATTTAGAGACTTTGGATTTTGTTAATTCATTTCTTTATTCTTGTTCTTGTGTTCTTTGTTTTACATTGGGGTTCTTCCATCTTGAGAAATCCCTAGAGAGAATGCAGCAACACTGGCTTTATTTGGGTCTGTGTTAAGTGGCCTGGTAAGCCTTGATACTAGTGGGCCTGGACGTGTCTTTTATTTTCAGGTCTGAATTGGGAACACTGGAAGCTGAGCAGCCTACTCTGTGGGTGAACAATCTCCACAGGGGTGTGGCTGGGTGTCCTGTCCTGTATGATGAGTGCCTGAGAACCTTTTCTCATCTTCTCTATGTAGGGAGCACACTGGCAGGTGGCTTGAGTGTGTGGATATCACTTAATGTGTCTGATACCCAATAAAAACTCCTCATCTGGGCATGCACAGGTTGGGGCTGTGATGGTGGCATGACTGAATGGGCACAGAAGGTTCATAGTCACTACTATTCTGGGAAGCCTACTGAGTGTCTTCCAGTCTACATAAGGGACTAATGTGGGTAATGTGACCAGTTTTAAGTCCCTTATCAGTTTGACACTCATGGAAAGGCTGGGGAGTGAAGTCAGTGCTAAATAGATCTGATCTTCAATCCACAAGTTCTCAGGCCTGTATTTTAACCACATAACTGTTTGAGTGCTTGGGGATGGGTTTCTGCAATATAGCCAGCCTTTAGAGTGCTGGGTAGTGCTCATACACATATGATGGCATGGAAAAATGGTAGCATGAGCAGACAGTGTACATCACTCTTGGCAAACAAAAAGGTGGGCAATAGCAATAGGAGAATGTGCCATACACTGGCAAGGGGATACTGGCTATAATACCCATAAATTGGCCCCCAAAATACACCACCTCCAGGAGGTTTTAATTTCCTAATCTCCATCAGCTGGGAACCTAGCATTCAGAATAACTATGTGTAAGGAGAGCACCGGAAGCAAATCACCACATTCTGCCCCTGGCCCCATAAACCTATAACCACCCATGATGTAAAATGCAATACATTCAGTCCAATTTTAAAAGTCCCCATAGTTTTTGTAAATCCAAATGATGTTCCAACATCTCTGTAACCCATGGTCTTTTAACTGAGCCATAGTACCAAAAAATCACCCCCAAAACCCATAATGGCACAAAATAAACACACTGCAAAAGATGATATTGGGTATAGCAAAGAAAATTTCATCAGATACAAGATTTAAACAGCAAACATCAAACTATGTAGCTTCAAGTCCAACAACTCTTGTCAGTGACAAGTCTCCAAGTCTGATAATTGTAACCAGCAGCAAGTCTCTGGAATTCCAGTTTCACCCTTCCAACTAAGCTACTCACAGTCCTGGAAAATGTCACCTGAAGTTGGCAGCTTTCCTTAGCAGCCATCTCGTGGTCCCTGCTTCTCCACTGGGTCTCCACTGCAACCCACAGTCCATTCTCATGGCTCTATCAGGTCTCCATGCAGGCATCCAGAAAACCTGCTTCACTTCACAATGCCCACGTCTGTTTCCAAACCACAAGACCATGTTGCAAACTCAATGAACCTCTGTTTCCTACATTTCTTATACTCCATAATACCAGGTAGGGTTCCAATTTGTTAATCTGGGGGTGGGGGGGAATAAAGCATACTTTGAAGAACAAGACACTCCTTTAGCATTCAGGACCCTTCAAAAAAAACTTTACATGCTTTCTGTTGAACCATTACAGGTCAGCTGGCCCAATCTCAATGAACGTAATCTCTTATATAATTGCAGATGAAGGGGCAGAAGTTTCAGTCCAAAGATTTCATTTCTGTGCCACACCACTCTGCTCATAGCAGTCCATTTCTATACAAAACAACCTGCATAGATTCTCATGGCAAGGGCATAATGGCAAGGCTCTCACACAAGCTGCTTTTAGCCCAGTGCAAACAAAGCTCCTTTTCACCCTCATAAGCCAAACCTCACAGTCCATAGTTATTACTGCATTCAGGTCTTCCAACGCTGACCAGAATAATCCATCAAGCTGTCCTTAGAGCATTGCAAGGTGTCTCTTAGGCCAAAGTTTCAAATTCTTCCACATTCATCTTGAAAATCAACTCCAAAAGGTCAAAGCCACTCATTCAGGTGTCTAGCAGCAATCTCACTCCTTGGTACCAACATTACTGTTGCAGTCAGGTTCACATTGCTGGCAAAAATCACCTGATGAAGAGTAGGTTTTGGGGCAAAAGGGTCTTATTTTGGCTTAAAGACTCAAGGGGAAGCTCTATGATGGTATGAGCAGAGGGTGGATTACACCCACTGCCCAACGTAAGGTGAACAACAGCAACAGGAGAGTTTGTCAAACACCACAAAGAGAACAGTGGCTGTAATACCCATAAGCACACCCTCAACAATACACTGCCTCCAGGGGCATTAATTCCCAAATATCCATCAGCTGAGAACCTAGCATTCAGAACACCTAGGTTTATGGGGGATACCTGAATCAAACCACCATACAGCCTGTGCCTGCAAAGCCAAAATACCCAGGTTTAACTCTCCAGTACCCACATAAAGCCAGATATATAGTGGTATATGCACCTATAGTTCATTTGCTGTGGCTAGAGGCTCTGAATCACCATTCTCACTCTGTCTCTGTTTGTATTGCTGTCTCTCTCAGATAAATAACAAAAATAAAACATTTTTTAAAGATTGTGCTATCAAATAAAATTATTTATATAATTTGAAAATTTACCAATATGTTATATCTACTCATAAATTTATATAACACAATTTAGAAAATAATAAGAATAGATCTGTGTAAGTATATATTTATGGGTAGAAAGGCTCAATGATGAAATAAATGTTAATGTTATACCAATCAACTTATATACAATGCAACTCTGTTATTTTAATAAATATCATGATGTCATAGGTGTGTACTCAATATGAGGATGTTGAAAAGGGATCTTGCTTTACATATATGTAATGGAACATAGACCCTTGAATTCATTAACATGGATTCTAGCTTGTAGAACAAGAATTTAATGAAATATGAATGCTTCCAGAATTTCCCTTTTAAGACATAAACATTAAGGAGAAGCTGTTACAAGGTTGGGCTGAGCTGTGTACTTGAGAGTAAGACAATTTTTCATCTGATTTAAATTATGGAGTATTTGTAGGTGTCCTTGTTTTCTGAGTACAGTGATCTAAGGGAAAATATAAAGTAAAGACATAGATATAAAATAAAGACATTCATTTGTCATTGTAGACATGAACTCCAAGGCCACCAAACAGTGAGTAATAAATTGTACAGTCTAAAATATTTTATTGTAGTATGCTGATTTTAATAAGACATGAAATATTTTGCTCATTCTCAGCATAATTTAAAAATCATAAGTGATAATCATAAATGAAAAATATCTATTTAGTTATATTCACCATGAAGCGAAAAGTGAAAAAAGAATTAAGAATTGGTGCTATATTATAAATGGTTGGAGCTAGCTTTACATTGCTGGCAGAAAACACCCAACCAAGAATAGCTTATGGGAAGAAAGGGTTTATTTCAGCCTGCAGAAATGAGGGGAAGCTCCATGATGGCAGAGGGAAACAATGGCATGAGCAGAGGCTGGACGTCACTTCCTGACAAACATCAGGTGGACAACAGCAGCAGGAGGGTGTGCCAAGCACTGGGAAAGGAACAGTACACTGCCTCCAGCAGACGCCAATTCCTACGTTGCCACCACTGAGGATGTATCATGCAATACATTCAATCCATCATTAAAACTCCCCATAGTCTTTATTAATCCCAATGATATTCAAACAGCCCCATAGTCCACATCCTTTTAACTGAGCTAGTATAATAATAATAATAATAATAATAATAATAATAATAGCACAGATTAACATTCACACTTCAAAAGTTGGCATTGAGCGTAGCATATAAATACTCAACAATACATTATTAAAAACAAACAGGGCAACCATCAAATTCTATAGCTCCAAATGTGACAATTCTCATCAACAAGTCTTACGGTTCAATAAATCTAACTAGTGACAAGTCTCAGGAGTTCCAATTCTACCACTTAAACTAAGCTACTCACAGACCCCAAAACTTCATCTGGTGCCAGAAGTTCTCCTTGGCAGCCACCTCATTGGACTGACAACTCCATTGGGTCTTCGCTGCAATGAATGTTTTACCCTCATGGCTCCACTGGGCCTCAACCCATGTAAACCAACAAGCCTGCTTCAAACTGCCCATGGGTATCTCCCAAAAAAAAAATGTTATAAATTCTATGACTCTTTACTGCATTTGTTAAATTCTATACTACCGTGTGGGCTACCAACTTGTTAATCCAGGAATGAATAGAGCAGACTTTGTAGAACAGGACACTCCTTCAGCATTCAGACCCCTTCAAAGGATTCTGTGTTCTTTTTTCCGTCATTTTATTGACAGCCTCCATACTTACAGAAAATAAACTGATAATTCCCTCCCCTCCTCACTTTCCCCTTCACAGTTCTACACTCCATAATATCCCCCATCTCTCTTTTATTTTGATGACATCATCTTTTCCTCCTATTGTGAAGGACTTGTGAAGATACTGCTAGGCATTGTGAGGTCATGGATATTAAGGCCCCCACCAATGCTATCTTATGTGAGGGAGGTTTTATTTACTTATTTATTTTTTGGATTAAAGACGAGGGGAAGATTCATGATGGCAGAGGAAACCAATGGTATGAGCAAAAGGTTGACATCAACTCCTGACCAACATCAGGTGGACAACAGGAGCAGGGGACTATGCCAAATACTGCAAAGGGAAGGTGGCTATAATACCCATAAGCCCACCCCACTGCTTCCAGGAGGCTTCAATTCAGAATTTTCTACCTGCTAAGGGCATAGCATTCGGAACACATAAGCTTATGGGGGAAACATGAGGCAATCCACCACATTAATCAACGTTCTAGATAAAAGGAAAGCACATTTTGTAAGTTTCTCAAGGAAATCTGTTTAAGATGACCTGTGTATAGAAGAAAGCTGACTTGATGATATTTACCTTTGTTGCAGTCCAGTTCGCATTGCTGGTAGAAATCACCCAACCAAGAGAAGTTTCTGGGGAAAAGAGGTTTATTTTGGCTTACAGATTTGAGGGGAAGCTCCATGATGGCAGGGGAAAACTATGGCATGAGCAGAGAGTGGATGCCATCCCCTTGCCAACATAAGATGAACAACAGCAACAGGAAAGTGTGCCAAACACTGGCATGGGGAATCTGGCTATAATACCCATAAGCCCAGGTCCAACAATACACTGCCTCCAGAAGCATTAATTACCAAATCTCCATCAGC
This sequence comes from Jaculus jaculus, assembly GCF_020740685.1. NCBI lineage: Eukaryota > Metazoa > Chordata > Mammalia > Rodentia > Dipodidae > Jaculus > Jaculus jaculus. Next base: position 22,675,503 of record NC_059113.1, read on the forward strand.
TGGGAACCTAACATTCAGAATACCTAAGTTTATGGGGGACACCTGAATCAAACCACCACATTCTGCTCCTGGCTCCCATAAACTGATATCCATACATGATGTAAAATACATTGCATTCAGTCCAACTTTAAAAATCCCCATAATTTTTATCAATCCCAATGATGTTCAAACATCTCCATAGTCCAAGATCTTTTAACTCAGCCATAATAACACCGCCCCCCGCAAGAAAAAAAACCATAATGGCACAGAATAAACATTCATATTGCAAAAGATGACACTGGGCATAGCAAAGAAGTATTCAACCAATACAAGATTTGAAACAACCAGGGAAAACATCAAACTCTGTAGCTTGAAGTCCAACAACTCTAGCCAGTGACAAATCTCCAAGTCCAATAATTCTAACCAGCAACAAGTCTCTGAAGCCCCAATTCCACCCCTGCAGCTAGGCTACTCACAGTCCTGGAAAACTTCATCAAGGCCCGCAGCTCTCCCTAGCAACTATCTCATGGTCCCGGCATCTCCACTGGGTCTCCACTGCAATCCATGGCTCAGCTTCATGGCCCCATGGGGTCTCCATGCAGGTGCCCAGCAAACCTGCTTCACACTGCCCATAGCCATTTCCAAAACACAAGATCATGTTGCAACTCAATGACCCTCTCTTTTCTGCGTTTCTTATACTCCATAATACCAGGTAGAGTGCCAATTTGTTAATCCAGAGGGGAATAAAGCAGACTTTGAAAAGGACACTCCTTGAGCACTCAGGCTCCTTCAAAAGAGTCTTACTGTTGCCCCAGTGCAGGTCAGATGACCCAATCTCAAAGTTTGTAATCTCTCAAACAATTTGCAGGTGAACGGGCAGAAATTTAGGTCCAAAGATTTCATTTTTTCTGTGCCATCTCCCTCTGCTCACACCAGTTCATTTCTGTGCAAAGCAACCCTACACAGCTTCTCAGGACATGGGCATAACAGCATGTTTCTCACACAAGCTGCTAGCCCAGTCCAGGCAAAGCTCTCTCTCACTCTCATAAGCCAAACCTCACAGTCCATAGTTCTTACTGCGTTCAGGTCTTTCAACTCTGACCAGAATAGTCCACCAAGCTGTACTTACAGCACTGCAAGGTGTTTCTTAGGCCAAGGTTTCAAATCCTCTCACATTCCTCTTGAAAATAAGCTCCAAAAGGCCAAAGCCACACAGCCAGATGTCTAGCAGCAATTGGCACCACTCCTTGGTACCACTTTGCTGTTGCACTCTAGTTTGCATTGCTGGTACAAATCAGCCAAGAGCAGCTTCTGGATAAAAGAGGTTTATTTTGGCTTACAGGCTTAAGGGGAAGCTCCATGATGGCAGCAGAAAATGACGGCACGAGCAGAGGGTGGAGGTCACTCCCTGGCCAACATAAGGTGGACTATAGTGTGCCAAACACTGGCAAGGGGAAACTGGCTATAACACCCATCAGCCCGCCCCCAACAATACACTGCCTCTAAGAAGCATTAATTCCCAAATCGCTATCAGCTTGGATCCTAACATTCAGAACACCTACATTTATGGGGAACACCTGAATCAAACCACCACATCCTTGCACTTCAGCAAAGCCATAGCTGAAACCACAGAGGTAATGGGGAGACAAGTAAGAATGCTGTTTCCATGATAAATCTAACAATAAGCAGTAGGGAGAAAGACCCTGAGGGTAGTCAACACTTATCAAAGCAGAGATCCAGAGGTGCCTAAGAGCTCATCAGTGAAGCAGACATAAAACTCACTCACCACAGCTCAAGGAATTTTGTGAAAGGGGGAGCAGGAAGATTTTAAGAGCCACAGATTGAGTCCTCATGCCCAGAGGCATTCCTCCCCTACCCCCCCCAAAAAAAAAACTGACTGCTACTCTCACAATGCATACCCCACAACCCCATGGGGAATACCTGTGACCCTACTGAGGAGGATCCCCAGCAGAATGGGGGCAGGGATGAGGGAAAAGAGGGTACCAATTCATGAACTACCCATGAAAAATATGTTGTTAATCATAATACAAAGAAAAAACCATACAATCTGGTATAAATAATGATAATTTGATCTCTTCCTTTCCAATTTGTATCTCCCCACTTCCAGGCTGACCTGGAATTTACTATATAATCTCAGGGTTGCCTCAAAATCAAGGTGATCCTCCGACCTCTGACTCCCAAGTGCTGGGATTAAAGGCATGGGCCATCACACCTGGCTTCAATTTGTATCCCTTTTATGTGTGTCTCTTGCCTTATTGCTATCGCTAAGATTTCCAGTACTATATTAAATAATAGTGGGGACAGTGGGAAAAAAAGGAAATGAAATATCTGTGGGAGCATGTAATGGGAAGGAAATGAAATAAAACAAATATTACATATACTTAATATATTTCATATTATACACATACAAGCTCTTTGTCAACTAAAAAAGGAGTAATCTTATTATTAATAACAAATCTACCACTAAGCTACATGCTCAGCCTGTATACTGTTTTCTTTAATATTTGAAAGAGGGGCTTTCCTCATGTTTCCATATCTAATTTCTTCATTATAGTATGTCTGTTTATTATTCTTGCCACCCTACAAGAGAATTCAACATAGACTGGAACTTTCATGGATGTCACCTAAAGATTTCAATATGCTAACATATATTTGTAATGATCAAATACACTTAAATCATCTCAAGATCTATAATTCATCACTCTTCTCTACAAATGAAAACCCTAACTTACAGTTTTATCTGTAGCCTACAACAATATGTTGAATATCTTCATACTACATGCACTTATAGAAGCTAATTGGCAACATGCATGTTAGCATGCAGAAAAAAGGATGTCTTTTCTGAACATGCAATAAAAATTTCACATGCAAAATGTAGAAGTGATTTTGAACTACTATCCTTTAATTAGCAATAATGAAAATCAATGTCATAGATGAAAAATGATTCATCACAAGATACTGATCCTGGATACTGAATAATAAGGAAGTAGATTATATTCTAGAAAAAACATATGAGGATTATTTTCTTCAGTGTCATTGAGTAACTGACCAGATGATATTAGATTCATCATAATTTTGGAGTATAAGGATTTTGAATGATTGTTTCTTCAGGTAATAGTAAACACATGAAGAGCTATGGGATTTTTGCATGCGTGACTAGTATGGAGCTCTGGATGAATGTCATAGACCATGATCTTTTCTGACTGCAAGTGACACTGCTTTATGTCAGAAACCATGGGAACATAATATCCCAGCATTCCATGTTTCTATATAAGCTCAGGGTGGCATGGACCCCCTATTTCCAATTACCTTCACATATTACTCTGCATTCTGTGCTGAAATCACCTTACATGATTTCAAATTATGTTCATGCAAACAGCTGGTTTATACATGATGGGTAACAAAACTATACAAGCAAATCCCTAAGTCATGTTTCCCATATACATGATGACATCATGGCCCCTGGGGCAGAAAATGATCTTCACAGCATATTTTTAGCTAACGGGATGTGGACCTCAGATGCAGAGCCCCAGGGCAGTATGACGCATATTCCTCTAGAGACGATGATGCAAGCACAACAGCACTTGAGGGAGATCAATGGATTCTTCAGTCAACCACAGTAATAAAAACAGACACATATGCACACAAGGACGTGTGATACATATTCATCTGCATGTCGCTCTGTGTTCCACCTCTGTACATGTTGTTAGCTTGGAAAATATTGAAAAGATGCTCACTTTGATTTTTGTCTTCTTGCTCCTGAAACTTCCTGTCATCTTGTGAAATTTAAAGGACAACAGCTGCCTGTGGGAAAGAAAACACCATAGAGTTTATGGTGAAGATACACAAACTGAATGTGTTTTCTTACTTTATGTGAAACCCTTGCAGGGAGATTACTAGCTCTACATTCCTGAGACACAGTAAGTGCTTTTCCATGTTGTTATTATTGCTTCATTATTATCATGGATAAAGCCTGAGAGGCTGTGGGTGGTTGACAAACATGCTGCAGGTTCTGGTTCATGATATGACAATGATCACTTCATCTACTTTACCATCAGTGGTATAATCATTTCTTTCTGATGCTTGAACAAAAGTTGGTTGCACACATATTCCACAGTTTCTTCAGCTAATCTTGTGGGGATGAACATCTAGTAAGGTTCCATTTTATGACTTTTGTGAATGTGATACTAGGTATATAGTTGCTCAAGCTTTTCTGAAATAAGTTGGCATCGATTTTTTGGAAGTGATATTGCTGGGTCATATAATGGCCCTAATTTTAGACTTAGAAGATCATTCTCCATTCTGATGCCCAGAAAAGCTTATATCCCCACCAAAAAGTGTAAGTATTCCAATTTCCCTGCAATCAGAACAGCATAGTTGTCCGGTTAAGATGGCGGTGTAGGTACCACACCAAAGCAACCGGGGAGGGAGGGGAGACCAAAAAAACTCAGCAAAATACACACTTTTACTAAAAAGTGAGGTGTATAGGAAATTGAAGCAGCAGCAGAGAAGTAGGAGAGATCCAGAGCATCCAGAGCCCGCGCGCAGGCAGGCAAAAGCGGCTCCGGCAGCTCCGCCATGGCAGCGGCGGCACACTAGAAAGCCGCCAAGCTCGGCTCCAGCCGCAAGAAAATCCAGGTGCGGGAGCTTCCCCTCACACCGCACTCTCCGCAACTCGGGAAACGTGAGGGGAGAGCGGCAGTGAGCAATGGAGGAGCAGACTGCAAGGTTGAAGAACACATGGAGCAGCGAGAAAACCGGAGAAGCTGCGGCTCCCTCCCCTCCCCCTCCACCTGAGCCCAGCTCCGGCAAACAGAGCAGCGGTCCCGTACCCAACCACGCCAACCTAAGCTGACAGCAGGACCCAAGCAGGAGCAGAGTTCGGCAGCAACATCAGCGGCTCCGGCACCGGTAACAGTGGCCCCAACAGTAGCAGACGGGGGGGGGGGGCCAACAACAGCCGACCCAGCAGCAGAAGCTTCAGCTGCTGACAGACCCAGTGGGGGAGCTGATCTGCAGGGCCACAGTTGCCAGGCTTGGCTTGCCCTGTAGGAACAGCCAGTGCCCGGCTCCAGAAATCACAACAGCAGCCCGACGACCCAGGCAGCAACTTGACTGAGACCAAACTCATCCAAGGTAACTGGGTTTGCACCAGGGAAGGGTCTCATTTGCTCACAAGCTGACTTGGATCCCTCAACAGACCAGAAATCTTAACCTCTATGTTGATAGAGGATCTGGTTGTTATAATAACTACTCTGGCATACATACTTGGGGCTGTTTTTGACTGAATGGGTACAGTGTTTAGTTAACTTTTAGAATCTACCTGTATTTTATTCCGCTCAGCCTACTTGAATACCCCCATAGCAGGGAAACTCAACCCCTAGGAACACCTTTGTAGAACAGCATAGTGCATTACTCATGACTGTGGACAAGATATCAATGTAGTTTCTTCTAAAATTTCCTGATTTCTATGTATTTTTTTGATTTATCATATGCTAATTGGTCATTTGTTCCTCTTTAGGTAAATCTCTTTTAGCATGTTTTCCTATATATTGATTGGGTTCTGTGATTTTAGTATTCAATTTTGCATTCTTTATGTCCTTGATACTAATTAGCAGTCAGATTTATAGCTCCAATATGTTCTTGCATTATGCAGGCTAAGTGTTTGATCTATTCATTGTTCCTTCTGCTATGCAGAAGCTTGTAGGCTTAATGAATTCTCATTAATCACATCATGCAATCATTTCCTGAGCTATTGAAACCTGTACACAGAGCTCTCGGCAACTGCATTCCCTTTGCTACCTTCTATTAACACAATTGGTAATACATCAGGTGCATAATGCTTTTCATACTTGATTTCATAGAAGGGGAGAAATAGTGATAATGATGTATTCTTCAATATATAAATTTATAAAGTCCCAAGTACAATTTGTGTAAGAAATTATCTTGCATTCAATACATGGTTTTGTCACCTCTGTCAAAACTGGTTATGGTCGAGCTGGAGAGATGGCTTAGCAGTTAAGCACTTGCCTGTGAAGCCTAAGGACCCCGGTTCGAGGCTCGATTCCCCAGGTCCCACGTTAGCCAGATGCACAAGGGGGCGCACGCATCTGGAGTTCGTTTGCAGAGGCTGGAAGCCCTGGCGCGCCCATTCTCTCTCTCTCCCTCTATCTGTCTTTCTCTCTATGTCTGTCGTTCTCAAATAAATAAATAAATAATTTAAAAAAAAAACTGGTTATGGTACCATGATGTCATTTATAATTCTCCATTCAATCTCAATGATGAATTAATCTTGGGAAGTACCATTCACATTTTTTATGTATGGCTTTTTGTGTACTTGGAATAATTTGTTGTGAAAACACTAATATTGTGTTCCTTACAAAATCTACTATAAAATTAATTAATTTCTTTGCTTATAAAAGATACAATTTTTCATATCTATTTCTGTTGAAAATGAAATGCCTTTAAGGTTTTGATTAATTTTTTTTCTTCATCAAGAAAGGTAGGGATCTAAATTTGTTCTTCCACATGTGGCCATCCAGAATTGTCAACAGAACTTGGTGAGGGGCTATGTTTAATACAGAATATGTTTAGGAGTCTTGGTAAAGTCAGGTACCTGTAACTGTGTGGGTCTTCTACACAGAGTTACTATTTCTCGTGCCATTGCCATTCTCTTTTTGGTACTATTGTTCTGTAGTGTTACATGAAATCACATTTTTGGATCTTTCCAAAATGTTTCAGATTGATAGAATTATTTACTTATTTGTGATTTTTTTTTTGCAGTGTCTAAGACTACATTGTTTTTGTGAATGATAGTGTTGAAATTTTGAGAAAGACCAAATAATTAGAGAAAACCACTAAAATATAGGAATGGGTAAGATCTTTCTAAATAGGATGATAGCCACATAGGAAATAAGGCCAGTTACTTACAAATGGACCTCATGAAACCCAAGATTTTATACAGCATTTCCCTTGTTACTATGCAAGACTTGTGTAGGAAGTATCAGCCACTTTGAGATCATGAATACCATGGGCACTTTTTGTCTGGAAGATTGTATTACACAGCACACTCCCGTTCCTGGGCTGTTACATTCTTACTGCCACCTCTTCTGCAGTGCTCCCTGAACCTTGCAGGGCATAGTCAAGATGACTCCCTTAGTGCTGCACTGTAATTCCATTATGATACTTTAGTGAGTTGTAAGTCCTCTAAGTGGTCACCACCATCTTACAACAGAAGTTTCTCTAACAAAACGTGAGGGCAGTATTAATACATTGACATGAGTACAAGTGCTTAGAGGGCAGTTTAGTGAGCATCATATATCCACGAAGATTGTCAACAGGAGTAGCTGCCCCCTGCCCCAAGGCCTTGTGACCTCCCCTAGCCAAATGCTTTTGAATAGGTTTCCAGCTTCAGCCATTAATTCCCTCCTATGGAGTGGTCCTCAAGTCCAATCAAAGAGCCTTGTTTTTCCCATAGCAAGCATGTCACAAATAAATCAGTTGGTATTTTAGCCTGGTTGTACAGTTGTAGAGATGACAGGATCCACTGTTGATATTTGTCATCCAACAGGCTGGATAATTCTTTTCAGCATTCTGGCAGCTAGTTAACAGAAGAAGACTTCTAGTTCAGCTCCAGCTTGCTTTCTCAGGAACCTTCAGATTAAACATCTACAACAATAGGGTATTATCATCTAGTCACAGTGATCAAGCAACTGCTTAGTCAATAGCCTGCATTGTTTGGGGGGTACCAGGAGCTCCCAGACCAAGAATGTTCTTGCTCTAAAATGTTCTTGTAACCATACATGACTTTTGGGCATGGTTTTCCATTGCCACTAGGTAATTCTGCCCAAATTCTGTACTTTTTACACATATAAGACTTTGCATTCAAAGAAGAGTTATCCATATTGCTTAGTCAAAAACATCTATGATTTGGGGCCAGAATGATAGCTTGCAATGCCTGATGGCCAAGATTTGATTCATCAGTACTCAAATAAAATCAGATATACAAAGTTTTCTTGCATCTGAAGTTTGTTTGCCATTGAAAATTGCTCTGGTGAGCCTATTCTCTCTCTCTCTCTCTCTCTCTCTCTCTCTCTCTCTCTCTCTCTCTCTCTCTCTCTCTATTTCTCTCTCAAATAAGTAAAAAATTTTTTTCAAAAGATAAAATCTTAAATTTTTTTAACAAACCTTCGCTCATCCATCCCCTTTCCTGAACTCACTTAGTCCTTTCTGCTCACATTTTTTTTTTGTACCCTTTCTTAAATATTTACAAAATCCTTTCCTTAAGTCTTCCCTTCTTGTTCCTTGCTATCTTCTTGGACTCTACTGACTTTTATTCTAACTCATATGCAAATGTGAAGAATTGAAGCTAGTACAGATGACTGGGCGTCTGCGTGAGAATGAAAATACTTAGTAGCAGAGGCCAGTAAGTTGAAAAGGAGACATAAAGGGTGGAGAAAGGAAGGGAGGAGGATACTTAATAGGTTGATATTGTATATATGTAAATACAATGATTGTAATGGGGAGGTAATATGATGGAGAATGGAATTTCAAACGGGAAAGTGTGGGGGTGGGGAGGGAGGGAATTACCATGGGATATATTTTATAATCATGGAAAATGTTAATAAAAATTAAAAAATAAAATAAAATAAAATACGTAAAAAAAAAAAAGAATTGAAGCTAGGATCCCCACATGAGAGAGAAAATTCATCGTTAAACTCTTTAATCTGGGTTGCCTCACCTAGTATATTTCCTACATCTAGCCATTTCAATGCTACTGTTATAATTTCAATTTTCATTGCATTTCAATAAATCTACACTATATAAAGGTAAGTGCTCTAATTTTTAATTTGTCAGATCTAGGACATCTAGGTGGGTTCTACTTCCTATCCATTGTGAATAGAGCAGTCACAAACAGGTGAACAATGATCTTTACAGTAATTTATAGAGCTTTTAGGCTATTTTCCATGTATAGCTGTATAGATGTATAGCTGCCCTGTATGATAACTTCCACACTGATTTCCATGATGGCTGTACCAGTATACATTCCTACAAACAATGTATACATGTTCCTCATTACTCACAACCTTTTCAGCATTTCTTATCATTTGATTTCTCCATGGTAACTATTCTGACAGCAGTGAAATGGAATATCAGAGTTGTATTAATTTGCATCTTTCTGAGGGCTAAGCATGAAAAACCTTTTTTTCATATTTATTGAACATTTGTAGTTCTTTTCTAGAGAACTCTTTATCTAATTCTATAGCCATTTTTTAATGTTTATTTCTGATTTTTAAAATTTATTTATTAGAAACAGAGAGAAGGAGAAAGAGAGAGAGAGGCAGAGAGAGAGAATGGGCATGGCAGGCATCTAGCCAGTGCAAACAAACTCCAGATGCATGCACCACCATGTGCATCTGGTTTACATGGGACCTGGAGAATTGAACCTTAGTCCTTAGGCTTAACAGGCAAGAATCTTAACCACTAAGCCATCTCCCCTGCCCTATAGCCAATATTTGACAGAGTTGTTTAATTTTTTATTAATTAGCTTTTTCTGTAATTCTTAGTATATCCTAGATACATATTCTCTGTCAGATTTATAGCAGGTGAATAATTTTTCCTAGTTTATAGGATGTGTCTTTGCTCACTTCATTGTATTCTTTGCTGTACTAAACATTATCAAATTCATGAGGTCCCAATGGTTGATTAGTGGTCTTACTTCCTGAATGACTGGTGTGTTCCACTCACAAAGTTCTACCTTATGCATACATCTTTTCTGGAGAGCTGCCTTAATAATCATGTGTTTCTGCTTTTTTCATGGAATGTTCTTATTCTCCTTCAGTTATAATAGATAGCTTTGTTATATATATATATATATATATATATTGCTTTGTTATAGTATATATATATATATACTGTCTCAGCAGTTGTCTTTCAGAACATAGCATACATCATTCCCAACCTTTCTATATTTTAAAGATCATATTGAAAAATCTGCAGTTATCCCTATAACCTGGCCTTTATACTGACTAGGTGTTTCTTACTGCTTTAAATACATTGTCTTTGGTCTGTGTGTTTAGTATTCTAATTACAATATCTTTAGGAGAGATTCTTTTCTAGTATTTCCTGTTTGGTGTACATCCTATATCTGTATTGGCAACACTTTACTAATTTTTGGGAAATTGTCTTCTATGATTTGTTTGAAAATGCTTACTATGTATCTAGGTTGAAATTGTTGTTCTTCTTTTACGCTCTGAGTTCTTAATTATGATCTCTTTATGGGGTTCCAGATATAGTGCAATCCCCACTTGTACATCTTATTAGTTTGTCATTCTTTTTTGCTAAAATATCTAGATGTGTCATCCTGTTTTCCAGTCACATGTTCTGTTTTATTCTGGATCCATTATATTGGTGAGACTTTCTAAATGCTGTGGTTGTTCTTGTTTAACTTGCTGTACTTTTCATTTCTAGTTTTTCACATTCCACTGAAAAATAGCTGAAGTCTGATCTTTGTTGACTGTGTGAGTGCTTAAAGATCATAACTCCTTCTTCCTTTCTATGTTGTATCACTTGAGTTAATAGTTATTGTTTACATGTCTTGAGAATGAAAGTTCCACCATGAGAAGATGGCAAGATCATTTTGGCTTCTAAGGGCCTGCTTATTACTGTAGGGATGACATACATCCACTTCAATAAATCACATATGGATTCTTATACTTTCAAAAATCACAACAATAAAGAATTCACCTCCTTGAATTATAAAAAGTTTCATTAGTACTCAATTACCTCATGATTTCTCACTCCCAATTCAGGGGAATAGATTCAGCATATGAACTTAGGGATCAAATGTAATTTTAGTAAAATGCGTCCCTTTTGGATTTGAAGAAAATCATGTTTAGGGATTCATTGCTAATGATTACCGTACTCTGTTGGAAGTTTGCCACCTGAAAAATATGAACTTGGATTGGCATTGGAGTATGCAATTGATGAAATCAACAAGAACCCCAGTCTTTTACCTAACATGTCTCTAGGATTTTACTTATTTAGAGAACTATGTAATTTAAAAACTCTTCATGATCATCTACTAACAGCCGCAATAATCAAATACCTTTGGTTTCCTAACTATAGATATGGCATGTCTTTATGTCATGCAGCAATTTCAGGACAAAAATGGGCAACATCTGCAAGAGGGGTCCGTTAATCCAAACTGAACATGGTACACAGGTGAGATTATTCAGAAGGGCAGTGTGGGAACATTTTTTTATGCTGGCCTTCTCAAGAACATAGGAAAAAAAGAAAGGAGAACAGTGAGTTTATGTATGTGTTCATCTGTGTACCTCAAAGCATTAATCAGAAATACTATGGCATCTCTCAACATGGTTCAGATGTTAAATTGTGTCTCATATCAGTCCTGTTCTCATAATTCTTCATTTGTTTTGTCTCCTCTAGCTTATCTATGGACCATTTGAACCTATGTTGAGTGATCATGACAAGTTTCCTTATATATATCAGATGGCCACCAAGGATACTTCCCTAACCCTTGCCATGGTCTCTTTGATGGTTCATTATACACACCTAGGGCTCATGACTACCCCTGTTTTAAGTTTTCAGTATCAGAGATGTATTCCCTCCCATTTTCGGGCCTCCAGTCCAATTAGAGGGCAGTTTATTTCCACCATGACAAGTGTGCCACTATTGTACTATTGTATTGTACAGCCAGGCCAAATATAAGGCTTGCAGTGTCCACTGTTGAGTATCTTCACTGGTGATTTCTCTTTCTCCCATTGAACTGCATGCAGAATGGCTTCTTCCAGCTTTCTGTCAGCTGGTCTCCATGTAGGAGGTTATCAGCTCAGATACAGCAGGATTTCTCAGTGCTGGGATAGTGGACTGATGATATTTGGGACCTTCAACTACAGCTCTTGTATCAGCCAGCAGCCCAGAGTCACTGACTCACTTGCAACCACCACAACCTGTGCATCGGTGGATAAAACACCATCCCACTCCAAGCAGGTTCAAACCCCAAGCAAAAAACTCACTATCACCCTACAAGGGCAAATATTTGCTTCCTCCTTGAAAGTAAATAAAATAAAATTTCTACCCAAGAGGTAGATAGACCACAATGCCAACAGAGAGAGAGAGAGAGAGAGAGAGATCTCCACCAAGATTACCTAGTCCTCCTAATGAAAACATAGAGGAGACAATGGAAATAGAACCCCAAAATAAAAACACAATAAGCTATGTGAACATGACCAAGCAGATTGATGAATTGGAAGCAAGTCAGCAATCACATAAAAGAAATACACACAGCTTTTGTCATTAGGGTTAACTCAATGAAGGAAATCCATTTGAGAGACCACAAAAGAGAGATAAATGAAATGAAAGTGAGGCATCAAATAGAGGATCTCAACAACCAGCTGATTAAGCTTAATGAAGACAAATGCAAGAATGAATTCCAAGAAGCATCAAGAAAATCAAACCTCAACCTGAAATTGGACCTCAACAAAGACATGGACATGATGCAAAAAAATAAATAAATAAACTGAAAAATAAAATCCAAGTCTCTCTAGAAGTCCTCAATCACAGAGTCAATCATGTGTAGGATATAACCTCTGAGCTGGAAGACAAGACACATAACCAGAGAACAGAGAATGCTTCCCAAATTTCTATGAATCTAGCATCATACCAATATCAAAACCAAATAGATATACAACAAGAAAACTATTGACTTATATTCCTGATGAACTTAGATGCAAAGATCCTGAACAAAATCCTCACAAACTGATTCAACAACACATCAAAAGCATTATCCACCATGATCAAGCAGGGATGATTCTACATAAGAAAATCAATTAACATAATACACCACATAAATAACTTAAACAACCACATAATCAAGAAAAACAATGAGGAGGCCATGAGAAGACAGAAAGACTTCCCATGCTCCTAGACAGGTAGAATTAATATTGTGAGAATGTCAATTCTCACCACAGGTATCTATCCTATCCCTCTCTGTGCCCTGCCCAAATAAATAAATAAAAGTTTTTAAAAAGTGAGTCTATGCTGAACAACTTTGTTGGATATCCTATCTGTTCCACTCTTCACTGCAGAGATATTTGCTCAACCATGTTTATAGCCATTCAATTCACAATATCAAAGAATTGGAATCAACCCAGATGTCCATTGTTTGATGAATGGATAATGAAGATGTGGTACACATACACAGTGGAATTATACTCAGCAATAAGGAAAAATGACATAATGAAACTTTTAGGAAAATGGACTGGCTTGGAACATATCATAGTAAGTGAACTCATACATGCACAGAAAGACAAAAAGCACATGTTCTCTCTTATCTCTGCTTCCTAAACTAGAACAGTTTGAGTTGCAGGCATACCTGGCAGATGACTCAAGGGACAGATATGAGGGATAGAAAGATTTTGTGGGGGAGAACTGAAGGGGGAGAGGTGACACACAAATCCAAACTGAATTGGTACCATAGAAACCTTCCTCCTGGATAGCAGACAAAAAGATATAACCCTCAATAGAAGCATGGAGTGATTGGTAAAAAGGGCTCTGGAGAGGATGGTATCAAGTCTTAGCCTAAAACATTTGGCTCCGGCTTGTAACTCTAAATACCAGAAATTGGTTACAATCCATATTGAGCTGTTGATCAGGGAGACATTCAAGGTCCCCAAAACTAGGAAGTCTGCTGTCAATGCACTTGATTACACAGCTGAAGTGAAAGGTAAGACCCTATTGCTGAAGAAATGCTGCCAATGCAGAACATCAGCAGATCTGGCTGAATCTGGAAGGAACCAGTTCCCAGATGGTTAGTCCATATTGTGCTGGAAAGTGCTACATGAGCTTCTGGGGGAAAGTGGCCAACAATGTTGTGAGCAAGCAGGGGACACTACTATATGCAAGCAACCTGTCTGACAAGATGTGCACACCTGTGCAATAGTGGCACTCAGCCTAGGTGGGTAACCAACGGCTCTCTCTGATTGGCTGTGAAATCTGCTCAGTGGAAAGCAACCCATAAATGGAACTGGAAACCAAGTCAGAATCCTTTGGAGACCAAGATTATGGACTCCAATGAGAAGCTCCCACTAGTCTTTCTCCAAAAGTGAATCTAGGGCTGAAGAGATCACTTAGTGGTTAAGGCATTTGCCTGAAAAGTCAAAGGATCCCAGTTTGACTCTCCAGGACCCACATAAGCCAGATGCACAAGGGGTGCATGCATCCAGAGTTCGTTTGCAGTGGCTAGAGACCCTGGCATGTCCATTCTCCCTCTCTCCCTCTCTGTGCCTCTTTCTCTTTCTCTCTCTCTCTCAAATAAATAAATAAAAATGAAGTTTTAAAAAATGAGTCTAGGGCTGGAGAAATGGCTTAGCGGTTAAGCGCTTGCCTGTGAAGCCTAAGGACCCCGGTTCGAGGCTCGGTTCCCCAGGTCCCACGTTAGCCAGATGCACAAGGGGGCGCACGTGTCTGGAGTTCATTTGCAGAGGCTGGAAGCCCTGGCGCGCCCATTCTCTCTCTCTCTCCCTCTATCTGTCGTTCTCTCTGTGTCTGTTGCTCTCAAATAAATAAATAAATAAATAAAATTTAAAAAAAAAAATGAGTCTACACCCAACAAAATCTGTCTGAATTAACAATACTTAGCCTTGTTATAGTGTTCTGATCTCACTCTCCATTGGAGAATATGCTTGTCTTTTCCAGAAAGCAGCAAAAACCAAGCACAACCAAAATCAACCAATAAGACAAGAATAGCTGACTCCCTGGCAAGAGATGAACCAGCCCTGGCACAGCAGCAAGGGCCCAAGTGAAACCACAGAGGATCTGGCAAGATGAGCAAGAGTGCCGCTTCCAGAGCGAGCCTGACAGCCAGGGGCCGGGGTGATGGAGACAGACTCTGAGGATACTCAAAATGCATCAAAGCAGAAATCCAGAAGCTGCTGAGAGCTCAACACTAACATAGACTTAAACACACTCACCAAGACTCAAGGGAATTTTGCGGAAGAGGGAGAGGAAAGAACAGAAGAGCCACAGGGTGTGGGGGAATATCCAGAGACATTACCCTCCCCCCACAGTGACTGACTGCCGCTCTCACAACTCATAACCCACAACTCCATGTGAATACCAGTAATTCCACTAAATAGGGCCCTCAGTGGAGTTGGGGAAGGGAGGAGGGAAATGATGGTAAGTTTCTACTTAATAAAAGGAGAAAAATAAAGTGTTGGAAAGTTAAAAAAAAAAATGGAGACAGGGAATCCCTGGAGCTCACTAAGTAGTGAACCTGAATCAACAACCTCTATGTTCAGTGGGAGACTCTGTCTCAAGGAATGAGGTAAAGAACACTGGCGGAAGACACATGACTTCAACCTCTGGCCTGCATACACATGTGCATGCACCCTCAAATGAATGTTTCACATACATACAAGCATACATAGACACAAAAATTACAAATTTTTGATGAATTCGCTGGCCCTTGGGGAGAAGAATTCCAAAATCAGAAGGTTAAAATATAATTTCATTAATGAATCTATCGGCTTACTTCCACATCTTGGCTTCTTTGAGCAGCAATGATGTCCAGCCAGAGTCCTCTATTGCTCTGATGGCCTAAGGTGTCAGAGTACATGTTCTTAGAAAACTCTTTTTTTTCCTCCAATATAGAGCTCAGAAATGACACACACACACACACACAAAAAAAAAAAATGTCCACAAAGAATAAATACAAGTACCTGTGACAGTGGGAAATTTTTCCAGCATAAATTTGAGCATGATTATGTCCAGTCCTTACTACTATCTTTACCTGTGCTCAGGCCTTATTTTATTTATTACATTTTTAATGTGGGGGGATATGCGCATATGTGCAAGCATGTCCAATAGAGGCCAGAGAAGAATTTCAGTGTCCTCCTCTATCACTCTTCTGCTTTATTTCCCTAAGGCAGCTTCTTTGAACCTGGGACTTGCCATTTTGGTTAGATTGAATATACCTTCGTATGCCAGAAATCCTCCTGTCTCTGCCCCCTTTAGCTCTGGGGTTGTAGGCACATGTGACTACTTCAAGCTTTTTACATGGACGCTGGGGATCAAATTTAGGCCTTCATGCTTGTGCAGCAAGTGGTCTTATCCACTGAGTAAGCCCCCAGACCCTCCTCCTCCTCCTCCTCCTCCTCCTCCTCCTTCTTCTTTTGGTTTTTCAAGGTGGGATCTTGCTGCTCTAGCCCATGATGACCTGGAATTCACTATGTAGTCTCAGTCTAGCCTCTAGTTCACAGCAATCTTTCTACCTCTACCTCCCAATTGCTGGGATTAAAGGTGTGTACCATCACACCCAGCTCTCATCCTTCTCTTTTATTTTATTGGTATTGAGAATATTTGATGTCACTTTGTAGGTGTGCCAGAATGGCTGATAAAATACCAAATTTTGGGCTGGAGAGATGGCTTAGCGGTTAAGCACTTGCCTGTGAAGCCTAAGGACCCCGATTCGAGGCTCGGTTCCCCAGGTCCCACGTTAGCCAGATGCACAAGGGGGTGCACGCGTCTGGAGTTCGTTTGCAGAAGCTGGAAGCCCTGGCGCGCCCATTCTCTCTCTCTCTCTCTATCTGTCTTTCTCTCTGTGTCTGTCACTCTCAAATAAATAAATAAATAATTTTTAAAAAACTTTAAAAAAAATACCAAATTTTACAAGTAATTGCAGAGATTTAGCTACCTGGTGAGTTGGAGCAGACTCGGGATTATCTGAACAGAATAAGTATTATTTTCACTCTTTTGAACATTTGATAAGATTCCTTGAAGAAGACAGGAAAATTTAATTATTTCTATATGTTTGGAAATAATGTGTGAAACATGTGTTAACATACAGCCCCACCAGGTATATCAGGAAACTAAGAACCTCAGTGCATCAAGTAGGAGATATGTACATAGGTGTATATATAACAGTCCTACAGGGTACACGATGTGATACAATGAAAACTCATGATCCCCATTAAACAATTAATCCAAGCATAAGGGGCATGTGCCTTATACGCAAGAAAAACAAGTTATGATTTAATTGTAGAGTGGGTTGAATAACTTAATGCAGGGTACATTTCCATCTGATATTTGGTGAGTGCTTTTAATGTGCATTGTACATGTACACATTTATTAATTAGAAAGTTGTATGAGGGCCGAGCAAGGCACTGTGGTAGAAATCACAGAAGTGAAATTAACAAGAAAAATTTTATGTAGGAGGCAGATCCTGAGCTGTGTTCAAAAAATTAGTAGAAATTGAAGCAAGCAAGATTGAAATGAATTACAGATTTGTTTTCCCTCAGATACAAGTTACCCAACAATTAGTAAGTGATCAAGACACTGCTCATAACTCTTGCAGACTTTCTGGAAGGTTCACCTGAAAAGGACACTGTAGAGATCGACTTATGGCTTGGATATTGGCTGCATCTTAATAACGCTTGGAAACTTAGATGGGGCCACCAATCAAGTACCTGCGTAAAAGCAAGACCGACATATGAATGCACACTAAGAGCTCCGGTGCTCTTTCAGTGTGGCAGGCTTGTGAGTGTGTGACAGAAGCCTGGGGAAGGTCACCGGTATCTTTGGAGCATTAAATTCGGAAATTTGCATTTTGACTATGTAACACAAGGACCAGATTGGAGGGAAAGAATACTTTAAAATAATATTTCTCCACTGACATGTTTTTATTATCTTCCTTTAAAGATGTTACATTATTGCTAATATAATTTTAATTACTCAGACTGGTAGCTTGATAAATCTATTTGCAATGATTTGGATTGCTCTGGACATTAATTTAATTAAGTCTTGTCACAAGAAAATATCTGAGAGATGACTTACTGTAAAGATTGCAGCGTGAAATAACTTTTCCCGTGGTTCTTGTTACTATTTATGACCTCTCGGTGCAGAGTCAATTCTTTCTTCTGTTGCACTATTTTTAAAGTTTTTATAGCTTTACATTATATATTTCTGTCAAAAATAAATAGATGGGGTGTCAAGCATGAGCTTTATGAGTAATTCCCACCCTCCAGTTATTGGTATGAAGGACAAGTGCCAGGCTGGGTATTTTTGAACAAAAGGGAGATGGAAGGGGGTGGGAGGCTGCTGTTGAGGAACAGGGATTCATTTTTCCTGGTTGTTCAGGCCAATTTCACTGACTGGTTGTAATTCCTGATTTGTGGTCACCCTAAGTTTGAACAAGAAACTGGTGACTATATTTGGTGCCATTGATCCAACAAATGCAGCTTTTGATTTTTGAATACCTATTGCTTCCTCCATATTTGGAGGAAAATGTGTCCTATTACTTCCTCTCCAGAAAGCTAAGAAATTTAAGAGTTAAATAAGAACAAGAAGAAAGACACAGAAAAGACTTGGTACTTTTTGAATGAGTGACAAGTCTGCAGCCATCCTGTGGAGTGGGGCACAAAGGGTTGTTCACAATAGGAATTGTTTCTCAGGGCTCTGACCATCAATATAAAAAAAAAAGACAGAGAAGGGGCTGGAGAGATGGCTTAGCCATTAAGCACTTGCCTGTGAAGCCTAACGACCCTGGTTCAAGGCTTGATTCCCCGGGACCCACATACGTCAGATGTATAAGGTAGCGCATGCAGCTGGAGTTTGTTTGCAGTGGCTGGAGGCCCTGGCATGCCCATTCTCTCTCTCTCTGCCCCTCTCAAATAAATGAATAAAAACAAACAAAAAATATTAAAATAAAGGAAGAGAAGCCTATGAAAGTTGTGGGTATTTGGCCCCATATACAGTAAGAAGCAACCAGTAAGTGATTACAGCAAGGTTCCAGATTATAAGATTAGCATACAGATATTAATTACTCTCCTATATAGCAGCCATAATTATCTGAAATTTGAAAATACTACTAGCATTTTGAAAATACCAGTAGCAACCAGTGATGCTGTGATAACCTCTGACCCAGCTCCTAATCAGCCACTGGATCACAGGGTTAGTAACAACTGATATTTAACCATGTACTGTGTTACCAAGCTGTGTATTCACTAGATAGCTTATTTAATGCATTCCAACTTAATGCCATTTTCATTTTATGATGAGTTCATCAGGTTATAATCCCATTAAAAGTCAAGAAGCATATGCATTCAAAGTAATGACAAAACATTTTCAGCCTTGGTGAGTCAGAATTCCGGGAATGAATTGTTTTGAGGAGTTTTTCCTGGAACCTATATATATTTTTTTTTCATAAACTTAGATGTAAAAACTGCTAAAATGAATATTTGAGTTTATGATTTTGTATAGGCATGCGTTTTCAGTTCCCCTGTGTATTAACTAAAGGAAGGAGCTGACTTGCTTCTAAAAAATGTTCAAAACTTTTACCGGAGAACTGAAAGTTATTGGTAGTGGTTTTCTGTTGGGCTATTTCAAAGAACTTAGCTTACTGTGACTTATAAAATCTCAAAGCTATTTTCATTAATACAAGGAGTTAATTCAAGGTCAGGTTTGGATGGTGACAGGCAATGTCTTTAGCAATCTTCTTGGGCTTCCCAGGACAAATCCAATATGACAAGACCACCACTCATTATTCCCAATGTCTACTTAACAGCAATGAAGAAAGTTTGTAAGTTGAGTGACAAGTCCCCATGAGTTTAAAATGAAAAGACTAAACTAAAGGGACCGCACAACTGGCTCCTGACCTCAGCCTCCTTACCCCCCCCCAACTTCTCTTTAGATAGGAAAGGCAAAAAACTATAGGGCAAACTGATGTTTCTCTACTATTATAGAAGCCAAATGATGGGGAAAGTCCAGAATTATCTTTTGCTTTAAACCTATCAAACCATAAATTTGGGTACAAGTTACTGTTGCCTTGGGATGGACTCAGAACACAATAGCTGTATGACCCCAGCACTGGATCTTTTTTTTTATGTTTTTTTTTAATTTTTATTAGCATTTTCCATGATTATAAAATATATCCCATGGTAATTCCCTCCCTTCCCACCCCCACACTTTCCCATTTGAAATTCCATTCTCCGTCATATTACCTCCCCATTACAATCATTGTAATTACATGTATACAATACCAACCTATTAAGTATCCTCCTCCCTTCCTTTCTCTACCCTTTATGTCTCCTTTTTAACTTACTGGCCTCTGCTACTAAGTATTTTCATTCTCATGCAGAAGCCCAGTCATCTGTAGCTAGGATCCACATATGAGAGAGAACATGTGGCGCTTGGCTTTCTGGGCCTGGGTTACCTCACTTAGTATAATACTTTCCAGATCCATCCATTTTTCTGCAAATTTCATAACTTCATTTTTCTTTACCGCTGAGTAGAACTCCATTGTATAAATGTGCCACATCTTCATTATCCA
Source organism: Jaculus jaculus (assembly GCF_020740685.1). Classification (NCBI taxonomy): domain Eukaryota; kingdom Metazoa; phylum Chordata; class Mammalia; order Rodentia; family Dipodidae; genus Jaculus; species Jaculus jaculus. The sequence goes on from NC_059113.1 coordinate 22,695,850, forward strand.
CTCATCTGTTGAGGGACATCTAGGCTGGTTCCATTTCCCAGCTATTATAAATTGAGCAGCAATAAACATGGTTGAGCACGTACTTCTAAGGAAATGAGATGAGTCCTTTGGATATATGCCTAGGAGTGCTATAGCTGGGTCATATGGTAGATCAATCATTAGCTGTTTTAGGAACCTCCACACTGTTTTCCACAATGGCTGGACCAGATTGCATTCCCACCAGCAGTGTAGAAGGGTTCCTTGTTTTCCACATCCCTGCCAACATTTATGATCATTTGTTTTCATGATGGTGGCCAATCTGACAGGAGTGAGATGGAATCTCAATGTAGTTTTAATCTGCATTTCCCTGATGACTAGGGACGTAGAACATTTTTTTAGATGCTTATATGCCATTCATATTTCTTCCTTTGAGAACTCTATTTAGCTCCATAGCCCATTTTTTGATTGGCTTGTTTGATTCCTTATTATTTAACTTTTTGAGTTCTTTGTATATCCTAGATATTAATCCTCTATCAGATATATAGCTGGCAAAGATTTTTTTTCCCATTCTGTAGGTTGCCTCTTTGCTTTTTTCACTGTGTCCTTTGCAGCAGCACTGGATCTTAGTAGAAAACCACTGAATTGGCTAAATTTGCTTTTTAAAATTTTTTGTTTACTTTTATTTATTTATTTGATAGCGACAGACAGAGAAATAGACAGATAGAGAAAGAATGGGTGCGCCAGGGCCTCCAGCTACTGTAAACGAACTCCAGACGCGTGTGCCCCCTTGTGCATCTGGCTAACGTGGGTCCTGGGGAATTGAGCCTCAAACCGTGGTCCTTAGGCTTCACAGGCAAGGGCTTAACCGCTAAGCCATCTCTCCAGCCCCTAAATTTGCTTTTATTTCCTTCCCTTCCCTCCTCTCCTCTCTCCCTCATTTCCTTTACACTTCCCTTCTTTTGTTTGCTTTCTCTTAGACAGGTTCCTCCTACATGGCCCAAGCAGGCCCAGAACTTGTAATTCCTTACTTCTGTCTCCCAAGTGCTAGGATTACAGATATCTATGACCGTGTCTTAATTCAGTTCATGTTTTGGTAACCCTTAAATTTAAAAACATAAGCAAGGTGGGCATGACAGACCATATACCTAAAAAAAATAGAGATGTATACATCCTTGGGTACTTACAAAGGTGACTAAACTGGTAAATAGATAAGTGGTGGCTGAGCTTTGTCTATGCCTCCTTCAGCTTGGACTCTTATCTACGGGCCAGAGAACCTTCACCTAAGAGGAGTCTGTCAGCTCTTCAGGGACGTGCTAGCGCACCAGGAACCAGAAGTCAACTGGAAGTCAATGAGTCAGAACAATGGGAACTACAGCAGAGTGTCACAGCCCCTGACGGGAAAGGAGCTAGTGGGCGACCATGAGCATCCGTCAGAATGGGCTTGGAGTGCTGGGCTGGTGCAGTGACAGGTCTCAATGCTGCATTGTTCATAGGACAAAGGGCGTGCCAGGCTCTGAATCAACTCAGGATTAATGTGTGCTGCTCATAGGTCTCTGCCCATTTAAGGAACTAGTGACCAAAGAGAAGTATTAGAGATTTCTGATAGTGGCAAACAAACAAAAGAAAAAAGAAAAATATTTTCTGTCAGAACTTTATCAACCAAGGACTGTTTAGAGAAGACAAAGTTTTCAGAGAGTTCTCAGCAAGTGCAAAGAAAAAAGAAACACTTTTTTCTTAAAACAAAGTGTATTTTCTCTGGAATTCTGCAAAAAAAAAAAAAAAAAAAAAAAAAACAGTTACAAGGCATTGTAGCTTACACCTACAGTCCCAGCACTTGGAAGACTGAAGTAGGTTTGCCAGCAAGTTCAAGGCAAGCCCAGGTTACATGTGGAGCAAGTTTCAGGTCAGATTGGGCTAGAATGAGGCGTTGCTTCAACAAACAAATAAGATGGCCATGATTTAAAAAGCATCTAGAATCCTAGCTAAAGTTCCAACAATTCAGGATCTGATGATAAATTTTGTTCATCCTGGTTCTTAGCTCAAGAAACATCTCAGTTTTTGAAAGAAATGACTTTCCAGGTAGGTGAGGTGAGGGTTCTCCTAGATAGATAGTGACTATGAGCAAATGAAGATTACATGGAGTCAGCAGATGGATAACAGCAGAGACAAAAGAAGGAGAATGTGCAGTGATGAAAGAAATCCTCAAAGCCTCGGTGAGAGGATTTCTCTTTTCAATATCCCCTGTCCTCCACTAAATTCCCACTATGGGCTTTAAATCTGAAATTGCACAGATTGCTTTCATCATCAAACTTGGTGACACTCAGATCAAACTAGACACACATTAGGTGTTTTGTTACAGTTGCAGGAAGCTGACTGGCACACAGTCCATCAGGCAATCCTGACGTCTAGGGGATGGGACGGACAGTTAGCAGCAATGTTTAGGATATGCACTAAAGACAAAAGAAAATGATTTGATGCCAAATAAGTTATGGTAGAGCAGTCAATAGGAGGAATATAGGAACTGGTAGGTGGAGGTTGAGTGAACCTGCACTGCATCTTATAACTCTTGAGTAGGAAAGAAAGGATACCTCCTCAGGACATCAGGCTGGTGAACAGGAACAGGCTAGGATATTGCCAGACAACCTTTGGGACTCCAGTGTGAGACAGGCATTACATGTGTTCTTAAAGGCAAGTGTGCAGCAGGTCAGCGGCAGAATCATGAGCTGACATACTAACCGGGCTGGTAAAAGCCACACCCTAGAGAATCTGAGCACATCCTTTTTGTATGCTAATGGCAGTGGGGAAATGATGTCCTCTGTGGTCAAGACTAAGGAGTTTTCAGAGACAGAGAATTTCCTGTTTCAAACCTGGGACTCTCCTAGGCACACCAAGATAGAGTCACCATGTTGTCAAGAAGCGTCATAGAATCCCCACAACCAGGGGAGCTTAGAGCTTTTCTGTATGATGACCCACTCTTCTGCTACAGATTAGAATGACCAGGAGCATCTTAGACATCCAATTCCTGAGCCTCACACTAAACCATTTAAGTCAAAATGTCTCAGTTCAAGACATTGACATTCAGGTGTCAGTTTGCTTTATTTGAGAATAGTAGCTGCCTTATATTGGACAACTAGACAAATTCAAATACTGATATAAACAAATCTTCTGAATTTCTTAATCGAAATGTCAAACAACATAAAGTATTTAGAAACACTACATGTCAACAACATGCTACAGTTTGACCAAACCAGATACATGACATCAACCATGTCAAGTTAATACTTAGGGGAACAACACACATATCTTCCATAACCTGGACAGTTTTAGAGCACTCCAGAATTGGCCATCTCAAAAAGGCAAAACCAAGTTCATGGTGCTATCACTGTGGCTCAATCCTCTGATTAGGTTAAACAGGAGACACTGAGTACTTAAGTCAGGCATTCACTAGATAATGTTGGTTTCTAGAAGCCAAATTCAACTCTCTCAAACCAAAAGGTGAACTATGATAGTCTTTCTAAGATCACTATTAGGAATTTGAAGCATTTTCAATTAAAGCCTTCATGTTTTTCCCTGTGGACCAGGCAGCTCTGTCTCTGAGGGGATGTTGCACTTACTTTCTTCATCTGATAGGAGGAAAGTGCTTACTTAGGCTTATAGTCTTAAGAGGACAATCCATGATGGCAGGGGAAAGCATGACATGAGCAGATGCTGGACATCGCCTCTGTCGTAGCAGGGGAGAAACAGCAGCAGGACAGCGAGCTGAACTCTGGCAAGGGCTCATGGCCTATAACCTCCCAAGCCTGCTCCTCCTGGCAGCACACCCAGCAAGGCTCCGCCTCCCGAATTACCATCAGCTGGGGACCAAGCATTCAAAACACACGAGTTTATGGGGGACAGTCCTTTTATAGGTAATTATGGCTCCATACTCAGCAACTACCTCTGCCATCCTACCGATCAGGGCAACATGCCAGGTACCTCCAGTCTAGGTCCCAGTTAAGTGACTTTTGAGCTTCCAGTGGGTATGCAGGGTTAAAGTACAGGGGTTTTATCTTGTTTGCTCTTGACTTTCCTGCTCATCCCCAATTCCAAGCTTCCCTGTTTCCTGAGCGGATCATTCCCAGCTGGCCCTTACTCCTTGCCTGGGGTTGGAAACCCTTTGCTCCTGTGTCCACGAATGGCCTCAAAGTTTGATCCCCAGAACTCCCACCAGTACCTGGTGGTGTACCTGTTTGGACACCTGAGAGTTCACCTGGCCAGGGGCTGCCTTAGCAGCATGGGGCAGCATCAAGAGGGGCTTAGACAAGGCTTCTTTAACCCCCTGGCTTATTTGGTGGAAAACCCAAACCTCTATCCTGGCAAAGCTGATCAGCAATGGCTGGACTGTCACCTTTACTAAGAAGTGCAAATGATGGTGACAGTAGTGGAGGAAGCCAGCGCCTTCAGATAGGAGGAATAAAGCTCAGAAAAGAAACGTGGAAATAGCAGGTAAGGAATGGAGGGAAAGCAAGGTGAACCTCGTCCTGCAGGACTACCACATGGGCTCCCCTGCCCCTCTCAGAGTCACAAATGTCTTTCATGGAATGACACTGGCTGCAGGGCTAGGGTTAGAGCAGTCCTCACTGCCACCACGCTCACATGGCCCCTCTGTCTTTGCATTCAAAGCAGCAAGTGGTCCATGCACATCACATGGTCCGTGGTCTGTCTTTGGGGACGTTTAGTGTAGCTCAGCTTCACTATCATCAACTGGTTGCACTTGACGTTTGTGGTCGTTGAACACAGGTGTCAGTCAGTGGCCACTGGCTTGTAACCTTGGCTTCTCTTCAGAACCATGATGCCGCGGACTGACTCTCGGGGAGATCAGGACCGAGGGAGAACAAGGGCGAAGGCTCAAGGAGAACTCGGGATTCGGCGAGGAAATGACAGACAGACACACTCAAGGTAGAATATGCTGCTGCAATTTACTGAAGGTTTCATGAAGATTTTATACAGATTGAACAGGGAAACTTAGCAAACCAACAAGTGATCTCAGAAATCATTAATCTAAACAATCTTGAGTATTGTTCTATTGTAAGCATACATGTAATGTTGATCAGGCAGGAACTGTACCCATTTTCTGAGAAGCATGTCTCGCATCATTGACCACAACATTACATGAATAGAAGCTTGGGGTAAGGGGTGTAAGATGAACAATAGGTTATTTATTTTTTATAAACCGAGCAAAGAGCCATCTCTTTTCATTTATTAGATTATTTATATAATTCTCATATTTATTATAAAAGTGTTTCTATTTAAAAGACCACCAATATTTTAAGGCTGGTTTAATGTTTTTTAGGAATTCTTTTCTTACTTGTCTAGAGTATAAGCACCAAGGCTTATGTGTCTTTGTTAAACATTTCATAAATGGAAGAGAATGCCATAGCCTCCTTTTTCCTTTATAATTCATCCATCTATTACCGAATTTATCATATCTTCCCTCATAGGGGAGTGGAACTAAGTAGATTCCAGCTCTAGGAGTCCACCATCTGTCCTTGATCAAGTACTGAACATATCCCCCAGGAAGTTTCCTAGTGGGAATGCCTAAGTTTTGTAACTCCTTATCTGTAGAACTGTCATGCTTCTAATGAACATTACCGATTAACATTTCTACTTTCATATTCTCAGGATCAGTATTGTTCTAAAACATCATAAGCTGTTTCTACTCTACACCATCTAAAAACTGTTTTAGAGTTAATTTTTTATTCCTAGTAGAGTTATACATTTCCTCTATTGCCCTAATCATAGGAGGGGCACATTCAATGCTTAGATTGTTTCTTGTACTCTGATTGCGTGCATGATTACTAATAAGTGTTGAATTAGCTGTTCTTAGACAAACAGCTAGAAGAAAGCAGGAAAGAAACAGAGCGCAGCATTGGCACCGGCAATTAGGTCGTCGTGACTTCATGGGCAGCAGGAACCTTTACAGTAACTGACTGCCAAGGGGTCACCGGGGGCATCCCTCCGAGGAGTGCTGGCCCTCTGTCCTCAGCTCTCTTCCAGTGCAGAAGCATTTCTGCTTGCTACACAGGCGAGGTCGCCGTGGACGTAGCACCATGATATCTATCATGCTCCTGGTCTGCTGGCTCAGCGTGTCGGCTCCACGCCTGCCTTGTCTGCACAGTCACGCTGTTGCAGCAGTAGCATAGTCACAGGCCTGTGGGCTGAAGCTGATCGAGGGCTTCCTTTTCAAGTACTGTGTGCAGAAGGACGGATCGGTCAGATGATAGCCATTTCCTGCTGGTTCATAGTTTTAGATATAGATAGGCTATTATTTCTTAATTTGAAATTTACAGAAAAGCAATGATGTTTAAACCTGCCACTGCATAGGGTTAAGGATAGGTATGAATGCAACTGAACAAAACCTTGTGAATTTACTTAAAACATGAGCCTTTTGGCGATTGCTTTGTAAGTTGACTGCAATTTTCCAGCATAAATTTTTGTAAATGACTACAGTGTATTGTAATGTAAAAGATGATTGAAAGCATGTTGGGTCCATTAGCATTCTGTCATGTATGCGAGAGAGCAAAAAAATAGAAAGAAAAAGACACCAAACTATTAGAAGGTCTAGTTGAAAAGAAGGAAGGAGGGCTGGGAAAATGGCTCAGTAGTTCAGGACACTTGCTTTCAGGGCCTGTAGGCCTGGCGTTCAGTTCCCAACACTCATGTAAAGCCACAGGCACATAGTGGCCCATGTGTCTGGAGCTCTTTTGCAGTGACAAGAGGCCCTGGCACGCCCATTCTGTCTTTCTCTTTCCCTCTCTCTCGCTCCCTCCCTTTCTCCCTCTCTGCTTGCAAATAAATAAATATTTAAAAAAAAAAAAAAGAAAGAAGAGACTACAGAGAAAGCAACACTAGATCAGATCCCTATCTTGCCAGTCAAGACTCAGAGAACATTGCCAAAGAGGGGATGGAAAGATTGTAAGAGCCTCAGGATGGGTGGGAATAGCCTGAGGCCCTGCACCCCACCCCAGACTGACTGCCTTCTCTTGATTCTCACAGTGAATACCAATAACCCCACTAAAGCCAAGACCTTCAGCAGGACCGGATGGGTCTAAGCGTACAAGCTTTTTATACAAAAATCAACTTAGATCAAAGAAAGAAGGCTCGGCAGAAGAATCAGCAACTAAATGTGTCTGTTTGCAAAGCCTGATGGCCTGGATTCGATTCCCCAGCACTCATATAAAGCAAGATGCACAAAGTAGCAGGTGTGTCTGGTGCTTGGTGTCTGGATTTTTTTGCAGCCACAGAAGGTCCTGGCCATGCCTATTCTCATTCATTCTTTCAATATCTCTCTCCCTCTCTCCACCCCACCCCCTCTTTTATAAATAAATAAATATGTGAAGACAAAGAAGGAAAGAAAAGGGGATTAAATGTCAGGGGGAACTTAAGAAGGTGTCACAGGAGAAAGTAAGGAGAGGGGATTATGATCAAAATATATTATTCAAATGTATGAATATCTTCAATTTTAAAAAGTGTGTGCGTGCGTGCGTGCGTGCGTGTGTGTATGTGTGTGTAAAAGAAGCGTGAACCTGCAGTGTGATCTAGAATCCACCAGGGGGCGCCAAAGTCCCATACCTTATTTTCAGTGTCCCGCCCTCCTTAGCTTTCATAGTTTGACCTTGGGAATCTGTTTATTGACAGGATGCCATATGCGTGGATGAATGGTTCTGGAGACGAAAAAGTGTTACAACTTCATCATTTTAAAGTGGCGCTCCTCCCATGCCCTTCCCAGAGTCTTTGGATTTACTATAACAAAAGTTAGAGGAGATCTTAGACATCAAAGAACAAGGAGTCATTTTGGAGGCAGAGAGAATTTAAGATTTAGACGTTATGAACTTGCAGATCTGACTCTTGTGAGCATTAACCTCCTATTAATTACCAAAAGATCAGAATGTTTGAAATTCTAGTTTTAAGAGCCAGCCAACTAGGGGGAAATGGCTGAAGTAAGACATCAGGAAGAAGAGCATATGCAAGTCCTCAATGAAAGCTAAATAGTGTGGAGTTCATGAACCTTCCAAGGTAGGATGTGTGTTTGCTAGTGTTACTCAATCATTTGATACACTCTGGTTCCTAGGATAACTCTAGATGGCTCTAGGTGGGTCATTGAAGGTGTGGTTTTAAATTGTCCTTATCAGCCCTAGCTGCCTACAAGAAATACACTGGGAAGGAAAACAGCCCACTTCCCAGCTACATTCTCCCCCAAGTCCTGGCACTGGCCACAAGAAAGGTTTATTATCTTCCAGCTCCAAGACTGGTCAATAGCTACGTCTCCATCTGCACATTTTCTAGAGATTTTTCTCTTTCTCATTGGAAGTTGTAACACTGCAATGGGGACACAGAGACAGGCTGAGAATGGCTTTCTCACCCTTTTTGGCCAAAGCTGTAACTAAATTCACTTTTCACCCTTTGTATGTTGTATGCCATTTTCTCTTAATGCTAGCAGGCATTAGGACCCAGGGATGGTCCTTCTGTCCATGGCCTTCAGCACTGACTTTGCAGCCCTCTAGGACAACTACTGCCCTGGGCTTTGCCTTTGTTGCTTGAAGCCTGGTGGTGGTGAGGGCCTTAACAACCACACATAGACTCTATCAGCAAAGAGTTTCTTAAGACTACCATTTCCTAGTCTCAGCCCCGTGTTCTTGATCATTTCTCGTAGAACTTTCTTTCTAGACCCTAGGACTCTTGACCTTCCTGGGCAAATATATTTAATTTTTCTTAGGCCATGTTCCTCTTAACAAAAGCCATGCAATGTGCCAGATGGTTCTGTTCAGGCCCAACTACTAAACACCATTCTTAGGGTGACTTTGCTGTTCTCAGGATTGTATAATTATGTCCTCTGTAATCAAGGACTTCCATTAAATTGGTAAAGTGACATAGTTTTTCTAACTTCATAAAAGATTGTTGAAAGAAAAAAATCATACATGAAAAAGACATATTGTGTCTTCTTATAGTCACCAAAATATCCTGACTGGTTATCATGGGCCTATCATCCCAGCCTTTTGAGGTTTGTCTATATTTTGATTCTGTCATCCAGTGGATGATAAACTTTGCTGAATCAAGCTGGTTCTTGATGGTTCTTCACAAGTCTGAGAAGTGTGTTTCTATGCCTTTACTATTGCCCCGACCAGCGGGACCTAGTTATTCGTGAGGGCACCAGGAGGACCTTAGCCTGCAAAGAAAATGGGCGAGAGAGGGGAATGGACTCAGGCAAACCAATGCTTGTCGAGAGTCGTTTATTCAGCCAGAAGGCTCATCTTTTAAAGTCAGTTTTTTGGTAGGGGAGGGGTAAGGGGAGTAGAGGGTGAGACAGTACAGAATCTTCTTGCACAAGGCATGGATCATATGGGAGGGGGTCAGGGCGACCTAGGTGGTGGAAGGTTACAAACTCTTCTTGGCCTCAGGCCAGAGACATTGTGGTTGTTCTGAGAAGTCAAAACTCAGGGGCCTTGATACTGCAGGCGCAGAGCAGAATGTTTATTCTTTAGCCAGAATGCAGCAGGGGTGGAGGAGGGGGTAAGGGAAAGATGAAGGATTTCTTTAAGGGTGGTCCCCAACATACTATGACAACTGTGATAGAACCATGCAGCCCACCACCGGGGACCCAGCTGACATGCACGTGCTCATCCGTGCGCTTGCTCATGCTCGCTCAACTGTGCTGAGCAACCAGCCACAGTTCTCCCTGTTCCCCCGCCCTGAAGTTTCTCCTTTTCACAGTGTTGACACCAAGATGTTCCCCTTTTTAATCTTATCAAGTTTTTGATTTTGATTTTTTTTTTTCCAGGTAGGGTCTCAATCTAGCTCAGGCTGACCTGGAATTCACCCTGTCATCTCATCTCAGGGCAGCCTCAAACTCATGGTGACCCCCCTACCTCTGCCTCCTGAGTGCTGAGAATGAAGGTGTGCACCACCACCCAGCTCAGGTTGTTTTTTTTTTTTCATTTATATATAAGAAAGAGAGAGAGAAAATGGGTGCACCAGGGCCACCACCCACTGCAAACGAGCTCCAGACACATGCACCATTTTGTACATCTGGCTTACCTGGGTCCTTTGGCTTTGCAGGCAAACGCCTTAACTGCTCAGCAATATCTCCAGCTCTGCTATCAAGTTTTGTGTTAGAAATAGCAGATTCATTGAAGGATATAAACTACATAATAATGATTGGTCTGTGTGTGTGAAGGTATACGAGCAGCTTCATGTGCTCTAGAAGGAAGCAAATAAAAATCTTGGTGGTAGTTGGATTAGGAAGGTGAACTGCACTCTTACTAGTGTAAGACAGTTTAACACCTACTCACTTTTACCTTCCTCCCCAATTGAAACTGCACCTTTTTTCTTTTCTCACCTCACACTGGCTGTGAGTGTTGCGGGTGCCTTCTCTAGACCTGTCCAGGGAGGGATCAGAGCCAGAAGAAAGCCTCTTCTACCAGCAGACAGCACCAGGGCAGTAGCGGACCGCAGCTAACCCTTATCTGCTTTAATGGACACACAAACCACCTGCCAGCCTGCTTGATGCATGTTACTGATGCAGGACAAGTGACAATACAGCATACCTGGCTCAGAACAGACAAATTTCTTTTTGGTTTTTTTTTTTTTTAATTTTTATTTATTTATTTGAGAGCAACAGACACAGAGAGAAAGACAGATAGAGGGAGAGAGAGAGAATGGGCGCGCCAGAGCTTCCAGCCTCTGCAAACGAACTCCAGACGCGTGCGCCCCCTTGTGCATCTGGCTAACGTGGGACCTGGGGAACCGAGCCTCGAACCGGAGTCCTTAGGCTTCACAGGCAAGCACTTAACTGCTAAGCCATCTCTCCAGCCCCAGACAAATTTCTGAGAGAAATTTTTATTTTGTTCTTTTTTGTTTGTTTTGTTTTGTTTTGTTTTCCGAGGTAGGGTCTCACTGTATCCCAGGCTGACCTGGAATTCACTCTGTAGTCTCAGGGTGGCCTCGAACTCACAGCAATCCTCCTACCTCTGCCTCCCAAGTGCTGGGATTAAAGGCGTGCACCACCACACCCTGTTTTATTTTGTTCTTTATCTGGTTTTCCCTCCAATCTCTAGTAAGGGAGCCAGGCCTTTTGTGTTTCTAGGCTTCAAAGCAGATGCTGCATAAAGACAACTTTTCTTTCTGTGTTTAATGTCTGCTTCTCTCAAAAGACTGAGCTCTATGTAAAGATTTCTTGAGGCTGCTCCAGTGGAGGGAAAAGAGGCATCTTTGTGGAGAGGAGGTAGCTATAATGCAGAGTTTCTAAGACCTAAAAAGAGCAGAGGCCAGCTGGTCCTTCCTTCAGGCATAACTGACCCCACGTATGCCTGGGGAGATGCAGGCACCAAGGATGTAGAGGTCTGTTCCTGAACCTTCTGGCTTGGCAGAGTCCTGGAAATCACGCCAAGCAAAGGGGAGCTGCTGCTGCTGCTGCCACTGTGGCTTCCAGGGGACTGTGTTGCTGGCTATTGACCAATCTGCTAAGATAAAGACAGACTAGAAGCCACAGGGGCATGGACACCTTCCAGATTATTTTACTATCCTGTGAACAAAGACAGGGGTCTTTTGGTACCTAAAGGCAAATTACCTGTTCCCTCATTGAAATGGCAAATACCTCACTGGATGAGCGATGGCCAATTTATTCCTGAGGTAGTTATAAAATCACAGCAGTTCAGATGGACAGGAAATCAATGTAAATTTTTTTCCTTCCTCTCTTCCTTAAAGTAGTAGTCTTAAGCATTAGTGGGTAAAAGGTTCTGACGACATTAAGAGGAAAGAGTTCAGGCCACCCTTGGGAGCTCACAGGTGGCACTAGAGACAGATCAGGGTGGAAAAGGATGACATGAGACAAGAGAACCAAGAGGGGTCTGAGAAGCAATGGGAAACTCCATAGTCGAATTTCCTGGCTCCTATCATCATGAGACAGTTCTATCTGGAGCACCACCTGGACATGTGACAACTGATAATGTTGACATGTCCCACTCCACACCCTACCTGTGTGCTGCCTGGACACAGCCCAAAGCCACAGGGCCAGCCAGTCACGCACTGGACCTCCTTTGTTGGTTAGCTGGTGAACTCAGATATTTGTCATAATGATAGAAAGCTGATAACATAAATTCAGTGGATGATTAATGAAATATCATTTAAAAATATTAAAATCACACATTTGAATGTCTAAAGTCAAATTTATGGCCTGACATTGCCTATAGTCCATCCATTTGGGTAATTCTTTTCTCTCCCTGGCCACCACATCATTGTGGCCCCAGTTTTACACTTGTCCAACCATTAAGTTTGTGCCCTGTCATTGTAGACTGAGGAAAAGGATGCAATTCCATCAATTGGAACAGGAAGGACAGTGTAGTCATCTCATGATTTGAAATAGTGTGAGAAGACTCCCACCTGCCGCAGTGATGAAGAGGGGCAACTGGGCTCAAGGGAACACAGAGACGCTCCAATGTTAGGATGTATGAGACACATCAGACATGGGGAGGTGACTGGACTTGGCATTTTCCAGCTCCAGTCCAAATTGAAAAGCTACTAAAGTTTAAATGTTTCACTCTGCAAGAGATTATAAGTGCTATTTTTCTCCTTCACACAGATGTCCAACCACAAAAAACAACACCAGAGTAATATTTGGAAGTTCGCTAGCTTTGCTCTCTGTAATCCCACATCTCTCCATAAGAGTGCATTAATAAGTCAGGAGTTAGGACCCAGAAACGCTTTAGACTCACAGAACCTGACAGCTCACTGTGCATTGAAGAGGTGCACTTTAAGAAACTCACACTAAAAGGAAGTCGAGGGTGACTATTTTAATCACAAACAACAGCTGGTCATGATACTCTTGGATTCCATCTGGACCTGAACCACTGTATTTGATTTGCAAAACCCACTTGGCTAGTGGAAATACTTTGGGACTAAAAAGGAAGAAATCACTTTCCTAAAGCAGACATCATGCTGCAGAAAGACTTCCTGCTGATACTTTTGGTCCTTGGCACCACTCTCTCAGGTAAGATCTCATTAAACTAAGTTTAAAAGGCAGGTGGGTCATGTTATATCTGCAAAAGATCTGGCATGCATACCTTTAGGATCACCCTTAAATTGTGGCACAAATGAGTAATTATGTGGAATCTGTTTTATTGCTAAAGAAATCAGATCTGTAAATCCTGTAAAGTTCATGGCTTGCCCATTTATTACGTGTTAATCCTTTTAAATCACTATGAACTTGATAGACTTAAAGGCAAAGAAAATGTTATTGAGTGCACCAAATATGACTCAAAGGATTGTTAAAATTCTTGCCATAAAAAATCATTACCTATGTTTTATATCATATCATCCTATAATTACTGTATCTATGTAGATATTTAATATTGTGAATATATCCCTGTCAACCTATAATGCTTTAACAAATGTGTAAATAGGAAAGTTTAGTATATTTGGATATTATGATTAGGCAAAACTATAAATGTCTGTGAATATGTTTTTTTGTTATATGACTGTTATCCAACTGGTAATATTGATAATCAAAAAGAAATGGATAAGAGACAGGAGGGAATGGCAGAAAAACAGAAGGAAGAAGGAATGAATGCAAAGATGAAGGAAATCCCAAAAGGTTTAGGATGCAGTTGTCATTTGCATCTGATAGGTTTCTGGGATTTGGAATCCTCTCATTTCTATGCAGCTTACAAACAGAAACATTGCCTCTTTGACAATGAGCCAGGAACCATGTAAAGCCAAGAGTCAGATGTTGAGAAGTATTGTTCCATATATTCTCAGTAGTAGTTTTGTTACAGTGGATTGTTATAATTTAAGAATGTGAACTGAACATTGATAACTAAAGCCTAGACTTAAAAGTCTTGAGCCATAAGGCATGACTAACATGATCACAACTTAAGAAGTAGCCTTTCATCATGCCAGGACTCAAAGCAAACCCAGCACCTAGTGCAGAGAACATCAAGCCAAATATCAATTTCCAAATATCACAAGCTCTGTTCTCTGGAAAGTCTTAAGAGAGGTCTTCCAGTCATAAAAACGGCATGTTCAACTTTTGGGTCCCTCACCATGCAACTAATGTTCATATATCTGTTGTTTTTTTTCTGTCCTAATTTATTAAGATATTCTTTTTACTATAAACAATTATAACCTGGCAACTGTGTACCAGTCCCGGTGCTGGACGCTATGGATGCAGTATGCCAGAGACAAAGTCCCATGTTCTAGAGCTGTGATATTTAGCAGGTCAGCCAGGAAATTACATGAATCAGGATTAGGTGCCTGTGGAGGATAAATTGCTGTCCAGGACAGGGAGGAGGAGTGTTCTTGGATACTGTCAGCTGGAGTGGCCTCTCTAAATAGATGACATCTGAGCAAAGACAGGGGAAAGATGGGTTTTGAGGCTATCTAGGGGATGTCCCAGAGTTACCATGTCCTAGCACGTCCTAGAAAGAGCAGATTGACCCAGGGGATGTAGTGAGGCAGGGACAAGGTCGGAGTTAAGGGAGTGTGGTGTTTGGTGTTTGGGAGGGCAGCAGAAAGCAGGGACACCATGATAAGGACATCGAGTATTTTCTCCTGCATTTGATTGGGAAACATTTGGAAGGTTTAGCAGTCAAAGACACAACTCTCATTTGTTTGTAAAAGCTCAATCCAGCTACTATGAAAAATACACTGCAGAAAACAGCTTGAGAATTCAGAGAGACCATGGCATGGTGATTAAGAGGGCCCCATGGAGCCACAGGGAAACCATTGGGGTGGGATCTGTTTTGAAGGACATAAGACCAAATAGAAGGTGATATGGGGATGCCTAGTGAACACCTCTTCCTTCAAGAGGCTTCAGGGAACCTCCATCCTCCTTTCTCTGATAGTTCCAAGAAGGTTTTAGGGCCTGCTTCTTACCAATACCTGACTTGCTGACCTGATCCTGGAGGCAACTTTGATCATGAGTAACAGTTGAAGCACTAAAGATTAAAAAGGATTAATGTTTATAAATAAATAATCACAAATGTAAGGCTGAACCTCTCCCTGTCACCCCTATGAACTCATTTTCACTCACTTGAAAGCTTTTTCATTTTAATATGTGTGCTTTCTTGAGTGGAGAAGAAAGGATAAAGAACAGTCTGAGCTGTAGCCCATCCCCAGAACACTCTAGAAACAGTTACATTACAAATGGACCTTGATTTTCATCCCTCTTAGTGAAGTGTCTGTGAATACTTTAGGCACCCAAGAGAATACTGGCTTTTTGCTTTTCAGCCAACTGACAATCTGGATTTTGTTTGGATAAATTTCTGGTGAAGGTGTTTTGTATGTGATCATTGTTCAACATGAGCAGCTTAGTGGAATAAAGGGTTTTCTTGGGTCAAGTATATGAAACAGAATTGGATACGCTAGGCTATTAACAGGACGTTGAACACAAAGAGAGGCTGTGTTGTAAGTTTACTAGCGCAACTCGGAAAAGAAACAAAACTCATTAGACTGCATACCTGAGCCATGTTCCCAACTCGAGAGCTAAAACTTCAAGTCAAGATTATTTTAAGGGCTCTCATAGAGACAGAGGATGAACCCTTCCTGAATGTTGATCAGAAGACATCACCAGGAAGAGAAAATAGGAGACTACTCAGTAAAAATGTGCAAGTGCATGGCAAGAGGACCTGGGGGATTCCTTCACTAATTCACTCATTCCATATATATGAAATGAGGACCTGTTGGGAACCAGGCACTGTTATGAATGCTGGGTAAACTGAATCGCATGTAATAGACACTGTGCTTGTCAACACAGAGTTCAAGAGGAAACCATGAGAATATGTAAATATGCACAGAACACCTACACATTAAGAACATGCATAGGCAGCACACAGAGAAAACATACACATATGTTTATGTATACTAGAGTTACACATATAAGTATATATACATATTGAAACATAAGCACATATAACATATATACAATAGCATATAGATATGCATGAAATAATGGCATATATGTAAAACTTACATACACTAATAGCATACATATACAACGTATACAATGAAAACATACATGCCCAACAAAGTGTTACAAAGTGCATGAAGAAAATCAAGGTGCCATATGGGAGACCAGCATGTGGTCACTGCCCGTTTCTATAAGGATATGGTATTTCTCATGAGTCCTAAGGTAGAGGGTAAGGTGAATGGCTCTGTGGTCCTTCAGGGACCAAGGTGTATACTCTGTGATGGGAAAATCCTCTGGAAAAGTGTAGGTTCTGGTCTATCCAGTGCATTTGCAGGAAAGTGAAGTACATGTGAAGAATGGGGCTCAGAACACCATTGCCAACTCAGAGCCTGCCTCTGCTTTTATGTGTTTTTTTTTTTTTTTCTTTTTTTGAGGTAGGGTCTCACTGTAGCCCAGCCTGACCTGGAACTAACTCTGTAGTCCCAGGCTAGCCTTGAACTCACAGCAATCCTCTGACCTCTTCCTCCCAAGTGCTGGGATTAAAGGTGTGCACCCACACCCAGCTTGCCTGTGTTTTGAGATCAGCCTCATGGCAAGGTTTTGCTGTCTTGCCACTCCCATTAATTCAGGTTCCCTCATGACTCTTACAGCTACTGCAGGATTCATCTCACTAGCCGAGCATGAAGATGCCCTCCTCAAACATTTGTTCCAAGATTATCAGAGATGGGTTCGCCCTGTACTAAATTCCAATGACACCATAAAAGTGTATTTCGGCTTGAAAATATCTCAGCTTGTAGATGTGGTGAGTAATCCTTGGCCTTGAGTTAAAAACAGCATACATTCCATAGTCTCTTTTGATTCTAAGACTTTTTATCTTTACCTGCTTCTGACATTTTTATTTTAAAAATAACAGTGTGAGAAAATCTGCCCTAAGGAGCAGGGGAAACAGCCTGAAAAGGAGTGCTAAGACTGCTCCACACCATCTCTATGGGGTTTCTGAGCAGAAGGTGGATAAGGGTGCCAGAGTAGGCCTGTTCCCCGGTGGGTAGAACGTGAGAGAGAAGGGAGGAGCCAGGCCTGTGTGGTAGGTGATGCTGTGGCTCTTCCCTGGCTGTGTCCTCCCTGGTAGGTTCACCTGCAACTGTGGGAGGCATGGCAGTGATAGGCGCTGGCCCCAGGAATTCCCTACTCTCCTGAGGCAACCCCTCATCCTGAGCTCAGCCCTACCCTAGCATTCTCTGCTCACTTTCCTCCTAGGCTTGCACTTCCACCACGTTTATGTTCTTGGTTAAGCTAGTGAACTAGTAACCCTGCTGTGTGATTGTCCTGCTGTGATCCCTAAAGCCTTGGAATAACTCTCCCATATGGCCAAGTCTCATGCCCTGCACACCTACACACACACACACACACACACACACACACACACACACACACTGCCTTACAGGGTGGTTCAGTTCCACAGGATTACTAATCACTATGTATATGATTATAAAATCATAGACATTCACTTTACTATGTCAAAATGACCTTTGGCTTGCTCAATGTTATTTAAAAAATAATTCACCACAAGCCTGGCATGGTAGTGCATATCTTTAATCCTAGCACTTGGGACATAGAGGTAGGAGAATTGTTATGAGTTTGAGACCAGCCTGAGACTAAGTTCTAAGTCAGCCTGGTCTACAGTAAGACCCTACCTCAAAAACAAACAAACAAAAAAAAAAATGGCCAGGCATGGTGGCACATGCCTTTAATCCCAGCACTCTGGAGGCAGAGGTAGGAGGATCACCATGAGTTCAAGGCCACCCCAAGAATACATAGTGAATTCCAGGTCAGCCTGAGCTAGAGTGAGACCCTACCCTCAAAAACAAAAAATACCCAAATAAAAAAAAAAAAAGATGTTTACCACAATGAACTGCTACTTTTTAAGAAATTATTGTCATTTTAAGCAAAATATGCACAATTCCTTTAGATCACTTGCTATTTAGCTGTTCTTTATTTATTCATATGTATATATCTATACTTCTCTGTCTATATTGTTTTTAAGAATATTAGAAGCCATATGTTCATCTAGATAGCTCCAATACCAATAAAATATATCCATTCTAGGCTTATCTTTCCTTTTTATCTATTATTAACTTCCTCCTTTTCTATGCTTATGAATTTTTTAATATTTTATTGAGAATTTTAATACATGAACATACTGTAATCTGGTTATATTTATCTCCTATTAGCCTCTTTGGTCTTCCCAGCCCCGACTCTATTCCACTGAGCACTCTCCTCTTTCTAAATAGTCCATTGGGGCTGAGAAGATGGCTCAGTGGTTGTAAACACTAGCTTCCAAGTAGTCCTTCTGTTTTGATGTCTCATTCTTTTGTTTTGTTTTGTTTTTCCAGGTAGGGTCTCACTCTAGCTCAAGCTGACCTGGAATTCACTATGTAGTCTCAGGGTGGCCTCCAACTCATGGCGATCCTCCTACCTCTGCCTCCTGAGTGCTGGGAGTAAAAGCATGTGCCACCACGCCCAACTTGATGTCTCATTCCTTTTTCCTCTTCTGTCCTCTATGTCAAAATGTTGCTGGGCTCGATTTTGTGCAGGTCCTGTGGGAGTCATGAGAGCCACTGTGAGGTTATGTATACACCAGTCAGTTCATGTCCACATGATGGTAACCAACCCTTAGTATTCCTTCTCATCCTGTAGCTTTTACATTCTTTCTACCCTATCTTCCAAAGTATTCCCTGAGTCTTGGACAGCATGATAGAGATGGCTTGTTTAATGTTGGGCTCTCAACAGCCTTTTGTTTTCACCTTTGCTGAGTTTTGAGTCTCCTCAGAGACTACTGACACCTGCATAGAGAAGCTTCTCTGGCTAACAGTGAGAGTAACACTAGTGTTCTCTCTGCCACCTCCTTTTCAGGGTTCCCTGAGGCCTGCTGGTTATGGTAGAAATGGCTTATCTAGTTCTAAGCAGTAGCCTTTCTCCTCTTGCCACCTTGATGAGCCTTAGGGCTTCTCAGCATTCATCATCAGCTACGAAAAAGAAGCTTCTCTAACCAAGTGATAATAGTATTAATCACTGGGCATAACACATGCATTTAGAAAGCAATTTGATGGGACCAGCATAACCATTTAGACCACAAGCAGTGATAGCTTCCTTCTGGTGCCTATGTCCTTCCTGGCCATGGTTTTCTTCATTTTTTTACTCAGTTTTCAGTATCAGACATGCTTTCCCTCCCACTGAGTGTACCTCAAATCCAATTGGAAAGCAGTTGGTGACACCCATAACATATGTGTCACTATTGCCTCTGTAGGCACATCTTGCCCGCCTGGCTGATTATTGTGTAGCTGCAGGATTCACTGCTTGTTAAGACTGTTGATGAATTTCCTCCCCCAGCAGCCTACATAATACTTTACAGCACAGTGCCAGCTAGCCAGCAAAAAGGAAGCCTCTAAGCTCTCCTTAAGTTTAAACTCATTTCAGCTTTCGAATACCTCCAAGGTAATACTCAGAGAATTCCTCCTAACAAAACACACACAAAAATAAAAACTTACAACTTTCAGCAATTTAATTTACAGTATGTCTGAATTGTCATTTTTTTAGGATGAAAAGAATCAACTGATGACAACAAATGTGTGGCTCAAACAGGTAAATTTCAATCCCGAGACTGCCTGCCACTGAAAACACTGCATCTGTTTTCTGTTTAGACACGCCTCCTGTTTTAGAAGACAAGCTAGGTTCCTGAAGAAAAGATTTAGGGATGGCTGGGAAAGGTCTGTGAGCACTGCAGAGCAGCTCTGCCAGCATGCCAGGGTGCATCCCCCTCCTGTGGTGCTGCTCCTCGGGGACCCACTGGTCAGGTGGGAGGGTGACTGACTGAGGCTGGATGTTGGTCCCTCACCTACTTGCAAGAAAAGAAAGACTCCAAGATGCATCTTTCTTCCAACTAGGGCATAGCAACTGGATAAGAAAGGCGTTAACCTGACTTCACCCAGTCTCCTTTGGGCCTCCATGGGAAGAATCTGCTATTGCACCTTAGAAAAAACCAGCCCCAAACAAGAGACAACAGGCTGGCTAAGCAACAACAAAATAAAGAACATTTTCCTCCAGAACTAAACACTCACGTGCAGTGGTATACCATTTTCTCCCTAGATCACGGTTTAGCTAACACCTGTTTCCAGAGCACCTGGGAGCTCTCTTCAGAGCACTGTGTTCTACAATCAGCAAATAAGACCTTTCACAACTTCACATATGCTCTGTGACAGGAGAAAATACTGACACTTACTTGATAGCAGATGAAATGTTTGTTTAATTGATCAATTTCTGCTTTGTTTTGTTTGCAATTACTTCTTGTAAATAAAATCTTTATTTATTTATTTGAGAGAGAGAGAGAGAGAGAGAAAGAGGTACCTAGAGAGAAAGACAGAATGGGCACTCCAGGGCCTCCAGCTACTGCAAATGAATTCCAGATGCAAGTTCCCCTTTGTGCATCTGGCTTACCTGGGTCCTGGGGAATTGAACAGGGGTCCTTGGGCTTCGCAGGCAAATGCCTTAACCACTAAGCCATTTCCCCAGCCCTACAACTATTTTTAATGAATGTTAGATATTACCTAATGTAAAATAGTTTCAAGGTGGAAATCTTAGGAATTTCTCTCAGTAGTAGTATACATGCATGCTTTTCAGTTGCTTATATTGAAATAAATTAATCATCTATCCAGGTTCATAGACACCGTTCGATGCTTTCAGCTAATGGTTTATGGGGAACAATGGATAATGAACCAGAGAAGATTCTCTTAGTTTCATTTACTGATGGCAGCTTCTCCCCCTCAAAAAGTTTGATCAGGTCAGGGTTAGAAAAGTATAACATTTTTTGCTCTTCCTCTGATTCTTTAATTGGTAGGTGTTTTAGCCAGCTGTGAAATAGACCTGAAAATTATTTTGTGTGCAAATAACATCCAGGAGAAAATACTGAGTTCATAATGAATGTATATAAATGCACCTTAACTAACCATGTCATGCTGTATCCTTGTCTTATCCCACAGTGGCTCATCCCACTTTTAAAAAGTTAAAGGCTACAGAACTGAGAAATGTTGTGAGTTGGTAAAGGCAAATGGGCAGCCCCATACTGGAACTTACAGGAGAGAAAACATTTTATCTTAAAGTATAAACCCGGCTTAGAAAGTTAATAAAACTAGAGCTGGAGAGATGGCTTAGCAGTTAAGACACTTGCCTACAAAGCAAAAGGACCCACACTTGATTCTTCAGGTCCCACATAAGCCAGATGCACATGGTGAAGCATGTGTCTGGAGTTTGTTTGCAGTGGCTAGAGCCCCTAGCAGCCCATTTTCCCTCTCTCTCTTTCTCCCTCTCTCTCTCTCTCTCTCTCTCTCTCTCTCTCTCTCTCTCTCTCTCTCTCTCTCTCTCTCTCTCTCACACACACACACACACACACACACACACACACACACATACACACACACATCAATAACTAAATAAATAAAATAAATCTTTTCTTATAAAGTTAATAAAACCAAACACTAAGACCCTTCTTCTGACGGACCTCCTTCCTCAACTGCTCTTGACACTAAGCTCTTAAACTCTCATGAAACAATAATACAGAAACCCTGGGCCTCAACATGGAGATGGTGAGTGCTTTTCACTCTTGCAGCTTTGAAAATAAAGAGACATTTCAGTCAGAGGGCAGAGTTAGACATGGAGTAGAAGCCATAGCTCCTTGGGAATGACATCTAACAAAGTAAAGCTTACAGAGTCATAGTAGCCTACTGACTACCATCAGATCAATAGTGAGTTAACTCCTAAAATCCCCAATACCAGAAGAGATAGAGAAACACATAGGGCTGGAACAAGGTGACATGCGGAGAAGCTGGGCAGCTGCCATAAATACCCCCAATAAAGGGTGGGAACAATCAGTTTTAACTGCATTTAATCTCTAAAGGGTCATTCTGTCTCTTCTCCCATGTAAAACTTCAGCCACTTGAGAGGAGACACCATCACCTCTGTTTACAGAAAAAGAAGGTTCTAGAACCCATCTTGCTAGTGTCTGGGCCTCCTATCCCTTTCAGCCACATCCAGTTTCCTCACTAACACCAACAGCTGTGCTTAAATCTTACAGGAGCCATAGACACAGAAACAAAGCCACACGTTCCACAGAACTACAGAAAATGTGGTCCAAGTAATGTCACTTAGGCAAGTTGGGTGTGAAGTAATCAATGTCACAAGAGATGTTAATCAGTATATGCTGTGTTATGGCCCAAAAGCAAAGGGCAAAAGAGAAAGGTGAGTTCTGTAGTGTTGGTCCAAGCACAGAAGGCTGAATTCAGCAGGAAGCATGGGTGCTTTGCCTTGATAGTACTTTATACTTTATCAGGAAACACTTTCAAAGCTAAAATAATGAAGAAAGAACAAAAGAAAAGGAAATGGAGGATTGGGATGTACATCAGAGGTAGACAGCTTTTCTGATCTTTGAAAGTCCCTGAGTTCCCCTACACCATTGCAAAGAGGGTGTAAGGATGGAGGGGGGGAAAAAGATAAAACTTATAGAAAAGATTTATTTTATTTTATTTATTTGAGAGAGAAAGAGAGATGGGATGGAGGGAGAATGGGCATGCCAGGGCCTCCATCTATTGCAAATGAACTCCAGATACATGTGTCACCTTGTGCATCTGGCTTACATGGGCACTGGGGAATGGAATCTGGATCCTTAGGCTTCACAGGCAATGTGTAACCACTAAGCCATCTCTCCAGCCCATAACAAAATTATTTTTAAAAAAAAACTTCTGGTTAAAAGCTTAGGTTAAATAGGGCTGGAGAGATGGCTTAGCGGTTAAGTGCTTGCCTGTGAAGCCTAAGGACCCCGGATCGAGGCTCGATTCCCCAGGACCCACGTTAGCCAGATGCACCAGGGGGCGCATGCGTCTGGAGTTCGTTTGCAGTGGTTGGAAGCCCTGGCGCACCCATTCTCTCTCTATCTGTCTCTCTCTCCCTCTCTCTCTGTCACTCTCAAATAAGTAAATAAAAAAAATAAAAATAAAAGCTTAGGTTAAATAAATAAAGCTACTCCTGGTGTTGGTGTTTTCATAGATTTCAATTCCAGAGCAGCCAGGCTTTACTAAGCACTTACTAAGTTTCCCAAGCACTGTACTGCATGTCACAGAATGGTCTCATTTAGTGCTCAAAGCTACTCTGTAATATGTAATATAATGTTATATAACAATATGTTCTACATTATATAGTATAATAATATATAATAATGTTATATAATATTATTCACACTTGCATTGTTTACTCCAGTAAGAACTGGAGTCTCCAGTGAGTGTCCCAGGCTACTCACTTTTGAATGAAGTGTGAAAGGAAACCATTCCCTTGCCTTGGTCTGAAGGTTGCTAACAGGTGTCCTCTTCAGTATGGCTCCTGAGCAATCTATTTCCTAACTCAGGTCTTTATTCTTTGGTCCTTTAAGTCCTTGGATATGTCATAGAGCAGGCATAGGAGAGGGTCCTTCCAGGGAGAATGGAGTTAGACGTACCAACCTCTGCCAGTCATTCAACACTAATTTTTGAGAGCCTGCTAAATATCAGGCATTTTCTAGATCCTGAAAGAATAAAGGAGAGAAAGACACAGCCTTACCTTCAAAAGGTTTACATAGTGTCTGTTGTATAAAGAATAAACTGTAAGATGGTGACCACTGTAAAGAAAGTTTGTATCAGGGCCTGTGCTGACACAGAAACGCCAGTGAGAGAGGGGGAAAAGTCAGAGGAAACTCCCAAGAAGAGTTTAACTTGCCTGGCAAGGTAAAAGAGCAGGTCTATAAACCAGGTATACTAGGGGAATGTGACTCATGTGAACAATCTTCCCAGTAATCCCCATGATTTTCCATAGCTCTCATACCTGAATAAACCTCTGGAAACTTCCCAGTCATCCCAGTGTGCCTTAGTAAAACTGGAAACAAGACTCAAGTCCTCTTCCCTCCTCATTCCCTGTCCACATTGACCAATGCTAATTCTTATCCCTTTCAAAAAGAAAAGTCCAAGCCAGGCGTGGTGGCGCACGCCTTTAATCCCAGCACTCGAGCGGCAGAGGTAGGAGGATCGCCGTGAGTTCGAGGCTACCCTGAGACTCCATAATGAATTCCAGGTCAGCCTGGACTAGAGTGAGACCCTACCTCGAAAAAACAAACAAACAAAAAAAAAGTCCGCATACTTGTTAAAAGAAAATAAAGCGAAAAGCATGTTCTATAGTAGTGTGCATGAATGATATGCTTGGGGATTGTATTTGTTTGTTTGCCCGTTTGTCTTGCCTAGTTCTCTCCTATTCCCATAGTTCTCCTCTTGTGCTATCCTTTCAATTCTCTACCTGGGTCTATTTTTATGTTATTGATTTTATTTTGCAAACTCCATTTGTCTTTGTACTTCCAGAGAGTAACCAAACCCCTGTGAAGAATGAATGTATTGTCAACTTTGATTTGCTGAAACCACATGCCATGCACCCTCAGATCAACATCCCCATGTTCGGGGTTAGGAAAGCACATGGCAAGCACCTTGAAAGAAATATAAGATGAAGGCAGCCCCTCCCATGCTCATGCACACTCCTTTTCCTTTAGCGACACAAAGGCGGGACCCTTGCCTGGCTATCATGTGAGTGATCATTGGGACAATGAACACTTGATTTACTCAACAAGCTTTCATCAAGAGCTTCCTACATGCTCTGTACTGTACCAGACACCAGGACGTACTGAGTGTAGCGTGGGAAACATTACAAGAGATACTAACCAGTAAATGCTGTCTTGTGGTACAAATAATGAAGCGCAGCATGTAAAGTCTAGTTCTGTGTTGTTGGCACTCTAAAGTAATGGTAAAATGCAGAGTATAGCTATGTACATGACCCATTTCCCATCACCGTGAAATACGTCACACTGGCATCACCATGTACTATGCTGTCATGCAACTGACCACAGCATAGTAGGTTTGTTACATGAGCCTTCACCATGAGCATGTGTCACACGTTACCACGGCTACACAGCCTCTAGAAAATACATACCTTTCAGCTTCACTGGGACCATGGAACCCCTGTCATATATATGGTCTGCCACTGACCAGAAAGTCATGTGGCCCATGACTCTATTTGCTTCTTATTTATCTTTTGGTCTTTGTTTTAATGAAAGAATAATGTGAGGGATTTATATATAGCAACAAAAAGTCTCAGGCTGGGAATACAGTTTAGTGATGGAGCGCTTTCCCAACATGCATGAAGCCCTTGGTTCAGTCACCAGCACAAAAAAAAAGTCTCATTTTCCCCATTTAAGTGAATGAATAGACAGTTTTGAGTAATAATTCAGGTAATATATGTAAGAAAGGAGTATAGAAAGGGGATATATGTGATCATTTTGATATGGATTTGAAGTTTCACTTTTTAAAATGAAGAATCTTGAACTTGGAAATTTTCTCACTTTTCCTAGACATAGATTAGCTTTGAAATTTAGCCCCGACATATCCTAATTCTCTTTCTTCCTGCAAAAGCAAAGATATTGTGCTGAGGAGAGCTATGCTGCAGAGATGGTATTTGCAAAGGGTTTTGAGTCTTGGCTAGAACATTATACACAGACATTATTCACAGACATGTGCTATTCCTTCTAATCTCTCTCTAGGAAAGGAGAGGCAGGCTGAAGCTCATCTCCAGGTACAACAGAGGTTTTAGCCCATGTAAGTGTCAGGTAGACATAGTGGGTCTCCTGCAACCCCAGTGCTAGGGAGATGGAGGGAGGAGCAAGGGGGTCAGTTAGACTAGTTGGATCAGTGAGCTCTAGGCTCACATGAGAGGCTCGCTTCAGGAAATAAAACAGAGAGTGGCCAAGGAAGACACCCAAGGCAACCTCTGGTCTCCACATGCATATGTGCACACACGTAAACGTGTATACACACAAACATGCACACCATATACATATATATAAATTTCAAAACTACATGCATAAACACTGAACTCAGGCTTGAGTCACTCAAACATTAAAAGTATTAAGCATACCTAACTAGCATAGGCTATTTTGTTAGGAGTTGTAACAGTTACATTTTATAAATTATAAATATATAAAAGACAACTAGCAAAATATCTTGGTTTGAAAAATAAATACTTATTAGACACATTTTCCATGAGTTTGTTTTTAAATTCTTTAGAAAAAGAGCAACACTGAGACACCAGACTTAAAACAATCATTTAAGAATTTTGTAGAAAGTTGTTTAGCAATTTAAAAGGGTCTAGCCAGGCATGGTGGCGCATACTTTTAATCCCAGCACTGGGGAGGCAGAGGATTGCCATGAGTTCGAGGCCACCCTGAGACTACATAGTTAATTTCAGATCAGCCTAGACCAGAGTGAGACCCTACCTCGAAAAGCAAAAAAAAAAAAAAAAAAAAAAAAAGGTCTAGTTATTTCCATTTTAGGATATGATTGGCAGCATTATTTTTTTGTTTACTTATTTATGTTTTAAAAATTTATATGACAGAGAGAGGCAGAGAGAGACAATGTGCACACCAGGGCCTTTAGCTGCTGCAAACAAACTCCAGATGTGTGTGCCCTTGTGCGCATGTGCGACATTGTGCACTTGTGTCACTGTGCGTCTAAATTAGAGTGGGGTTCTTAGGATACATGCACAGGGATGGTGTAGGCAGGTCATGTTTTTAGGCTTTTGGGAAACCCTCATGCTGATTTCCATAGAGGCTGTACACGTTTACGCTCCCACCAATAGTGCATAAGCGTTCCTCTTCCCCACAGCCTCACCTACATGTGTTGTCTGTGATATTCTGGTGATAGCCATTCTGACAGGAGTGACATGGAATCTAGTTTTAATTTGCATTTGGCTGATGACTAAAGATGCTGAACATTTTTTAAATGCTTTGGGAGCCCTTCAAAATTCTTTTTTGGAGAACTCCCTATTTAGTTCTGTAGCCCATTTTTTTATTGAATTGCTTGATATTTTATTGTGAATTCTAGATATTAATCCTTTGTCAGATGGATAGCTGGGGAAGATTTCCTCCCATCCTACAGATTGTCTCTTGACCCATTTGAAAGTTGCCTTAGCTGTAAAATAGTTTTTTAGCTTGAAGAGATCCCATTTGTTGATTGTCTTATTCCCTGGAGTGCTAGAGCCCTATTCAGAAAGTTCTTCCTTACACCTATATGTTGAAGTGTTCTCCCCATTTTTTCCTGTAACCATTTCATAGTTGAAGATCTCATATTGAGGCTTTTAATCTGTCTGGAGCTGATTTGTGTGCATGATGAGACAAGAGTCCACATTTACTCCTCTACATGTAGGCAGATAACCAGTTTTTCCGGACCCATCTGTTGACAATGATGGGGCTTTTATCCAATATATGCCTCTGGTATATCTGTTAAAAATCAGGTGGCTGAGCTGGACATGGTGGTGCATGCCTTTAATCCTAGCACTTGGGAAGCAGAGATAAGAGGATCTCTGTGTGTTGGAGGCCAGCCTGGGACTATGAAGTGAGTTCCAGGTCAGCCAGGGCTACAGTGAGACCCTACATTGAAACACACACACACATAAATCAGGTGACTGTAGTTGTATGAACTTATGCCTAGATCTTTTATTATATTCCACTGGTGCATGTGTCTAATCCTGTGCTAGTAGCATGCTAATTTTATTACTGTGGCTCTATAGTGTATCTCCAATCTTCCTTATGCTAAGGACCTTTTTTTTTGCTATCCGAGACCTTTTATCATTCTATATGAATTATGAAACTATTTTTCTATTTCTTCACAGAATATGATTGAGATTATGTTGAATCTTTATATTGCTTTTAGTAGGATGGCCTTTTTTGTGATGTTATTTTTTTCAGTCCCTGAACGTAGAACATGTTTCGAACTTCTGGTATCTTCTTCAGCTTCTTTCTTTAGCGTTATAAAATCATCATTGTAGAGACCTTTCACTTCTTTGGTTGGGGGTGTTCTGAGATGTTTAAAATTGTGTTGCTACTGTGAATGGAACTGTTTCCCAGATTTCTTTCTTAGTAGGTTTTTTAGGTGCATAAGAAAGCTACTGGTCTTACATGTTAATGTTATATCCTGCCATGTAGCTGAAAGAGTTTGTCAGCTCTAGGATTATTCTGGTGGAGTTTTTAGGCTCTCTTATGTATACAATCATGTCATCTGCAAATAAGGCTAGTTTGACTGCTTCCTTTCCAACTTGTATGCCTTTTATAACTTTCTCTTTTCTTTTTGTTCTAGCTAAGACATCAAAGACTATTTTAAATAGCAGTCGGGAGAGTGGACGCCCTTGTCTTTTTCCAGGTCTTAGTGGAAATACTCTAAGTTTTTCTCCATTTAGGATGATGTTGGCTGTAGTTCTGAAATATATAAACTTTATCATGTTAAAATCTGATCCCTATATCTCTTGTCTCTCCAGGTTTTATCATGAATGGATGTCATATTGAATATGCCTTTATGGTTTGCTCAAGACTATGTAAAAAATATCTTAGAAAACTAAGAAGAGAAAGAACATTCCTAGCCTACTAAAGGATATTGATAAAATACTGACATCTAATATAATAATTTACTGGAAAAATATTTTCTCACAGTCAACAGGGTAACAAGAAAAGTATATCTCTCCTCCTCACTATTCCTATAAAGAGCATACTGAAGATTTTAGCTAGTAGAATTACAGCAAGGGAAAACAACAGAAGTCATTCATGTTGGAAAGGTAGAAATAAAACTATCTACCTGCAAATGACATAATTGTCCATGTATAAAACTTGCAAAATCTAAAAAGCAAAGCTAAACAGGGTCACAAGATATAAGGTCACTATACAAAAGTTGGTTGTATACTTGCATACTTGTAATAAAAATTAGATTTTAAGTCTCAGCACCATTAACAAAAACACCACCCCCCAAACCCATGCACTACATAGGTATAAATCTAGCTAAACATGTACAGCATCTACACTAAAAACTACATTCATTGACCAAAAAAGCAAAGAAAGCCTAAATCAGTGGAAAGAAAATGATATCCCTGAGTTGGTAGAATCAATATTTTGATGTTATATTTCTAAAACTAACCTCTATATTGAAATGAAATACTATACTATATCAGCAGCACATTTTTATCTGGAGCAACAATCTGCTTGAAAATATATGTGGAGAGGCTAGAGATAATGCCTTAGCAATTAAGGTGTTTGCCTGCAAAGCCTAATGACCAGGGTTCAATTCCACAATACCCACATAAACCCAGGTGCACAAGTGATGCATCTGCCTTTATATGGGCACACCAGGGCCTCCAGCCGCTGCAAACAAACTCCAGATGCATGTGCTACTTTGTGCATCTGGCTTTATGTGGTTCTAGAGAGTCAAACCTGGCTCATTCGTCCTTGCATTCAAGTGCCTTAATCGCTGAGCCATCTCTCCAGTCCACTGGAGTTAACTGCTTTTTGACAAGTGCACAAAAGTAATTCATTGGAGAGATTTTTCTTTTATGAAAAGGGCTGGAATAACTGGGCACTCCCTATATGTAAAGGGAAATGAAACTCAACATATGCTTGCACCTTAACAACAACAACAAGAAAAACTAACTGGAAGTAGATCTTAGACCTAAATGTAAAGCTTTAAAAATTCCAAAATTTCCAAAAAGAAGGATGAAAAATCTTTGTGAAGTTGGGTTAGGTAAAGCTTTCTTATATGTGACAGAATTCATAAAACTTTTGAATTCATAGAACTTTTGAATTATAAAAGACACAGAAGAATAAAAAAGACATGTTGTGAAAAAATATTTGCAAACAAAATATTTGACAAATAGCTTTCATACAGAGTCCATAAAGGAATATAAATCCAGTAACAAGAAAACAAATAACACAGTCAAAAAAGTGCACATGGAGAGATGCATAAGTAGTTATTTGGAATATTCATATTACAAATTAAAGTAAAAACAACTGTAGTAAGATACCACCTAACACCTAGCCTACTATGGTTACTATTTTGAATGACTATGTCAAGGGCTGGAAAGATGTAAGTAACTGGAACTGTCATATACTTCTCATAGAACTGAAAGATGAACCCACCATTCTGCAAAACTGGTAGTTTTGTGGAAAGTTGAATATATAATTATTCTATGACTCAGCCATCTCACTGCTATGTACCCAAGAGAAATAAGAATGCATTTACTGGGGGCTGGAGAGATGTATTAGCAGTTAACCACCTGCCTGTGAAGCCTAAGGACTTCGCTTCAAGGCTCGAATCCCCAGGACCCATGTAAGCCAGATGCACAAGGTGGCACATGCATCTGGAGTTCGTTTGCAGTGGCTGGTGGCCCTGGTGTGCCCATTCTCTCCCCCACCCTGCCTCTTTCTCTCTCTGTTACTCTCAAATAAATAAATAAAAATAATTATTTTTAAAGAATACATTTATTTCACCAAAAATTGTACAAAATATTCCCAATAGTCTTATTTATCATCATCAAAATCTTAAAAGAATCCACCTATCCTGACTGGCAAGCATGGGGTACATCCATACAATGGAATGGAATACTGCCAACTTGAGAAAATGCACTAAAGACATGATAACATAGAACCCAAGGACACCACTAAGCAGAAGTCAGGAACAACAGACTTCTTGCTCATGATTATTTCATTTGCAGGATGCCCTGGAAAAGCCAATTAGTGATTGCCAAGACCTGGTGAGATGTGGAACAGGTTAATTATCAAAGAGCACCATTAGAGAAAATTTAGAGGCAAAAAAAAAAATCTGTCTTAACATTTTAATGGTGGCCCTAATTATATACCTGGCTATATACAGAACTGTGTACAAAACAGTGGGATTTACTGTAAATAAATTTCGAGAGTGCAAATAAAGTGGAAGTAAACAAACAAAAGATACTCAAGAGTTCGAGATTTCTGAGTCCTACTGAGGATAGCAAGAGTCTCTTTGGCAGAAGACACATTATTCATAGAAAGGACACTAAGTTTGGTCTTCCAAATGGAATAAGGAAATACAGAGAAACCTGTGAGTGCCAAGTCAATGTTAAAAATGCTTCAATTAATGTGGTTCTTAAGTTTTTAGTCTGCGTATGCATGATTTTCCATAAACAGGAGCACATTGTTTAAATATCTTAGATTCTGGTTCTTTAAAGACCCATAATTTTTAACACTTGTTTTCCATTGGTCAGTCTTACAAATATTGTCTAAGGTAAATGAACAATGTTCCATTTGGGGTCTACAATTCCATTTTTCAAACATCATATACAGTCCATTATTTTATCATCTAAAGAAGTTACCTGGATCAGTTGCCTTCTCATTTCTGAGACAAAAAAAAATCAGTTTGGAAACTGGAAAGATGGCTTATTGATTAAGGTGCTTGCCTATGAAGCCTAAGGATCCAGGTTCAATTCCCCAGTACCCACGTAAGCCAGATGCACAAGGTGGCACTTGTGTCTGGAGTTTGTTTGTACTGGATATAAGCCCTGGTACACCCATATTCTCTATCTTCCTCCTTCCCTTCCTCCCTCCCTCTTGCTCTCAAATAAAAATAAATAAAATATTTTTAAAAATCAGTTTTATGCAGAGATCCAAAAGCTACAGAGAACTGAACTCAACACCAACTTAAATCCCTAACTTGCCTGCCAAGGCTCAGGGAACACTTCAGGAGGGGAAAGGAAGATTGTAAGAGTCTCAAGGTGGATAGGAATAGCCTGAGGCACCTTGTTCCCCCCTCCCTTTAAGAGACCAAAGCTTCTTGGTCCCCACAATGAATACTAATAACTCCACCAAAGAAGACCATCAGAAGAATTGGAGCAGGTGTTAGAGGACCTAAGAGAACAACCTTTTTATAAAAATATCAATAAATAGGGGCTGGACTGATGGTTCAGAGGGTAAGGAACTTGCCTGCAAAGCCAAACAATCCAGGTTTGATTCCTCAGTACCCATGTAAAACCAGATGCACAAAGTAGTGCATGCATCTGGAGCTCATTTGCAGTGGCTGGATCCCGGGCATTCCCATTCTCCACTCTCTATCTTTCTCTGTCTCTGTCTCTTTCTCTATCTCTCTCTCTCTCTCTCTCTCTCTCTCTCTCTCCTCTCTCTTCACTCTCCTTATAAATAAATAAAATATTTTAAATAAATTGATAATAATAATAATGTTTGGGGAAAACCACTTTTATAGGGCTGGAGAGACTGCTCAGTGGTTAAAGGTGCTTGCTTGTAAAGCCTGACAGCCAGGGTTCAATTCCCCAGTACCCTTGTAAAGCCAGACACACAAAGTGGTACATGTGCCTGGAGTTCATTTACACTAGCAGGAAGCCCTGTGGCACCCATACTTTCTCTCTAAAATAATTAAACAAGAATTTTAAGAAGTAAGTTTAATAGAGGTAGGATTTACCTCAGCTTATGGCTCCAGGTTACAACCCATTATGACAAGAAATGTGTGGTGGCAGAAGCTGGTCATATTTAGCCCAAAGGAAACAGAGCAGGGCAACTAATGCTGCTGATCAGCTGGCTCTCTGCTTTTTATATAGCTCAGAATTTCAGCCCATGGAATCGTGCCACCCACAGTTATTACAGGTCTTTCTACCTTCATGAACCTGATCAGGACATCCCTCCAGACATGCACTAACCTAATCTAGTAACCCTTAGGACTTGGCAAGTTGATCAATATAAACCACCTCTGATTCTTTATATTTATGGTGTCAAAGTTGGCATCATGGGAGTCCAGCAAGGTTCACACTGGAAATGCCCTTCTAATGCTTGAGGCAGAATGCATGCATATGGAGACCAAGAGTGTTAGGGGTATAAATTAAAGCTGTAATAAGGAACTTAAAAAATAAGTTTAGACACAAATAGAAAAAGAAAATCTTTTATCTATTTTCATTGTATAAAAGTTATACTGTCACCATGAAGAGTTAGACACTGGATTTTTCATATTAACATACTGGATGTTTGTGAAAGACTCTTGACTGACATTCAACATAATATTTATCATCAAGAGATTAAAATATCACTGGGCAAACTCTCCTAGACTTAACTGAATTAGACATACCATTTTTGAGACAGAATTTAACTGCATAAATCAAGTTGGCTTTGAACCCAAAATCCCGCCTCAGCCACACAAGTGCTAGATTTACAGACATTCACCTCCACACTCAACTGTAACTTTTCCTTTGTTTATAACTTAAGAGAAAATAGAGAGAAAACATAGATGATGGATCAGTGACCTTTGTTGACAAGCCTCTTTACTGTGTGGTACATGTGTCGCTTGAGGATACCCAACAGGCCAGATATATGGGTGCACAAGGTAAGAGGCCAGGCTCCCTCAATTTGTATACTGACGGCTACAGTGAATATCACATAGGATGCCAAGGTGTAACCTAAGAAAATTTCTGTTTTTTAATTCTGTGTGTGTGTGTGTGTGTGTGTGTAAGAGACAGAGAGGGTGTGGTATGGCATCTGGTTGTGATGTGTAATACACGCAATATGGACATATGTGCAGATGTACAGATGTGTGTGCCCCGTGTGTGTGGGTGGAGATACCAGAGGACAATTTTCAGTGCCCTTCTCTATTCTCATCCCAAACTTTTGTGAGATGGAGTAGAGACAGGAGATGGGAGATGCCCTCAACCTGGAGCTGCCTACTGTCAGCAGGCCCCAAAGAATCTCTGCCTCCCTACTCAACACCAAACACTGGGCATAGAGCTGTGCATGGCCATGCCAGCTTTTTTTAATTATTATTTGACAGAGAAATAGGGGGGGAGAGAGAGAGAGAGAGAGAGAGAGAGAGAGAGAGAGAGAGAGAGAGAGAGAGAGGGAGAGAATGAGCAAGCCAGGGCCTCTAGCCCCTACAAACGAAATCCAGACACATGCACCCTGTTGTGGTCCTGGGAAATTGAACCATGGTCCTTTGGCTTTGCAGGCAAATGCCTTAACCACTAAGCCATCCCTCCAGCCCCATGACAGCTTTGTATGTGGGGTCTAAGGAGTCAAGTTAGGTGGACTCTGGCCCTGAGAATGTATAAGCAGCAATCTTAACCATTAGCCAATTTCCCCTTTTGTAATGAAATGGTGGTCTGGTAAATTGCGTCTTTTTGAAGATTCAAAGATCTAAAACATTGAATTTTCAGAATTAAAGCATTCTCATTTTGTGCAGGAGTGGACAGACCAAAAATTACGCTGGAATCCTAATGAATATGGTGGAATTCGCTCAATTAAAGTTCCATCGGAATCTCTCTGGCTGCCTGACATAGTTCTCTTTGAAAAGTAAGTAACAGGGCTGGAGACATAGCTTAGTGGTCAAAGTACTTGCCTGCAAAGCCAAAGGACCCAGGTTCAATTCCCCAGGACCCATGTAAAGCAGATGCACAAAGTGGCGCATGCCTCTAGAGTTCATCTGTAGTAACTGGATGTTCTGTTGTGACCATTCTCTCTTTATCTACCTCTCTCTCTCTCTCTCTCTCTCTCATAAATAAATAAATTTTTAAACAGAAAATAAGTAACAGAGAAGAGAATTATATTGAAAATTATGACAGTGAATAAAGAAAATTCTGGTTTGAGAGAAGTAACAACTTTAAGTAGCAAAATGTTTCTTCCTAAACCACTCTTTACCATAGTAGCAGGGAAGTAATGAAATACAGAGAGTACAGTGGTGGGGAAACCCTCAAACTATTAAGTGTTCACTTAGCTACTAAAGTAAAACCACTTTCATGACAGTGCCGATGGGCAGTTTGAAGGTTCCTTCATGACCAAGGCCATCGTGAAATCCAGCGGAACTGTCATCTGGGCTCCTCCTGCCCGCTACAAAAGTTCCTGCACTATGGATGTCACATTTTTCCCATTTGACCGGCAAAACTGCTCAATGAAGTTTGGATCCTGGACTCATGATGGTACCATGGTGGACCTCGTGTTGATAAATGAAAACGTGGACAGAAAAGACTTCTTTGATAATGGAGAGTGGGAAATCCTAAATGCACAAGGGATGAAGGGCAACAGAAGAGAAGGGTTATATTCCTATCCATGTATCACCTACTCATTTGTCCTGCGACGCCTGCCACTATTTTATACCCTCTTTCTGATAATCCCCTGCCTGGGGCTGTCTTTCCTCACCATTCTTGTATTCTATTTACCTTCTGATGAAGGAGAAAAACTTTCATTATCAACATCAGTCTTGGTTTCTCTGACAGTGTTTCTTTTGGTAATTGAAGAAATCATCCCATCTTCTTCAAAGGCCATCCCTCTCATTGGAGAATACCTGCTGTTCATTATGATTTTTGTTACCCTTTCAATTATTGTCACTGTTTTTGTAATTAATGTTCACCATAGATCTTCTTCAACGTACCATCCCATGGCCCCCTGGGTGAAGACACTGTTTCTGCAAAAACTCCCTAAACTGCTTTGCATGAAGGGCCCCTTGGACTCCTGCTCTACCCCAGATGAAAAGAATAACACAGTAGTGAGGGGGAAAGTCGCAGAGAAAACTAAGCGGACTCCAGCAAATGACGGCGAAAGGGTGCTGGTCACCTTCCTGGAACAGGCTGCCGAGTCCATCAGGTACATTTCGAGGCACGTGAAGAAGGAACACTTCATCAGCCAGGTAAGTAAGCCCATGACAAGAGTGCACCTGCACTGAGGTGTGCACCAGAATGCCACCGGGGCATCTGTTGACAACAAAGTGTGGTCCTTGTTCAAAATGACGTGATTAGTGAGCCTGCTTACAAACAAAAATTTTCAAATGCTCCACAACATGCAATAGGAGTTTTAGTAAAAATGTTTATGAAAGAGTTCAAATGAGCATAAAGACTGACTTGAAGCACCTTTAGACACAGCACTGTTCAAAACTCCTCAATCGCATCTTCCATGACTCAATTACACTTTTAAATTGATCTTTTCATCATGCCATGATAGATGTTTGATGCACAATTTTTAAAAATAAAGGACTAGGGGGCTGGAGATATGGCTTAGTGGTTAAGATATTTGCTTGCAAAGCCAAAGGACCACAGATCAATTCGCCAGGACCCACGTAAGCCAGGTGCACAAGGGGGTGCACACATCTGGAGTTCATTTGCAGTAGCTGGAGGCCCTAGTGTGCCCACTCTCTCTCCCTCTCTCTGCCTCTTTATCTCTCAAAAAAATAAAGATAAAGTTAAAAAATAAATAAAGGACTAGAAAAACAAAAGGAATTAAAAATCAAAACAGAGGAAGGACTACTTGGAAACAGAAGGGTCCTCAGTGCAGTGGGGTTGGGGGAGTGAGACAAAAGAGGGTAATGGGGCAAGAATACTATTTAAATTACAGTATGTTTATGTATTAAATATCTCAATAAAATATTTAAAATAAAATAAACTAATAAATAAAAGTAATATAAGAATTTTGCAATCTCTTTTTGCAAGAAGAGGATCTAGTTATTTAGCTCACGGATTAAAGAAAAAGAAATGTGAAGATACAAGATGCAAGCCAGGAATGACAGATACTCAGGAAGCTGAGGCAGGAAGACCACAAGAGCCTAGGAGTTTAAGCTCATCATGGGCCACATAGCGAAACACTGTCTTAAAAAAAAAAGTATGGTGCTCAGAGTGAAAGCAAACCTGGGCAAAGACCTACATGCATTGTGTGATGTGATATAT
The DNA here is from genome assembly GCF_020740685.1 of Jaculus jaculus. Classification (NCBI taxonomy): domain Eukaryota; kingdom Metazoa; phylum Chordata; class Mammalia; order Rodentia; family Dipodidae; genus Jaculus; species Jaculus jaculus. Next base: position 22,732,382 of record NC_059113.1, read on the forward strand.
TACTTAACTTGAGCTTTCTTTTTATGGAACCTACCTTGAAAAACATGGCAAAGATTAAATGACAAATCATGAACAGAATACATACTGAAAACAAGCTATATAGGTCTTTATACCAGTTGCAAAGTTCAATTATTTCACAATAATAATGGTGCCAAGAGCTCGTAAGCAGACTTAGAAATCATTTTTGGAAATATCATTTATATTTTAATCTTACCCACAGAGACCCAGACTAATATATCCTTTCTCTTAGCCACTTACCATTTTGTCATCCACTTTAAGGTTTTGACTTAAAAAAAAAAAAAAAAAAAAACCTAGAAAAATACCTGCTATTATACAACATGCTTTTCAACTCTTTTTTTTTTTTTGGGGGGGGGGGGGGGGTTTTGAGGTAGGGTCTCACTCTGGTCCAGGCTGACCTGGAATTAACTCTGTCATCTCAGGGTGGCCTTGAACTCACGGCAATCCTCCTACCTCTGCCTCCCAAGTGCTGGGATTAAAGGCGTGCGCCACCACGCCCGGCTTTTTCAACTCTTAAGTAGGGAGGTTTGGCTTATTTCCTTACATTTTTTGAAAATACTAATGCAAAGACTTAAGTTGATTTTATAGGTATAAAATTAACAGATGATCAGCATAGTTTGGAAAATTCAGAAAAACGTAAGCAAGAAGATTGAAATCACCAATAATCCCACCACTTAAGGGTAATGTCTCAACCTTTTAGTTTAGCATCTTTGTGCCACCCATCACCCAACCCGCCACACACATGCAGTTTTATTTCTATGCTCCATAAGCTTACATCAGGAGCTGCCTGCGGTAACAGCCTTCTGACCTGGATCATTCTGGGAGAGTGGGCCCTGGCTGTATGGCACTTTTACCAAACCCCATATACAGGTGCTCTGCAATTAATATGAGGTTGTGTCTCAATAAACCCGTTGCAGATTGAAACTATCTGAGGTCAAAATATATTGACACAGCTACCCCAGTGAGCACCAGGGCCAGCACCACAGCATCCTGTACAGGGCACTTACCCTTGGTGATCAATTGAATGCAAGGTCCAAAGGGACAGTAACCCACTGCTGTGACCAAGTCATGGGGCAGTGCCACTGTATGCGCTTAGCCTGCAGAAGATCCCCTTTCCCTCCCTCCCTTCCCCTCCCACCTACCTTTCAAAGTGTGAAGTAATTTCTACTGAGCAGGTTTCACTTTCTTACCATCATAAGTTGAAAATTTACTGTGAAGACTATCTGTAGGGGGGAAAAAAGAGAAATATGAGTCTCCATGCTTCCTTTGCAAACTTCCCTAACGCCATGATTTGTTCCTGCTTTAATATGCTCCTACAGGCCTGGTGCCCATTCTCCCCACTCCAACCTTCCAGTATAACCGAAGATGCCGCAACCTCTCTGCCTCAGAATATCTGTCCCTCCTGTCATTTCTCCTCTGTGGTGCCTGTCTCAAAACCTGTAAGGGACCAGAAACACTTGTGAAGTCGAGAAAAGTCCTGTAACACTTGGTCACAAATGCTCTTAAGTTACCAATGTGGAACTGACTTCACATGTGTATCAGGAAACATTATGTAAAAATCATGTTTTTCTCATTTTGATTAGCAATATTTCCAAAAAATGATAGAGAATTCTCATTTCTGTTTTACTTCTTTGGTGTTGATAAGAGTGTCCCTAAATGCTCAATTTACAACCTATGTATTTTGTTCTTGGGATACAATGAATGATGCCACCATAACTCCACGTCCTCTGATGTGAAGGTACATTTTGAAAATTTTAAAGTGCTGTCAACTCAAATAGTGTTAATTATAAAGTTCAGAACAGCTGCTGAACATCATGAATGAAAATCACCTTTTTCTCTCTTTTGCAGGTGGTACAAGACTGGAAATTTGTGGCTCAAGTTCTTGAGCGCATCTTTCTTTGGCTTTTTCTAATAGTGTCAGTTACAGGCTCCATTCTAATTTTCATCCCTGCCTTGAAGATGTGGCTATATGGTGCCTATTAGTAGCACATCCCCAGAGCCATTTGAAGATATGCCATGCAGACAAGACACCCCTGAGAACTGACAGCCGCTTGCATGCTTACAGAGTGCAGATGCATGCACTTGTTCCAGAGCCCCAGTCCCCTGAGCCCAGTGCCTGCTCTGCTTTCTCCTGTCATGATGACCCTATTAGTAAGAGAGTTGAACCTGCAGAGGATTCAGGAGTGCTGTAGCCAACCTTCAGCGTCCACTGGGTCACACATCAAATTCCAGCATGTCCTCTTCATTCAGGATTACTCCCAGGCTTTGCTTAAGAACATCATTTCTTTGCTTTATCTGAACACAAATCCTACAAATTCCCTACCAATCTGGTCTATGAAGGTAGCTAAGCTTACTCTCCATTATTGTTTTAGATTTATAAGAGCATTCATTGTAATTTTACATTTATTTAGGTTTATTAATAAGATTTGAAGGACAGAAAAGGAAATATCTCATCAACCAGACATCTTGCACTAGAAAGCTTTTCTAAATCCTCATTCCTATAGACTTACCCAACTGTACATATCAAGTGAACACTGAAAAACATCAGTGCCAGTCTGTTTTGTGAGGAAAAGCTGAGTGCTTTAAGGACTGCTTTCACAGGCTGGTGGATGCCAAACACAGACGGAGACTGAAATGATGACTTCTGTCGGGGATGCTCTTTTACTGGCCAAAAAGAGTAAGGTGTGGCTTAAATGCTGTCAGATACAGCTGGATTTATCTACATTTTTGGAGTTCTCCATGTCTGGCTGTTTATAGCCCTAGACATTTCCCAAATCCTTCTAGATGTCTTTGCTGCTAGTCAGTTCTCTGTGTGACTAGATATCCATCCTGCTTATGCTAACCTCTTTTCAAATTAAATCTTTCTCCCCCTTGTGCCCTTGATCCCTGTTGCCAAAAACAATTCCTGTAATTATACTCCCTATCTTCAGTGGCTGCCTCTCCTAAGCTCCTAGGCCTACAAGGTCCCCATAGGCATTACATTCTTAAGACAACCATAGTGTAGTAAAGAGAAAGTTTTCAAATACCATGGACTGTTTATCTAGAGAGATTCATACCATTCAAATAATCCTCAAAGGCAACTCGCAGTTGCAAAAGGGAAAGCATGTGTATATATTTCATAATATATAGCAAGATCAGTGTATTTGTGTTCAATTGACAGGAAATTTTATGCTATAGAGCTGCATTTCTTTGCACTACATGCATATATTATACAACACTGGGGCTCTGTGTGATCCACATGTCCATTACTCTTCTGAATATTTCGCTGAGTTTAAAAAATTATTGGTGTATATTTATTGTACATGCTACTGGGTTTCATACAGACATTATCATGTAAGCATGTCATGTGCTTAGGTAGTACCTCATGCTCTTTACCCTCCCTTTTCTCAGCTCTCCTCCTCCCTTGCTCCTTTAAATTCCAAGGAAGAGTTTTCTCTAACTTTTATATCATGCACACACACATGATTTTGTGCATCTTTGTAAAATCTAGGATCCACACATGTAATATTTGTCTTTTGAGACTGACTTCATTCAATTAATGTGATAATCTCATGTCACATCCATTTTCCTGTCAGTGACAAAATATCACTCTTTATGGTTGAATAAAATCTCCTTATGTTATAAACCACATTTTCTTCTTTTTTTATTGACAACCACTCTACATACAGACAAAATACTGTGATCATAATCCCCTCCCACCATCCTACCTTATCCCCCTGCAAATACCCTCTACACTGAATCCCTTCTTCTGTCCAAATAGCTTCTCTTTTATTTTGATGCTATCATTGTTTTAATTCCTATGTTGCATGTCATGTGCAAGGTAGCATCAACCACTATGAGACATGAATGCCATGAACACTTTGTGTCTAGAAGACAGTATTGCAAAGCACTTGTGGTGGCTTGATTCAGGTGTCCCCCATAAACTTAGGTGTTCTGAATGCTAGGTTCCCAGTTGATAGAGACTTGGGAATTAATGCCTCCTGGAGGGGTTGTATTGTTGGGAGTAGACTTACGGGTATTATAACCAGTTTCCGCATGCCAGTGTTTGGCACACTCTCCTGTTGCTCTTGTCTACCTTATGTTGGCCAGGGGGAGATGTCCACCCTCTGCTCATGCCATCATTTTTCCTGATATCATGGAGTTTCCCCCTCAAGCCTATAAGCCAAAATAAACCTCTTTTTCCCACAAGCTGCTCTTGGATGGGTGATTTCTACCAGCAATGCGAAGCGAACCTGACTGTAACAGCACTTGTCCCCTTCCTTTGTTTCTGACATTCTTTCTACTACTTCTTATGAAATGGACTTTGAGCCTTAGAAGGTGTGATAGAGGTGTCTTCCTTATTGCTGAACACAATCTTTCACTTCTTCTCAGCACTTTTGGTTAAGTTTTGAGCTACTTTTCTTGAGAAGCTTCTCTCAACAAAAGTGGGAGTGAAATTAATATATGGGCATAAACATAAGTATTAGAGAGAAGTTTGGTGACATAATGTACACATTCAGCCAGACAACACTAGTTGTTCCCCCCCCACACACACACACACACTAGAAATTATGACCCTCCAGCCATAGCTTTTGACTAACTTTTCAGCACTAGGCAGGAATTCCCTCCCTCCCATGAAGCAGCCTTAAATCCAGAGAGGGCAGCTCGTTTCCCTTATAACAGACATGTCACCATTACACCAGTTGATATATTTGGCCTCTCTGACCAGCTGTAGAACTTGCAGGCTCCACTCCTGGTTAAGACTGTTGATGACTTTTCTCCTCCAACAGGCTGCATAGGTCTTTCCAACATGCTGACAGCTTGTCAACAGGGAGGAGGCTTCTAGCTCAGCTCCAGCTTGACTTCTCATTGTAAACAACATTTTCTTTACCCATTCCTTAATTAACAGACTTCTAGGCTATTTCCATAACTTAGTGATTGGGAATCATGCAACAATAAACACCAATGTGCAAATATCCCTGTAATATGCAGACTTGGAGTTTGGAGGTAAATACCCAGGAGTGGTATAGCTGGGGCATATGGTAGATCTATTTTTAGGTATTTTTGTTTTGTTTGGTTTGGGTTTCGGTTTTTTGGTTTTTCAAGGTAAGGGCTCACACACAAGGCGGAGCCTGCTCATCTTTTAGTGTGCTCAACCCAAACCTCCATCCCACCCTCACTTGACTAGGCCACTCAACAAGGCTCCACAAGAGTTGCTATTGCTGCATTCTGAGAAATACAGAGGGCTATCACCAGAAGAGCAAACCCCAATGCAAAACAATTAACACACACACATACACACACACACACACACACACACAAAGGCAAGATATCCCCAGCAAGAATGCCTAGTCCTATAATGGAAGCCACCAATGAAAGTACTGATAGAAAACTCAAGATACAGAATGAGAAATGCAATTATAATCATCATATTAAATAAACTTAATGAGGCCAAAAACAAACAGCTGAATGAAACTGAAGAAAAACAACAAAAAGACAGAACTCCATCGATGCATGGATAAAATGGAAGTAAATCAAAAAGAACTCAGTGGATGGCTGAATGAAGTGGAGGAAAATCAAACCAAAAAGAACTCAATGGACAGTATAACTCAATGATAATATAATAAAATGCAGGAATGAATTCCAAGAAACACTAAGAAAGAATGTCAAATCAAGAAATAAAAATGGAATTCAAGGAGATGGAAATGATGAAGAAAAACCCAATGGAAAACAGCAACAAAAAAAGAAATAGCACATTTAAAAGGATCCCAAGAAAGCCTCACCAACAAAATAGATCGTGTGGAGAACAGACTACCAGGGCTCAAGAACAAGACAGAGAAAATAGATTGGGAGCCAAAATCAATGACAAGTTCAAGAAAACACATTAACAGAACAAGAAGGAAATATGGGACACCTTTAAAAGTCCAACATTTGAATCATGGCCATAAAAGAAGTGGAAGGAATACGGTGGGGGGAGGCATAGAGAATATCTTCAGTAAAATTTCAGAAGAAAATTTTCTGAATCATAAGAGAGAGACCTATTCCAAGTATAGGAAGCACATGGAACATCGAATAGACAGGACCAGAGATGAAATTCTCCACATCACTTTATAGTTAAACAGTAAACACAAAGAGTGATCTGAGCTAACAGTGGCAAGTAGATGAGGCTAAGCAATCTCAAAATCTACTCCCAATGACACACCTCCTCCCACATGGCATTACACCCTAAATTGCCACTAGTTCAGAATGGAGCATTTAAAACATGTGGGTCAGGCTGGAGAAATGGCTCAGAGAGTGGTCAAGATCATGAATTGTGGCCGGCACTCTGAGAGTACCTTATACTTCATTGGCAAAGAGGCAAAGAAAAATTCACAATGTAGCAATGAATCATAATTATCAACCCCATGGAACCTATGTTGTCATAAAACATAGAAAGTGTGCTATCATAGAAAAATGTTGTGGACACTTACTTGAGAAAACAGCATTACAATGTGAAATTTAAATATAAAATCATCTTTGTACATGAACAAGGACTAGAAGAGAAAAAGCAAAATGAAAATTTGTTCTTTTGAGTTCATTTATTACTTTCTGCTTTAAAACACATCTTTTAAGTTATCATAATAATAGTAAACTAACCAGAACAGAATAAAACAGAATTACCAATGTTCTGCCTCTCAGAAAATAAGCAACTCCAAACAGAGCAAGATTTTTACTTCTACTAGTATAAAGTACCTTAATATTTTTATGATTTTGCAATTTTTATGAGAGAGAGCAAGGCGAAGGAGAGAGACAGAGAGAAAGAACTAGTGTGTTAGGACCTCCAGGCACTGCGATTAAACTCCAGGTGCATCCACCACCTTGTTCACAAGTGCCACCTTGCATGTTTGCGTCACCTTGTGCCTCTGGCTTATGTGGGACATGGGGCCACTCAAATCCCTGGAAAACAAGCACAAGCATGGACATCCAGAGGACGTTTATGCAACACCTTTAGACTGGGTGCTGTCTGCTCTGGAATCCAATGTTACAAAACAGCCTACTGTCCTCCCTGGCACAACAAAGAAGCATATTCAGGCTACTAAGTTTACAACACTCTGTTCTTGCCTTATTTTCCAGGAGATGGGGACTTGGCGTTTTCTTGTGGTAAAGAGTATAGAACAAAAACAATAAGTTTCTGAAGGTAAAGAGAAAATACAAATTAATATATTTTTCTCTGTTCCCACATAGTAGCAATAGAAATAGCCCTGCTGCCCTGAACACACAACTATAAGTAGCCAAAGAAATGACCATTTGTTTCTAGTCATCATCTATCTGAAATGCAAACAGTTTAAGCTACTTTTTAAAAAAAAAAACATTTTATTTTTATTTATTTATTTGAAAGAGATAGAGAATGGGCATACCAGGGCCTCCAACTACTGCAAACAAACTCCAATCACATGAACCCCCTTGTGCATCTGGCTTATGTAAGCCCTGGGGAATAAAACCTGGGTCCACTGGCTTTGCAAGCAAGCACCTTAACTGATAAGTCATCTCTCCAGCACAGGGCTACTTTTAAAAAGCAAAACCTTAGTAATCATGCTGTTTCATGAATCAATTTTCTTCCACATAGTATTTCCCGATACTTTCAAAACCAAATGTTGGTGTTTGCTTGCCTATGTCTCCTATGCACTTTTACTTGATGTTAAGAGCCATTAAACAAGAAGTCACACAGTTGGATAATGTGTTCTGGGTTTCCCACTGGCTTTGCTGTAGATAAAGCCTCTGACTGAAGCCACCTGAAGCTGAAACCTCTTACACACACACAAAAAAAAAAAACATAGATTATACTATTTTACCTGGTGACCATTGCCTGTCAGTGACCTCCATGGAAGTTTCTTTCTTCCACATTACCCTGTCCTTAGGAGAAAGTTGCTTTCTTCTATCTTCCCTTGTTCTCTGAGAAAAAAAAAAAATACCTCTTCTTCCGAACAACTAACTATGAAATTATCTATGCCTGGGGAAAGGAACTAAAAAGTCATGAGTGATGACTATCCAATCAGTAACTGCTTGTCTTACAGTACACAGAATGTCCACCAACCTGTGCATCAGAAAGACAGACCATCCAAGGTCTACAATTCCCCTGTATGTGACTATCTGATGGGATTCCATACAATTCCCTATATAAGCTTTAATACTAAAACACTTAGGCAAGATAACCAATGTTGTCAATAATGTCCATCTTCTTTGGTTTATTGGTTTTCAAATAAATCATTTTTCTTGCCCCAGCAATATGTCCTTGAATCTTGGACCTTTGCAGGTGGTTAGGAAGTCACAGACCCATGGAATGTCAAGCCTGGGCTCAGGGAAACTATAACTAGGTTCATACTTTTCCTCAGTCATTGTCTTTAGTCGACATCCCTTTTTTTGTTTAATTTTTTTTGTTTATATACTTGAGACCCACAGACATAGAGAGAAAGAGGCAGAGAGAGAGAGATAGAGACACAGAGAAAGAGAGAATGGGCATGCCAGGGCTTCCAGCCACTGCAGACGAACTCCAGATGTATGTGCCCCTTGTGCATCTGGCTAAAGTGGGTCCTGGGGAATCCAACCTCAAACCAGGGTTCTTGGGCTTCACAGGCAAGCGCTTAACCCCTAAGCCATCTCGCCAGCCCTCGACATCCCTTTTTAAAATAAAGCAGTCTATACCCATAAGCCATAAATTGTTATTATAAAAATTTCAGTGCCAGAGACGGGATACCTTCCAGCAAGTTGTTGGTCATAGAGGCCCCTGATGCCCCCAAAACATTGCAGGCCATTGCCAAAGCTCTTGGTTTCCCACCAGGAATCGATGGTAAGACCCTATTGCTAAAGACTCCACATGCTTGGGCTGCAAGGTCACTTAGAAATCAAGCTGGAGTTGAGCTGAAAACCTCTTTTGTGTAGACCAGCTGACAGAAAGCTGGAAAAAGCGATGCTGCATGCAGCTCCATGAGAGGGAGTAGTTATCAGTAGAGACAAACAACAGTGGACACTGCAAGCCTTGGGTTTGACCAGCCAGGTCAAATGAGCCAATGGTTGCAATACTGGCATGTCTATTATGGGGGAAACCAACCCATCACTAATTGGACTGGAGGCCCAATAATCACTTGTCTTAATGTTATATTCATATATTAATGCTACTTTTACTTTTGTGTTAGGAAAGCTTCTCTTTTCAGATGGCAGTCACCTCTGAGATGACAAAAGACACCATAGTGCTGAGAAGTGACAGATGAGTGTTCAGCACTGAAACATCTCTATCATACCCTCTAAGGCTTAGGGCCCATTGCAGATGAGGTGGCATAAAGAATGTAAGAGACAAAGGAAGGGTATGTCTGCTTACAATGCAGTCTTCCAGACACAAAATGGCTTGTATATCCAGGACCTTGCAATGCCTAGTACTACCTATATAGGACCCTAACAATAAGAGGAAACAATGATGACATAAAAATAAAAGAGAGAGCTGAATGTGGTGGTACACACCTTTACTTCCAGCACTTGAGAGGCAGAGGTGGGAGAATTGCCATTAGTTGGAGGCCAACATAAAACTATGTAATAAACTCCAGGTCAGCCTGGAATAGAGTGAGACCCTACTTTGAAAAAGCAAAATAATTAAATAAATAAGCGACTAATTGAGAGATGGAAGAAATATGATAGAGAGTGGATTTGTGAAGAGGTAAGTGGGGGAGGAGAGGGAATTATCATGGTTTATTATATTTAAAAAGTTTTAAAAATAAAGTAAAACAAAGCATCCTGAGGGCTGGGGGTGCAGCATGCTTAGTAAGCAGAGGGTCCTGGGGTGGGTCACCAGCACCACAGAAGCAATGCTTGGCGGGTCTGTAATCCTGGCCAGCTTGAGGCCAGCCTGTGATACATGATGCCCTGCCTCACAAAATGAACAGACAAGCATTCTGAGCCAGGGCACACACCTGTAACCCTGTTACTCAGGAGGCTGAGGAATTGAGATTGCCTGTTTGAAGTTAGCCTGAGCTATGTAGAGAGACCCTGCCTCAACAAATTCAAGGGCTAGCAATGTAGTCAGTGGTAGCATGTAGTCAGGGTATAGGCAAGGCCCTGGGTTCCTTCCCTACCATTAAAAAATACATCCTGAAATTCTAATATAACTGGAAATTAGCAGGCTGCAGGGAGAATTTATGGTTTTTGTTTTTATTCAGTTTGCATGTTTTCTAGGGGGGGGATGATTAATGAAACTTTTATCATAAAAAATTATTTTAAACTTCCTTGTTTGCTAAGGATAAATGTTTGCTTCATTCTGCTCTAAAAATAAGGAAGATTTTTGACATGGTTAAATAAAATAGGGTATTCACTTTTTGAAGTTTAGGGGGATTGGACAGAGAAACTGCACGAGTGAACATTTCTCTGACCTCTCTCCAGCTGTCAGTTTTCTTTAAACTCAAAAGGAGAAAACTATCTCTAAAGAATTGTACAGGAAAAAAATCCCTTTAAACATGCATTATTCATAAAACCACAGCAGTGGAAAGCACCATCAATAATTTAATGAGCTCATCTGCTATTTTAAAATATCTCCTCTCGTTGACTAACAAATGTTCTGTATTTCCAGCCAATAGTAGTTCACGTCCACCATACTTGGCATTTCTACTTGATGCAAGGAAAACAAAACATCAATAGCTTAAATATTCAACTAAGTATTGATTTAAAGAAACCTTTAAATTGTGAATTCTTAATCATAAAAGAGGTTCAAATTATTCTTATAAAGTCCATTTTTTTTGTCCACCTGATAAGAAAAAGCAGAGCCTTCAGAACAAGAGTGGGATAAAGCAAAGAAAGTCATCACAATGTTGATAATGTTTAAAAAAAATACACAATAGCTGGGCGTGGTGGCACACACCTTTAATCCCAGCACTAGGAGGATCACCATGAGTTCGAGGCCACCCTGAAACTACATAGTGAATTCCAGGTCAGCCTGGGCTAGAGTGAGACCCTACCTCGAAAAAAAAGAAAAAAAGATAATAGCACTGAACATTTCCTGTGTGCCACCAACTATATTAAGTTCTTTTTATTCTATTAACCACATCCTCCTCCAGCACCTTATGAAGCAAGATCTGAATTTGGAAGAGACAATGACAGAGCTGAAGCATTCGGCTTAGAGCTCCATTGCAGCTGATAAAAGGCTGAGTTACAATTCCAATCTAGATCTAAGCTAGTTAACTAGCTAAATAATTTTATCTTCAAAACATCCACAAGTGCTGTGTTAATTGAATGCATTGATTCTGAGATGAGTTGTGGTTAACACAAATTTCACTTTCCCTCCCCTTGGATCCTCTTGTCCTGATCACAGAGCTGAGGAAACTGGGCCAATGAAAACAGGGAGGTTGAATAGGGACAGTAATGCCAGGCAGGAATAAAACCCAAAGTTAAGGTGTGGGCTGGAACCAGGCTTATAGAGTTCCCAATTGTGGAGGACTGGCAAGTTACAGCCACATCTAAGTCCTCGGGCATGCTTGTTCCTCATGGGGCTAGAACTTAAAACCTAGTGCCTATTAAGAAGCATTCTAAAGCTGGAATGATGACTACGTGGTTAAAGGCACTTGCTTGTCAAGCCAGATGGCCTGGGTTTGATTCTATAGTACCCATGTAAAACCAGATGCACAAAGTGGCACATGCATTGGACATCTGGAATTTATTCACAGTTGCAAAAGGCCCTGGTGTGTCCATTCTCTCTGTGTCTCACTCTTTCTCCTTGCAAATAAATAAAAAAAATTAATAAAAGAAGCCTTCTACCAGTGAGCTGTACCCTGACTTTGGATGTGCTTCTGCTAGCTGCGCCATGCACATTGCTCAGCTAAATTCTCGTGAAAAGCTTGATAAGGCACATTCTTCCAGTCATATTAACTCTCACAGAGACTTCCAGCATTTTCACTTCCCTCTATGTGCAGCAATTGTTCAGCTAAATTTTGGTGAAGAGCACAGTGAGACATATTCTTCCAGTCACAGTAACTATCATACAGACTTCAGGGGACTCTATTAAGTTCCCTCCAGCATTTTCACTTCCCATATGTACAGCAAGTGTCTTTGAGCCCTTCAAGACAGAAAAAAAAAGTTATGCTTAAATTTTAAGATTCCTAACAGGCAGAATTAATTCCAGGTGACCATTGTCCTAGACCCAACAGTTATTAGAATAAAATGTATTCCTCTGCAATAGCTCCAGTTCTGTGATTTCAAATATAATAACAATCCATATTAAGTTCCTAGAGCCCCCTATAACAAATCACCACAAATTTCTTGGGTTAACAAGACAAAGTGTTATTCTTTCACAGCTCTTTGGGTTGAAGCTCAAGATACATGTGTTGGTAAAGCTGAGCTCTCTTTCAAGACTGTGGGAATAAAATCATGTCTTGCCTATGCTAGCTCCTAGTAACTCCAGGATTCCTTGGCTTGTGGTAGCCTAATTCAGATATCTAATTTGTAGATACAAGGCTTTCTCTGTGCCTGTGCATCTTCCTGTCCTATTTATTACAAGGAAGCTGATCACTGAATTTAGAACCAACCAGATAATCTCATCTGAGTTCTAGACTGTGAAAATAAATACACCTGAAAGGACCCATTTTTAAAACACAAATACCATAGATCATAACATGCATGCATCTCTTCAGGGTCACTGTTCAACCCAGTATATCTTGTCATAAGATTGGGTTAAGGTTTAATTACAGAATGTTTATAAGAGAAGCTACTGAAATACATAGGGACAAAGCAAATTAATTTTTATCCCTTAGAAGTATTTTGTTATGTACAAAAAGAGATTTTGGAATCCAATGAGTGGGCCAAGAAAGCATGCCTCCTTTTTATAGAAAATGATTCCTATTTTTTCTTTGAGGAAAAAAAAAAAACCATGAAAACACAATCATTTTCAAATGTTAATGTGCATCAGCACCAAGGGTGGGATTATCTTAAAATATCAGATTCCTAGGCTCCATCCTTGGAAATTCTAGTTCTACTCTGAAGTTGGACTGAGGAAATTGTCTAGCTCTGGCTGATCCTGCTGCCCATGGTTAGCTCTGCTCATTTGAGGAGCACTGTTCTTCCAGTGAGATGCAGGAAGGTTTCCATGTGGCCCATATAGAGTGTGGCTCTGTGATATTATAGACTTAGACATTTCTGGGACATGTGTGTCTTAGCAAATTTGTACATCACAAAACAAAATTGTTAGAGAGATCCTGAAGTTGCTATAGCAGCACTGTGTTCCAGGGAGACAAGCCAAGTAAGCACTGGGCTAAATCCTATGATTTTCTTAGAACAGTGATAAATGCTAAAATAGGGTTACAGAAGATACACATTCATTTTTTTCAAGCACCCTTGGGACATCTACAAAAATTGACTTCATGATTAGACAAAACAAAGTTTCAAGAAGCAATAGAGTCTATACTACATAAAGCATCCACTATGCAGAAAATGAATTCTATCAGGCTTGTGAGATGGCTTCACAGTTAAGGCTCTTACCTGCAAAGCCTAACCACCTAGGCACCCATATAAGCCAGATACACAAGGTGGCACATGCGTCTGGAGTTCATTTACTGCAGCTGGAGACCTTGGCATGTCCATACTCATTCATTCTCTCCCCTGCCAAAATAAATAAATTAATTAAATAAAATGGTTTAAAAAGATGAACTCGGGCTGGAGAGATGATTTAGTGGTTTAAGCGCTTGCCTGTGAAGCCTAAGGACCCTATTTCGAGGCTCGATTCCCCAGGACCCACATTAACCAGATGCACAAGGGGGTGCACATATCTGGATTTCGCTTGCAGTGGCTGGAGGCCCTGGCATGCCCATTCTCTCTCAATCTCTCTCTATCTGCATCTTTCTCTCTGACTGTCGCTCTCAAATAAATAAATAAAAAATAAACAAATTTTTTTTTAAAAAGATGAATTCCATGGCAATACAAACTTCTCTTTCTTAGAGATATTAAAGTGTTCTACTGGTCCTTGTTTTTTAAGAGAGAGGGGACTAAATTTAACAATGGAGAGGAGTAGGGACAAGCTTATGTTGCTGCCTCTAAGCTCCACAAGCAAGACATGGCTATGATCATGAGTTGAAAAGATTCAAGACATCCAAACCAGCTCTGTATCAGCCACCAGCATGGAGCTACTGGTACACTTGCAACCTCCACAACCTGCACATGTTCACACCTGCAGCGTGTGCACATAGCCATGAAGTCTTACTGTCAAGAAAGCCCCCACCAGACTTGAATCAATGCCAGTGCCAAAGTCTTGGGTCCACAAGACTAGGAATTAAATAACCACACTTTCCTTCTAGAGTTAGGGTGCCTCTGATACTTTATTATAGTGATGCAAAACTGCCTAATGAGGTCACCTTCACAATTCCTAGTTAAGACTTGGAAATTCAAACTACAAAACACTACTCAAATGAAAACAAACTTCGTTTGTTTTTTTTTTTTAATATTTTTATGTATCTATTTTCAAGCAGAGAGAGAGAATAGCCCATCAGGGCATTTTGCCACTGCAAGCAAACTCCAGATGCATGTGCCACTTTGTGAAACTGGCTTCACATGGACACTGGGGAATTGAACCTGTGTAGTCAGGCTTCCCAACCAAGTGCCTTTTACCACTTAGCCATCTTTCCAGCCAGAAAACATGAATTCTTAAAGGCAGTGGTCAAAGTTCTAAAGTGTGTACCTTTAGCAGTGGGTATAAGACTTTGTGAGAGTGTTCAATTAAATCTATGGAGGCAGTGGGGCGTGGTGGCACACATCTTTAATCCCAGCACTCAGGAGGCAGAAGTAGGAGGATTACCATGAGTTCAAGGCCACCCTGAGACTACAGAGTGAATTTCAGGTCATTCTGGTCCAGAGTGAGACCCTACCTTGATTAAAAAAAAAAAAAGAAAGAAAAGAAAATCTCATAATTGGTCTTAAAATGATGATGGATGAAGTAAAAATGAAGGTGAACAACTCAGACGAGAACTGCAATCCTGAGGGTGGAAGGACTTCAAGCTTGTATTTGCACTACCAATGCTTGCTGGGCCAGCCAATGACAGCGACTAATATTTTTGTATGAAACATCCCTTTAAATGTCATACAGCTAGAAGACAGGATTATGGTAGCTTTCAAGCCAAACATTAAATCAAATTACTTCAAGGCCTCAGTGTTTAAAGACATATTTATATAACAATGGCCAAATTACACTGAATCTAAAGGTTGGGACTGTTTTGTTTACTGTAGACTTACATCCATCCACATTAGAGACACTAATTTGGAAAGCAGAATTGTGCTGTACAAAGCAGGAAGAGAGCTTCCAAACGACATAGTCAAATGACATTTGGCTCAGTCTGAAACTAAAGTGAGTCAAATCCTAGGTTTGGACTTACTATGAGATAATAAAGAGAGGTGAATTTCTTAATCAGAAGTTGCAGTCATGGGCTGGGGAAATGGCTTAGCGGTTAAGGCGTTTGTCTGCAAAGCCAAAGTATCCTTGTTCAATTCCCCAGGACCCACATAAGCCAGATATACAAGGGGTTGCATGCATCTGGAGTTCATTTGCAGTTGCTAGAGGCCCTGGTGCACCCATTCACTCTACCTGCCTCTTTCACTCTCTATCAATAAATAAATAATTTTTTAAAAAAACATGATACAGTCAGGTGGCTGGAGAGATATCTCTGTAATGAAGGTACATGCTTGAAAAACCTGACAGCCCAGGTTCAGTTCCCCAGTATCCATGTAAATCCAGATGCACAAAGTGAAACATGTATATAAAGTGAAACATGTATATAAAGATTGCCATTTGACACTTACTCTGGAGTAGAGACCTTCTCTGCACAGACATAGGTAAGCAGAAACCATGTCCAGGTGCTGGCTGGGTTAAACAGCACAATCTTTTGGCAGCCTTGCTCTATCTAGTTCAGGCAAGCACTTTAGAAGCGGCTGGAGTCATTCTAGAGGTGTGGTCTTCCACCTTATGCAAGTATGCTAGGGTTTTGTTGAGTCATGATAGGCTAAGGCTGGCGTCTAGGTGAGGAGGCTCAGAGTATCCTAGTTCCTCTGGTGGCCCAGAGTCTTTTTCAGAGTCAAAGGGCAGTCCAGGGAAGGGCTGGGGGCAGTGTCTACACGTACCCTCCCAGAGATAGGAGCGGTGCTGCGCCTCACAAGCCTTCAGGTCTTAGTCCGTGGTGTTGCTAGAACACTTACTCGATCAATAGAAACCTAAAATTTAACCTCTCCTGTAATGTGGCTTCTCCTGATTTCTCATTTTAAGCTATTAGAAAACAATTCACGTAGCTGCAGCTCCACAAAATATGCCTACTGGCCATAAGCCTCAATTTCCTGTGTCTCTTCAGGAGGAAAGCCTGGTCTTGTTAGAGAGAGGCCATTGTTTGACTTCAGAAGCTGTAGAGGCATCTTTTTAGCTAAGCGTCACTGTATTGCTTAGGTGATTTGCCTAACAGGTTAAGGAAACAGGAGAAAGAGTTCTTTGTAGCAAGTGTCTTCATTTAAGGAGAGGTGGGTAAGGGGCTCACAGGGATCACATGGCCGAAGGCTGAGAATGCACACACGCGTGCGACAGGGCACGCTGCAGCGACTTCTGGTGGGGTGAGCCTTTGGTGAGAGCTCAGCTTTTGGTTTGGCGTATTTATGTTGCAGGGGATTAAACTCGGGGCCTCACATTAGTGGCATAAGTACACCCTTTATCATGGACCTATACCCTCAGCTCATGAAACTGCTTCCCAGACGCTCTGCTGGAGAAGAGAAAGACCACGGCGTTTCTAGTAAAAGCACCGCAGTCTACAGTGCAGGCGTGACTGAACAAGAACAGCAATGGTTTAGCTCACACGTTTTACTTGGAGAGTGAAATAATCGGAGACTTTAAAGAAGGCATTTATTTTCTTTTGTATTATTATTAACAATTTATTTTGTATGGATATGTGTTGGTACCCTCTTTTCCCTCATCCTTGCCCCCATTCCTGGGGAGACCCTCCTCAGTGGGGTTGCAGGTATTCCCCACAGAGTTGTGGGCAATGCATTTTTTTTTTTTTTTATGTGGTTATGGAACAAAAATGATTCTTTCACAGACTAAATACCAGGCTTTTCCTGCCACCTACTGGTTACTGGCTGTAAATAAATAAACCCTAAAGGCATGAAGTATGAAGAACACACTACAAACACCACTTAAGAAGTAAAATGTTACTAATCAAGTTTAAAATAACTTGTACACCCCTCCTCTTTGTCTCTCTTCTCGTCACAGTACCCACTGAGTGGTGTGCTTATCATCTCAATACATTAATTGTAGTTTTTCTCCATATATATAATTCTGTGAGCAATACTGGCAATTTTGTGCATATCTCTAAAGTTTATGTCCAATGTCATCCAGTGTGGAATCTTCTGTAGGACACATTTCCCCCTTCTGTGCTGGGAAGAGAACCCAGCTCTTCCATGGAACTATGTCCCCAGTTCATGCAGCTTACTTTGTCAACATATTTATGAGACCCATTTATGTTGGCTAATCTTGGCTAACCATTTTCATTGCTGTCTAGAATTTCAATTAAGAAATACTTTTCTTGTCCTATTCACTTTTCTGCATGTGTATGTGTATGGTATTCATGTTTATTCGCTTACAGGTATGCAGGTGCACACGTGTGTAGGCATGTGGAGGTCAGAGGTCGATAGGTGTTTTCCTCAGTCACTCTCCACTTTATTTTTTATTAAATCTTTTTTAACATTTGGTTATTTTATTTTTATTTATTTATTGAGAGAGTGAATAGGCATGCCAAGGCCTCTAGCCACTGCAAGCGAACTCCAGAAGCATGTGCCACCATGTGAATCTGGCTTATGTGGGTTCTGCAGAATTGAACCTGGGTCCTTAGGCTTCTCTGACAAATGCCTTAACTGCTAAGCCATCTCTCAAGTCCTCCACTTACTTTTGGAAACAAGTTGTCTCACTGAACCTAGAGCTATCAATTTGGCTAGACTAGCTACCAAGCAGACCCTAGGGATCCTCATGTCTCTCGCCCCAATGATAACCATGCCTGGATTTTATGTAGGTTCTGGGGATTCAAACTCAGGTCCTCATGCTTGTGATTAAACACTTTACCGACTGAGTCATCTCCCCAGAAACCCAGCCCCTCATCTTCCTTTTATGGGCATTTATTCAGCTTCTAACCGTTCACTAATAAACAACTGTTGCTAGACACTCAGAAAAGTCCTATGTGTAAGTGTGAAATCCGAATTACAAAGCAACAGTGCACTTTCTGTCTCATAACGTTTGGACATCTTCAGTCTTCCGTGTCATTGCTAAATGAAGCTTTCAGTGTCTGTAAGGAAAGACTCACATCTTGGGGACAGGATGCTATGGCCATACTGGGGACTTAAGGTACTGGGCAAGGGACTGTGACAAGAACCTAGAGGTGAGATGCAGTATAGCAGAAGAAGACAAATAAGGGAGCAGGTGAGTGGGCTGGTGGCACAGGCCTAACTTGGGCAAGTATGGAGGCAACAACTTGAGCACTTAATTTCCTAGGTCATCCACCACCTGAGGATTAAGGGGTTGTTCCCACTTATGCTTACAAGAGCACAGAGCAAACATGCATGTAGTGGTACCATGGACTACCACGGCTGCACACAGGAGTGCCTACGTGAGGTCCATTCAGTCCCACGGGTGGGGCCTGGACTGGCCCAGCAGTGCCCAGTCACGAGTGTGGAGGACACAGTCACCATCCTAGGTAAGTAGTGCAACCAAGACAGCTTTACTCTCTGTACAAGTTCCGAGACACCTGTGACTTTAGTTCCTGGCTGATTCCCTTCAGTTGGGTGAGTGGGCACTTTTTTTTGTTTGTTTTTGGAGGTAGGGTTTTACTTTAGCCCAGGCGGACCTGACATTCACTATGGAGTCTCAGGCTGGCATCAAACTCACAGCGATCCTCCTACCTCTGCCTCCCAAATGCCAGGATTAAAAGCGTGTGCCACCATGCCCGGCTAGGCACCTTATTCTACGTCGCACACCTTCTACTTGTCATCAGACAGAAGGATTATATGGACTTGGCTTATTTCACAGAATGCAAATGATGTTTCAGTTCCAACTATAGCACAATTTCCTTTGCATGTGCAATATTTTTAAAAAATGATCTTGCATGTTCTGTGTGGAATGATTGCCGCCCAAGGCTGGGAGAGCAGTTGAGGCCAGGGTGGGAAAGACCAATCATTGTTCTTTTCCTCCAGTGTACCACCAAAGATCTTAGTGTCATCAGGGGCTGCTGGCCACTTGGTGTTATCAGAATTGTAAGAACTAGCTGTACCCGAAGTCTCCTCTGTTTCAATGTTTTGTTTTTTTTTTATTAAGAATGTACTGTGTATGGACACATCATGTGTTCATCCCATCTTTTCCCTCCTCCCTGCCCCCTTTCCACAGGAGAACCTCCTCAGTGGGGTTGTGGGTTATGCGTTGTGGGCACAGCAGTCAGTTATTGGGGAAAGGCAACGCCTCTGGGCATAACATTCTAACCTGTGGCTTTTGCAATCTTTCTGCCCTGTCTTCCAAGAAAATTCCCTGAGATGTGGTGGGTGTGTTTTAAGTCTACTTCAGTGATGAGCTCTTAGAAGCCCCTGGATTTCTACTTTGGAATGTGTTGCGTATCCTCAGTGTCGCCTCCTTCAGCCTGGTGCTGATTGTCAGGTTCACCATGGCAGCAACACTCTTGCTTGTCTCCCCACTTCTGTGTGGTTTTGCCTGGGCCTTACCTGAAATGCAAGGGGTAGTTTATCTCCTTGGATCTCACTACCTTCTGAAAAAGAAAAACATATTCTCCAACCAAGAATGCAGTCAGAATAGGTTAAATTGGCTGAGTGTTATTAATTTAGGGAGAGTTTAATGGGTGTAGGCCCTCTTAGCAAAAACCTAGTGGGAACTTGATATTGGAAAGCATAATGTTTCTGTCCATAGTATTCAGACCTGGTTCCCAGTTCCAGATATGGGTTCCTTTCCACTGAACAGCTCTCTTAGCTAATCAGAAATCCATTAGTTACCCACCAAGGCTGCGTGCCACCATTGCACTCGTGTGTACCTCTTCTCGGGCTGGCTGCTTCTGAGTAGCTTAGACCCCCTCCTCACTCACACCATTGTTAACCACTTTCCCCCAGTAGCTTATGTAGCACTTCCCAGCACTATACATATACCCAAAGTCTTGCTTCTGCCAGGCTGTCCCTGGTGCCAAGGGCTGCACCTTTGACCTGGAGTGGAAGAAGACAAAAGTAGATGAATATCCCACATAGTGTCAGATTAATGGAAGCACCTCTCCTGTTGTAGTTACTCTCTTGTTGCTGGGACAAAGCACCCAACCAAAAGCAGCTGACAGGAGGAAATTAGTTGTTATGACTTACAGACTAATGGAAAGCCCATGACGGCAGGGGAAAGCATGGCAGGCACAGAGGCTGTGATATCACCTTCTTGCCACGGCAGGTAGAAAACAACAGCAGGAGAGTGAACCATATTCTAGCAAGGGGGAGCTGACCATAACCCCAAAAAGTCTACCCCCAACAACATGCCTCCCCTAACAAGGCTCTACTTCCAAATTTGCCACCAGCTGGAGACCAAGCATTCAGAACACATTTTATGGGGGTCATCTGATTCAAGCTACCACATTCCACCTCTGGCCCGCATAAACTGATACCATCTATTACGTAAAATGCAATACATTTAGTCCAACTTTAAAAGTTCCTATTATTTTTATCAATCCCAACACTGTTCAAGATCTCTTAACAGTAAGCCTGTAAAGCCAAAAATTCACAATGGCACACAGTAGACATTCACACAGCAAAATATGGCATTGGGCATAAGGACAGACTGAACCAATGCAAGATCTAAAACAGGGAAAACATCAGTTCCTTGTCCATCTAGGACCCATACTAATGTCTCTGGGATTCCAATTCTTCCCCTCCAGCTGGGCTGCACACAGTCCAGGGAAAACTCTATCCTGAGCCAACAGCTTTCATTGGCAGTCATTCCATAGTCCTAGGATGTCCAAAACCTCCTGAGGTATCTGTTACAACCCATGGTTCAACCTCATGGCTCCACTGGATCTCCATTCAGGGACTCCAACAACCCTGCCTTGCATTGCCCAGTGGCCATTTCCAACAAAACCAGAATTCACATCCAATACCCTTTCTTTTCTGCATTTCTTACATTCCCATTGTACCAGGTAGCCTACCAAGTTATTAATCCAGGGTTGGGAGAGGGAAGAATAAAGCTGACTTTGAAGAGAAGAAAAACTCCTTTAACAATTTGGGCCCCTCACTTTCGAGTCAGCATTCTTCCTGCTGTCCCAGTGTAGAACAGCTGGACCAATCTCAATGGTGGTGATAGCTCAACCAGTTGTGGCTGAAACAGGCTGTAGTTTTCAGCCTGAACTTTTATTACTTTATATGCCATATCCTTCTGCTCACATCAGCCCATTTCTTCTAAATTCAACCCTCCTCAAGTTCTCAGGGCAGAATGCAGCAAGCCTCTCACACAAAATGCCTCTAATCAGTTTCAACAAAGTTCTCTTCTCCTCATAAGCCAAGCCTGCAGTCCATAGTTCTTTCTGCATTTAGGTCTTCCAACTCTGACCAGAACAATCTATCAAACTACGCTTGTAGCACTACAAGGCATCTCTTAGGTCAAGGTTTCAAATCCTTCCACGTAAATCAGTTCCAAAAGGCCAAAAGCTACACAGTCATGTTTCTGGCATCAATAATCCACGTTAGTGGTACCAAGTTTTAGTTGTAGCTACCTTTTTATTGCTGGGACAAAGCACCCAACCAAAAACATGATGAGGGGAAAGTTTTTGTTCCTATTTTGACTTACAGTGTCATGAGGAAACTTCATGATGGTAGGGGATAGCACAGCATGAATAAATGCTGCACATCACCTCTGCCACAGCAGGTGAAAATAGCAGCAGGAGAGTGAACCAAACTAACACTTAAACCTTAAGGTCCACACCCAACAACACGCCTCCTCCAGCAAGGCACACCTACCAAGTCTCCATCAACTGCAGACCAAGCATTGAGAATAAATGGGTTCATGCGGGACATCTGATTCAAACTACCACATAGTATTAATAGGCAGAAGAATGAGGTAGACAAGGGACAAGTGTCAGTAAGACAGGGCCCACACCGGATGCCAATGGGGTCTGAGTCTAAGCACAATGTGTCATATTCTCCACAGTTCTTTAGGAAGCTAGGTTAGAGTGCATGTGTGAGGCCACTATGAGGTACATTAAAGTCTCTGAAGAGTACTAGAAATACGGTGAGAGTGAGATGAGCTGTTATCCTTGCTTTGATCACATTCAACTTCTGACCTGGAAATGGTAAATTGCTATTCTGTAAGAATTACAGATGATGAAGCATAGTTATTTGAAACCTTTAACTCATGATGCCTATGAAGGGTGATTTCAAGGAACATACTCTTGACTCAGCTCTTTCCTTTTCCACTCTTTGATTTGTTACTCTTATCATTGTTGTGAAAACATACCTAACTAGAATCAACTTAAGGAAAGGTTTGTTTTTGCTCCTGGTTTGTGGGGATACAGTACCTCATGGTGGGGATGGCATGGCAACAGAAGAGCAGGGTGACAGGTCACGTTAAATACCCACTCAGGAAACTGATGAATGCTACTGCTCAACTGGCTTCCTCTTTTTCACTTTTTAGTCAGTCCAGGGCCCAAGCCCATGGGGTGGTACCAACCAAATTCAGGATGGGTCTTTCCTGGTCAGTAAAAATCTCTTTAGAAATACACTCACAAACATATCCACAGGTATGTCTCCTAGTTGCTGCTAAGATTCAGTCAAGTTGACAATGAAAATTTGCTATTTCAGATTCTCACACATGAGGTAAGAGGCTTTGCTGGGCTGTGCGTTGCCACAATGTTTTGTCAAAGGCTCAGACAGCAGGATCAAGAAATAATGGACTGAATCCTCTAAATGATGAGATGAATAAACCCTTACTCTTCATAAGTGGACTATCTTAAGTATATATCACAGTAATGGGAAGCTGACTAACGGTGATAGGGATCAGAGTATGAATGAAGCTCTATAGTAAGAGAAACCCGGGGTTGAAGAGATAGATTGCTCCATGGTTAAAAGCACTTCCTCTGAAACCATAAGAGTATCACTTGAGTTCAAACCCCAGGACCCATTTAAACAGCTGGGCATGGCCATGAACATGTGTAGCCCAAGTCCCATAGAGGAACAGAAACCTGAGAACTGCCAGAGCTCTTTAAAAAAAAAAAAAAAAAAGGCAAGCTGTGGGGACAGTAAAACACTCCAGATCTGGGTTAGAGAGATGGCTTAGTGGTTAAGGTGTTTGCCTGCAAAGCCAAAGGACCCAGGTTCAACTCCCCAGGACCCATGTAAGCCAGCTGCACAAGGTGGCTCATGCATCTGGAGTTTGCATGGCTGGAGGCCCTGGCACACTCATTCTTTCTTTCTGTCTCTGTCTGTTTCCTTCTCTCTCTCTCTCTCTCATAAATAAAAATAAAATATTTTTTAAATATTTGTTCATTTTTTACTTATTTATTTGAGAGCGACAGACACAGAGAGAAAGACAGATAGAGGGAGAGAGAGAGAATGGGCACGCCAGGGCTTCCAGCCTCTGCAAACGAACTCCAGACGCGTGCGCCCCCTTGTGCATCTGGCTAACATGGGACCTGGGGAACCGAG